>NC_136807.1:19030461-19092961 GCF_951216825.1 Electrona antarctica | reverse complement strand
GTGTGTGTGTGTGTGTGTGTGTGTGTGTGACCAGGTGACTGCACAGCATTTTTTTAGCCCTTGTTCCGTGACCCACATATTGAGACGATGTCCCGCATTTTGATTTGCTCTAGTTTTCAAAAGTCAAACCACTGCAGGACAGACGCTTTTCTCAAATTTGGCTTTTATCCAATGGTTGTGAAGCTGTAGTCACAGAGCTATGTTTGATGTCAATCGAACTGCGCACATGTCGTGGGTCCAGTGCAGATTAATCCATCACTGGTATTTGTAGCCTAGCTACGCCCAACAGAGAAAATTGAAAATTGTTATCACAAAGTTTCAACCTATGAAGTTTTAAAGGCAGAATATAATAGGGATTAGCAAAGACTACTACACTTTTTTCAATTTCTGGAAAGAGGAAAGGGTGGCATGAAGTGTCACAAATCTCTCTTTTTTTTTTACTTAGTTGTATGATGGTGTTGCATGCTGCATACTGTAGTTGATCTACAGTACAAGGTCACAACAGCTTGTAGATCTGCTATTTTCGGCATGCAACATTATAAATTAAGCACTGGGTGACTTTAGGTTCCGTTTAAGCTTACAGCGTGGGTGTTGGGAAATTTGCATTCAAATAAAATGTAAGTCCTTCACTTGCTAAATGCCTAACCTGTCTAGTCTACTGTGAGCTATGAATCCAGCAGAGGGAAAATTACAGCGATGTATTTCTTTTTTTTAAAGTTAGATCTCTCAGCATTGATAATGTATTCCACATTATCCCAAACAAATATGCTCTAGTTTTCCCCAGATTTGGTTTGTTCAGATGTGGTCACCCTGTGCGAGCGTGCATCCGTGCATGCATGTGTGCATGTGTGCGTGCGTGCGTGCGTGCGTGCGTGGTACGGTGCATTTGTGTAGATGTGGCCTATTTAATACTTCACACAGAGCAAGGACAACATCTTCCCATCTTCTCTGGGAGTCTCTTGGCTTGGTTAATGATGTTTACAGTTGGACAAACACCACTCCAGCTATCTCTCTCTCTGTCTGTCACAAACACTGCTTCTACATACTGGCCCAAACATTGGTATACATTGGTATACTGTATAATATCGTATTAATGGAAAAAATATCAAGTCAAAAACAAAAATATTCCATGGGCTAGCTAGGGAACATTCCAAATTCCAAAATTGAGATTGGACCCAAAAATCTGGCAATTCTGTCAGAAAAACTGTTCCAACTCCAGAGTACTGAGTAGACCTAGTTCCTGAGTCTAATCCAGACTCTACCCAGGGCCCAGTCTGTATCTACACCAGCAGTAGCTCTAGACATGACAGCCTTGCCTCGCTTATCTCATATCCTTGTGATTTATTGAAGGGAAGCACTTGTGAGGAGTTCAGCCAACTGACCCTTGGTGACCGACTATTTTCGCCCCCAGACTGAAGGCTTGTTGCATAACTACACGTCTTCTCTCTCTCCAGCATAGACCATAGACCGGGGGTCTATGGTCTATGCTGGTCTCCCTCCCTTTTCCCTCTACACTAAATATTTCGCTGAATGTTCGCCTCAGAATAGGGACGCTAGGGTTCAAGTTAAAACACAAAACGGGAAATGTTTGCTAGCTGGAGGCGTCATGTGCACATATGGCTGTGGCTGTGGCTGGTTCATTTTCATGTAATTGGCTGTGGATTCTCTCTCTCTCTCTCGCCATCTCCCCCACCTCTACCCTTCTATAGGTCACTGGAAGGCCAAACTCTAGTCTGTGACATGAGCCAGACACCCATGGTGAAACAATAACACTGATAATGCCCCATCAAGAAAGATGAGAGAAAGAGCTAAAGCCGCTTTAAAATAACAAAGTCCACTCGCGGCAACAGAAGCATGCAGGAACGCTTCAAAGAGCCATGAAAATTATGCAACGTTATGGTGATGCATAGTTGCATAGAGATGAGAGCAAGCTTATAATATAGTGACATTACCGCTTGGTGTGCAATCAAAATGAGGGCTTGTTTTGAAATAGCATACATATCACATGCAATTTCGCAGGGAAGCAACATATTTTGTGCAGCTCTCACGTCTTTCTGCCATGATCATAATTATTCTGGTACAATTCACACATCATTCTTTTTGAGCACTATCAAGAAGACTTAATTGTCTGCCTTTACCAGTCAAACACACATAATACTCCATTACCACACAGTCGATGCTGTATGAGACAACCCTGCAGCACCGCATCTCTTTCCATGTCCCTTTCTCTCTCTATCTCTCTTCCTCTCACAACCACTCAGTCAGACAGAAGCCCTCTCTAATTTCATCAGATGTGATAAAACACCACAGAATGAAGTCCACGGCTAGTTACTTAGCCCAATCCCTGCCTGGATGAGAGGCAATAACCGCGTGCAGCAGAGAAGCCCGGTGCTTACTCACACGGAGGGGATACATGCCCAGCAAGCATAATTCACTGCTTCACTGAAAGCTCCATTTACAGATTGTAAAACATGCAGCAATAGTACACAGTAAAAATCCTCAGTGTTCATTTATCCATTTGTAAGTCTGAGGGTCAATTTGGATACATTTGTAAAAGCTCTTACAGTAGTTAACAAACAGCGTGCGGGCTGTGTCGGGGCTAGACCAGTGGCAACATTGCACGTACAGTAGCTTATGACTTCATATTTGCATGTCTCAAGCGAGCACGTGCGCGCACACACACACACACACACACACACACACACACACACACACACACACACACACACACACACACACACACACACACACACACACACACACACACACACACACACACACACACACACACACACACACACACACACACACACACACACGAACCCACTCATTTCCTTCATTTACTTAGACAAACAAACAAATACCTCAGTAGGTCAGTTCACCTTTTCTTTCCAAACTATTTGAGAAGGTCATACTGTATTCTAGCACCGCCGGTAAACATTATGGTAACATTTCACTGCACCAAATTGGAGAAGATCTCACGTCACAAAATCACCTGCAGTTAAAAGAACATTCCAGACTTTTACAGTGCAGGACTTGCTATGGAAATGAATAACAAAGTGGTGCCGAGAGCCGTCGTCAGCATTAGCTGGGCCTTTCGACACGCTGGCTGTACAGATATTATATCTGCACAACCTTTTGGCAGCTGGCCGGCCCACGCCGAGCCAGGACGGGGCTCACTGAGCCGACCGGCCGGATCAGTTCTTCTGAAGTGCACATTCATGCCTTCCGGCCGGTTCCATGTGAACCCCGGCACAGGATGGAGCGCTGGCTGAGGACGCAGTGGAAAATCAGCACTGGCTGGCTTCCTGCGAGCCGGCGTCCTGAGAGCTCCAGTTGCCCTATCACCACATGCAGCCACTTCCCTACATACACATTAGTGTGAGCTAGGAAAAGGGCTTTCACTTTCACCGTGCAAGTGGATATGTTCATGGCTATTAGATTCACTTTTCCCTCGATCACTGTGTTGTTGTTACAGAGATTTTAGTAGCAGATACTGAAATCCGGGTCTACTACTTTACCCGCTCAAAAGTTAAACTTTTTTCTGTGTAGCTGTAGCTGGAACATGGATGCCCTACATGAGACGAGAGAATACCACCAATTTCGTTTCTTCTGCTTCTACTTGTTTTTTCTTTTCTTTCCAAAGCAAAAAAAAAGAGAAAAAGAAACATTTTCGAAACTCAGCAAAATCCCTTGAAAAATGTACCAAGACAAGATGTTCACACCGATGACGTATCACACACACACACACACACACACACACACACACACACACACACACACACACACACACACACACACACACACACACACACACACACACACACACACACACACACACACACACACACACACACACACACACACACAGCTGTAGCACATCCATTATGCACGTGTGGTGCAACCCGCTCTCACCTGCGTATAGTAGGTCTGATGGGGGGGATTGGGGATTTGGAGGAAGGAATGTCACAGTGACCTAGAAGGGTTGTAATGAAAAATTGTGTGTCGGCTGCGCAACAGCAAAGCCCTGCATTATTCACTTTAGCTGTGAAGGTTGAGGGTAATACGCAGGAGATGGAGGCAGGGCTGAGCATTATTATCCCCCCCCACGGAGCAGAGAGAGGAACTCATATTCAAAGTCCCTGGGACTGAGAGAAACAGAGAGAGAGAGAGAGAGAGAGAGAAATGGGTCTGTGGAGTGTGGACTTCCAGGGGCCCTCATTTTCTGAGCTCTTACAAGCTAAAAAAAAGTGCAAAAAAAAAAAAAGATAAAACCTATTACAAGCCTAATGCACTCCTCTTTCACATAGCGTCATACTCCAGCAACTCTCTCCAGCCTCCTGCCTTTTCCCTCCAGTCATTATACCTGTTGGGTGCCCGGAGCAGAGGCTGCGTTATGCTGAACCTTTTCCCTCCAGTCATTATACCTGTTGGGTGCCCGGAGCAGAGGCTGCGTTATACCTGTTTGGTGCCCGGAGCAGAGGCTGCGTTATACCTGTTGGGTGCCTGGAGCAGAGGCTGTGTTGGGTGCCCGGAGCAGAGGCTGCGTTATGTTGAACCTTTTCCCTCCAGTCATTATACCTGTTGGGTGCCCGGAGCAGAGGCTGCGTTATGCCTGTTGGGTGCCCGGAGGCCGGAGCAGAGGCTGCGTTATGCCTGTTGGGTGCCCGGAGGCCGGAGCAGAGGCTGCGTTATGCCTGTTGGGTGCCCGGAGCAGAGGCTGCGTTATGCCTGTTGGGTGCCCGGAGCAGAGGCTGCGTTATGCCTGTTGGGTGCCCGGAGCAGAGGCTGCGTTATGCTGAACCAGGGGGGAAGTCACTCCCGAGTAGAGCACCACCAATTTTAGGGTCAGGTGCCGATCCCAATTTTGGAGAGTCCTAGCCCACAGATTACCAATGTTTTTCAAAAGGAGAAAATTCTAAGATCCCGTTGTGAGTGTGTGGATATTTGTGTACATTTCTGAAAACGTTTGAAAATGTTCACCTAGGCTACAGTACAATGGCATGCCCAAAATAAGGTTGAAAGTTCTTAAAAATCTGGACACATACTGTACATCCATGGCTGATACATCGGCCAAACCGATATCAGACGAACTCTACTCCAGGCTGAGAGTGTAAAGATGTACCCGTAAGCTACTATGGTTAGGAACGATATACTCCCAGCTGTAAAGCCTGATTTATACTCCATTGTGTCGTGACATGTCGTATTGTGACGCACTATGAGCTTGTAGATCTGCTATTTTCCGCACGTGACACCATCATACAATGTGTTTTAAATCAGGCTTAAGGACTGCTGTGAGTCTATCAGCAGGTCTAAATGAAGAGCTGCAGTACTGTCTACTGTAAGCCTGTTCCATGAGATCTGGTACTACACACTCACTCTTTCATTTGTTTGTTTCCACATGCCAGAGGCCCCTCTCCACCTTCCTCTATACAGCGCTACTGAAGACGTAACTCAGAGATAGACAGACAGGCCACCCGTATTCTCCAGAGAGAGAGAGACCGATGGAGCATCTTTTAACTGAACTCCGTACAGCTGTACGTCATGATTCGTCCTCCTATATAAATACTATATCTAGTAGTGGCCCAGCGGAGAGGCTCCGATATGTGGAATGGATGTCATGACTCATTGATGTTATCACAAACACACACACACACACACACACACACACACACACACACACACACACACACACACACACACACACACACACACACACACACACACACACACACACACACACACACACACACACACACACACACACACACACACACACACACACACACACACACACACACACACACACACACACACACAGGTCTGTGGGGGTTGGACATTGAGATTCTGAGCAGGGTTTGTACAGTATATTGCCAGCTGAAGGTGTGAGCTGCATGGTAATGTAGAAGAACGTCTGCCTGTAGAGTAGACGATGTGCTAGGATACTACTGTATGTGGGGGGGCCATGTTTCAGGGCCATGTTTGCACCCCGAGCAGATACAAGGCTGTCTATTGGGCTTTACTGTATGTGTACCAGCAATCTACAATCTACATTAGTGTATTATTATTCCAATGACGTAGACTCGCCACAATACATCCCTCTCTCTTCCATTTGACCCCCCAATCCAACCCTTGATGCTGAGTGCCATGCAGGGAGGCATTGGGTCCCATTTTTACAGTCTTTGGTATGACCCGGCCGGGGATCGAACCCCGATCTCCCAGTTTCAGGGCGGACACTCTAACCACAAGGCTGTCTGGTTAGGTTTATCAAACCTAAAATTATGATGGCAGGATTATACAAATTTGCCTCCATTTCAAGGGAGACTGGGACCACATCACACGCTGTCAGAACAGACAGACAGATGGGAGGAGAGGGGAACAGAGACAAGAAAGAAAATATACAGAGTGACAGAAAAGGGAAAAGAGAGAGACAAAGGGCAATAAAGAGGAGAAACAGACGGGCAGCAGAGGGGGAAAGAGGAAAGCAATAAAGAAAGCGAACAGACAGAAGAGAGAGCAATAAAGAGGAAATAAATCAAAAGAAAAGGCACTTCCATGACAAGGCAGAATGACCACGCCAAAACCCAGCAGACTGAATTCCACTGCGGCAGCAGCGGTTACCTCGCATTAACTCTCTCCTCTGCTGTCCCTGACCCTGTGCGCACGCACGTACGGACCCACCCACCCGCACGCCATGAGGCAGAGTGCCGACTGCCCTGGCTCCATCATCATGCCGGATGGAGGCGTGGCCCGCAGTAAAACGAGGCTACGTCAGGCGAGCAAGTCCCCCCGTCTGTGTCCCATTGAGGGATGTTAACTGAAACCCTCAACGGTAAATATGCTGCGGTAGAGAATAAGATGAAATGGATGCCCACGTTCGGAGTCAGCACAATCACTCACACCGCAACAAACACGCATAGCAGAGTATTTCCTGCTGCTGTCCCCACATTTCATTATGCGATAGTTACGGCAATGTGTGTGTGTGTGTGTGTGTGTGTGTGTGTGTGTGTGTGTGTGTGTGTGTGTGTGTGTGTGTGTGTGGTGGGGGGGTTGAACATGCGGTTGGATACTTGGCAGTCCCACTTTAAACACACTTTAAAAACAATCCTTTTTGCTGATCCCCTTAAACTGAATGCATTCGGCAAAACAGGCAAAACATAAACATACTCCAACGAGGGAATGGCAATAACAGAATCAATCAACAAAACAAAAAAAAGCTAGAAGAAAATGTAGGCCCTAACGAACGGGGGTGGGGGGCGGGTGGCACCATTCAGCATTTCATCAGTAGCACAAATAGGACCTGCCGGGGCAGGCTTCCATGCTGAAGTGAACTAATTAGGGCGTTTCGGTGGCTGCTTCCAGAGCGCTGTCTCAGTCTGGCTGAGACCAACTAGCATTCAGTGTAAACGGTTTGGGAGGGAAATGGCATTTCCTGGTGTATTTCTGTACATCATACCAGTAGCTTCTAGCAAAGGAATTTTCCATCCTTCACTCTCGCCGCCTTCATTTCGCGGCGCCACTGGCTGAAGCCACGAAAATTAGGCTATCCGGATTATACGCAGTAAACTCCTCAGTGTTAATACAGTATATCCATTGTAAGCGTGTAGAAATGGGTCCATTTGGTTAGCTTTGTACGAGTTAAGGATGTACTAAACCCCCAAACTCTTGTTTTTTTCTTTCCTCTCCCGGTCAGACATTACAGTACCTGTCCCCCCAGCAGCACCTGGTGCCTGTCCTTGATTCCTCGGGCCAGATCTAAGAGAACAGACTCCCCCCCCGGCCCCCTTCCAAATGCAGCTTCCTCTCATTTTCCTGTATGAGTCAATGTCATGAGGACCATGAATGCCCCCCACCCCTACCCACATACTTCCTCCTCTACATTTTGCAACACTGGCGGTGGATGCTGTATGTCAACACATTTTACTGCCAGCCCCGCTCCATGCTACTTTTAGTGAACCCCCCGGGACTCTCGGGAACAGTCGTAAGGTCACTCGATTGGGTCAGTGGGAGGAGCATACACTACACGATGCTTTCACTTGCAGGAATGCCATCTGGCTGCAGGCGATAGAAGTATAAATCAGATATAAGATAGGAGTATAAATCAGATATAAGACTCTCTCAACTCCAGTGTAGCAGTCGTCTCATTGTCACGGAGGTAAATTATGAATGATAGCCATCTACCCCCTTCGTGAGGATAGCTACAGGATAAAAAAAGACTCAGTGTCACAGATTAAAACGTAATAAGTCACAAAGCTTGCCGCTGTACGAGAGGGCACAGTCATAGCTAATTCCTCTCAATTTCCCGCGATTTTAAGACCTTTCTAGTAAAGCTCATTTATGAGCAGCTCTGGTATCAAACCGGCTTAGAATAGAAAGACACTCAATCTGTAGCTCACGAGCATTACTCTGCACCACTGTGACAATAGAGAATTGGCCATTACAGCACGGACGGGAGTTCAATCAAAGTGACTCACACAGTGAAGGACTGGACCCATTCTGTCTGTCACACTTTCAGCCATTCCTTCTATTGGAGCATCACGTACGGTACGAAGGTGGTGGTTGTTTACCTTGACGCTGCGCTACATGACATGTAGAATGCCTCAGAGAGGCAGGTGTAGGCAAACACACTGCATTACACTTACATAAAGCATTGGCGCTGCTAATGCATTGCTCTGAACGCCTTACAAACACAACAAACATTATCTGAAATGGAGAGGGACTTTCTACACAGTAGAATCCTCAGTTAATTCAACTCTGTGTACAAATGCAACCAAATTGGGTCCATTGTGTTCCATTTGTACACACAAATGGATAAATGAACACTGAGGAGTTTACTACGATATGCATGTGGTCAGATGGTGTTTACGTGCGTGTGCACGTGTTCTGACAAGAGACAGAGCAAGCTGAAAGAGAGGGTGGAGGTGGATGAACGGTGAAAGTGGTCGTGCGTAAGCTGTTAATTGTCAGTTATGAAAAGGCAGAGAGGGACCTGCGTGTGCCAAAAAAAACAACAACAAAGAACACCAGGCTGAAATCTTAATTCCCTTGATCAACAGTGCCACTGTCAGCCAGGCTCATTTTTGTTTAATAGTTCACAATCTCACCTCCTTAGAGATGCGTGGAACCACTGTCTTGTCAGGAACAAAGACGTTAATTTAGGAACTTGAAGAGAAAACAAAACGTTCACATTCCATATTGCATCCGCACACAATACCTGAGACAGCATATGAAGAGAAATGGAAATGGAAATTCATCCCACCTATTCACCCCTGTCAAGTTGAACATGCTCTCTACATGATAATATGGGGGTGGGGGACGTGGGGGCTTGTTGTTGTAGCAACAATAGCAGTGAGGTTTGCACAACACAATAAACAGTAAACATTGTACCTTGTGAGCTTCTGAATGCTCTCCGCGATGCAGAAAGTCTCCTTAATTCCCAGCTTTAGCCCTTGTTCTTTCTGTAAGGCGAGTGAGTATAAAGGTGTGGCACGCATGTAATGCTGAGGCTGTAGGGGATGTATCAGTGTCAGAAATCCTATGAACCCATCCACTGTGTGGATCAAGCCTTTTAATGGCATTAACTCCTACGCTAAATCCCTAACTGTCGCAGATTAAGACATGAGAGGAATAGGATACATTCACTGCTTTCAAGTACAAACCTGCTCACCCCCCCCACCTTGGCTCTACTGCAATCTGCCCTAGGCAGGCAAATGTTTTAGAGCAGTCAAACTTAATCATCATCTTCACCGGAAAACAGAGGGATCTCAAGTCGTCTGCAACGAGAGGCAGGGCTGTCACACTCTGGATAATTATCTCCCATACCCTAATTCGCCAGTCACTCTCCTTAAACAACTAAGGCAATGATGACGCTGACGCTCTCAACCCTTGTTGCCGCCGACGTGTGAGTCACACATGCTGACACGGTTGTTGATCATTTATTGTCCTGTGATTTAATATCACATCATGACACTTACTGCATGTTAATCATTTCTTTGAAACTAGCTAGACAAAGCCTGCTCCACAATGCCGTCGTCATGTCTCTTACATCATGTCAATGGTTATGACAGAGGCAGTATATTGCCGCGTTGGCCATCGAAAATAGCCGATCAACATGCACGCTCACATGCACGCTCACAATGCATCCAACTAGCTTTGATTGTCGACACCGGCATGTAACTAAGTATAAATCAGGCTCAATGTCTCTGTCTGTGGCTGTTCCACTGAGCTCAGGAAATGTTTCCCCAGACAGCCAATGGCAGTGGGAAGTAGGGGAGGTAGCGAAACAACTTCCCAGCTGATAGATTCATCTTGATAATATTTGGCAAAGCAGGAACAAACACTGACCTCCTTTTGACACAGTTACTATGACTCAGTCTCAGTTTAGTTTATGTATAATTCACAATGGTCATATCAGTCTGAGAGGCACTGAAGGGAACATGTTCTATTGTTCCACACTCCATTCCACTTAGTAGGCCTACAGTACATTGCTGAGTGGAAAAGTCCAAACTCAAGCCATGTCCTTAAAGGACCATAGTGGTGGTCTGGCATGTTTAGCTCATTGACTGTGACTCATTGTATACTTGACATTAGTGCTGAACATTTTCCAAAGCATACTGGGGTTTGTTAGAAGCCATTGGATTCCATTCATTTCAGTATGGTATGGAAATTAACATGCAGAGACTTGAACCTTGCTTGAGATAGGTCAACCAACACACTAACTACTTGCTGCGTGGATATTATTATTTAAATGTTTGTGGGGAGGGGGATTTATGTTGGGTTTTATTGCATTATAAAGTATAGACTGATTAGAGAAGTCTAGCTGAAAATAGTCCCTCGTGTAAAGATTGATTTACAAATTAAACTTAACTCAATTACTCAAACGTCCATGGCTTATTAATCGCGCAATGATGTTTAGCCCACACTGACTCAATTACTCAGCTAAGTTTGGTGACATTTTAATTGCTTGAGAAAATGTAAACAAAAGTTAAATAAAAAAATATGCATGGTATATATGGCGATCATCACTGACACCAGTACGGTCCTTAAAAAGGTCAGGAGTAGGTCAACATTTGAAAAGGCCAATAGATATCATTGATAATATGTTTTGTGAACAGCATTACTGTATGGGGCAAATGTCGGCCAAGAAAAAAAACAACAATCAAATCTATAAACCATATACTGTAACAATGTATAGTACAGTAGTTATAAAGCCATGCACCATAGTACGACTATGAAATAAATACCTCCATTTCCCCACTGCCTTCAGTGTATGGGTCAAAACAGTGTACACATGCATAAACATACTGTAGTTGCATTTATCCCCATGCCAGGGGAATTCATTTTCCTTTGCCTGGACATTACAATTAAGTCACCTAGGGCCAAAGTAAAGAGTCTGGAGGTACAGGAATGATAGAACGAGCTCCAGACTAAACTCTTCATAAGAGCTAAGAGCTGCTTCCCAAATACCTTTACAGACCAGTTATATCATCTGTTCCAAGTCCTATGAATGGAACCAACATTCGTATAAAATACTGTGTCCAATTGTGTCTGCCTCAACCGTCTCAGACTCTCAACCAGTGTAATGTTTACCCTACTCAATAACACAGTGGTAGAAAGAAAGAAAGAAAGAAAGAAAGAAAAAAAGAAAGAAAGAAATGCTATCTCTAATTTGGGAAGTTTTATATCCGAGTTCAACTTAGTTCCACGGTGTTATGCAGCAAAAATCGCAGATGCGCTGCAATACATAGGGAGTTTGTAGATCTGCTATTTTCTGAGCTCTGTTCTTAGCTGGAGGCTGAGGCTGTGTGTTGAAGCCCCTGCCTCCCCACAAGGGGAAGGCGAGCTATCCAACCAGATAAGACCATGGCTGATGTAGCGAGCAGCAACAATGCAGACAGCCTGGATGCAGGTGGCTACATGTCACTGAGCCTTCAAGCACAACACAAGCCGGCAAAGAAAACTGAATGGAGAGTTCCCTAAAAGAAAACAGCAGGCCGTTATAATAACTCTTATAATAACTCAGAGAGACGTGCTGACAGAATGATGTTAATGCAAACACATTAACTAGGGATTGTAGACGACGCCTGGAGCAAAGGAAGACCAAGCCAGTTTGAGTCGATCTCCTAAGAAAAAGTACACAATGCCTTTTAAATGGAAGAAAGAGAGTGAATGGCAGCTAGAGAGCAAATTTGATAAGCAAATAGTACCCTGCAAAATCCTGAGTGTTGATTAGCCGTGTAAAATGGAACCGTTACAGGTCCATTTACAATCTCAGAGTTAAACACTGTAGTTGTAGCCTTGTAGGTGTATGTAGTGGCGGTCATCAGCTCTATTTCTCTCTTGTACACGAGTGGACTAGACAAGTAATGTCTTCGCCCCAGTCTGTGGTATCCATGGTGACGGTGGCAGGCAAGGCGTCAGTATCACCAGGGGGCAGTGTGGGCAATGCAGCGTTGTGGCACATTGGTGTGTCTCTGCCCACCCTGGTCATAAACACACGTGGATGCCAACAAACAAACAGGGCCACCACTCTGACAAACAAAAGGCAAATTATGTGCCCTACAAAAAACAACTGAAACTGACACACACACACACACACACACACACACACACACACACACACACACACACACACACACACACACACACACACACACACACACACACACACACACACACACACACACACACACACACACACACACACACACACACACACACACACACACACACACACACACAGATGCACAACCGCTCACATAATACAAACACACACTGTCATCTGCTACTGACAGCTGCCCCCTTGGCATATTTGCAGCACCGCCCACCACCACCCTCAACAACAACACCCACCGCGCCCCCGGTCCCCCCTCCACGCCTCACTCTAACCTGCACTCTTTTGTTGCTCACTTATTGTCAATTTCCCACCGAACAAAAAACACACATCCTCCCATGACGCAAACTAATTGATTATTGATGGTAAAAGTGACTTACATTCAAACAGGGTGTGAAAAGGGAGAAGGGTTACGGAGGAGAGACAATGCATTCAGTGCCTTTCAACGAAACAAAATAAGTCAAGCCATTTGTATGTAAAGCTGCGGGTCTTTCTTTTTTGTCGCCTTTGTTGTTGTTGTTGTGATTAGCTGCACAGGCCACGTTGTGTCGCCTGCAGTCTGGGAGGGGGTGCTATGGCGACTATGTTCACAGAATCATAACAACCCTCATCATGACTTGCTGGCCTGCAACAGGCTGACTTCCAAGGGTGTGTGAAGATCTCTAACAGACAGACAGACAAACAAACAAACAGCCAGACTTGCCATCCTGCGGGCCCCCGCTTCACAGTTTCTGCCCTTATCAGTGGCATCGCGTAATTTTGCAACATGTGGTGAAAGAAAAGTACAAAATACAGCATGGCTTGTGAGAGCAGGAATCAGATAAGGAGTCAGGGTGCCTGGGCAGCGGGCGGTGGAGATGGGGCTGAATGTCTAAACAGCCCGTTGTGTGAGGGAGAGAGACTGATGATTGTGGCAGACCGATTGAGTCACTAAAGAATGGCAGTGGCTACAGATCTCTGTCCCTTGGAAATGTGTCATGAAGACAGTTCCATTAATATCTTAATGAAAGCTTCAAGGCCCTTAGAGAGTGCTCGTGAGTAGCCTTCTCCTCTCGTACACTGGGCCCCGGGACTCAGGAGCTGCTCTTCCTGAACATCAACAGGACAGCATTTTAAGTCGTGCCAGTGCAGCATTGTGAGTAAGGGTGTTAGGCTTCCCAGAGGACTAGCCTGAACGCCAAGCTGCTAACATGCTCCACTAAATTCCTTTAACCCCCTCCCCGATGCTTTCTCTCTACCTTCATTTACTGTCCATTTCTCCATCTGTTGGATTCAGCAGTCATACAAAAGACATTGTTTCAAGCAAGCTGGCAAGCCTTCGCAGGGGCAGAGGGCTCATTGAGGTGCATTGCTAGCTCGCTGCCACATCAATAGAGTGGGCAGCCTGGGTGAGGGTCTGGGCTGGCCGTGCTTCTCCCTGGCAGAGGGAGGACCGTTAGCTGTCCACCCTACCCTACCCCACCCTTCTTATGAGAGACTGGCTGGGGCCTGTGTGGGATTTAGCACACACTTATGCACGCACGCACGCACGCACGCACGCACGCACGCACGCACGCACGCACGCACGCACGCACGCACGCACGCACGCACGCACGCACGCACGCACACAGACACACACACACACATTTCCAAAATAAGCCACAGACATGGGAAAACAAACAATCTCGACAGTACCGAGCCACCTACAGCACATCAGTCTGCCCCAATACTAGAGCAGCACAGTGTTGTTCTTGGTTACATGCTCAAATGTTGTGCATTTAAGACCCTTCCTGTGTATCATGAACGATGTAATGTAAAAGAGTAGCATTGATTTTTGCACTCTGTGTTGTGTTGCTCATAACAAACAAGCTGCTACTAGCAATGTAGGGGCCTGCAGCCATCAATTTAAACAGTTTCAAAGATTCAGTTAAGTCACTGTAGGCCACACACATGACCACTCAACATGATGAAAAGCCAGCAGTGGGCATGACAAGGCCATTAAAATGAGCCCTATGGTCCCTTTCAAAACATCTTCTGTTGTCTGCGTTATGTTACATTGTAAGATGTAAGATATCAGTATATTCATATGAAGAGAGTCACAGAGCTGATGGGCTTAGCGTGAATATACATGTCGTGTTCTTGTCTGCATGCAACACTGCATGCAGCAGTATAAATGAGGCATTAGGAGTAGGACGATTCAACTGTCTGTCCCGATCCAATGCAGTATTCATTTGAGGACCAGGTTGTGGAATTCTGGATCAATCAGTAATTGATTCGGCAATTAGGCAATAGACAATATTCTAGGTGGTGATGGTTATGCTTTAATGTACATGATATCATGGACAGAAATACATTAGACACAGTCTGTACAGATCGATGGTAAGGTAGTTCTGCCAACGAGCTCAGGGATCAGACAATAGTTATACTAGCTGCTTCAAGGACAAGCTGAACCATAACAAGATCGGCTGTACCAAAACAATAGCTTTTAGCTAGGTCACTATGACCTGACATCACAGAGATATTAAGCCCATACGGGAATGTCCCCATATATGGTCACGCATTGTGATATCAAGTCTAGTCACATCTCCAAGACACGATATATATGGCCAATTGGACATGAACCCTTGTCCATACCCGTTTTTCATTGTGCATTTCTTGGTCAAAGTTGATCCCATGTAATGCCAAAGCGACAGCACTCGCCCAGCAGTCTGCCGTCACCCAGGCGGATGCGTGCCGTGCACACAATTCATAATGTATTATACAGTACAAGCACTATAAGGGATATAAATAAACATCGTAATCATATCATTTAGTATAACAATCCTTCTACAATTTCCTCCTCAGCCGGAATTTTAATTGAAATTTAAACATCTCCGACTCCACATTTTGTGTCTGATGAGGGAAGATAATGTAGTTGCATCACGTTAATTGATTTTATCTTCAGCTTATTTTGATTAACCCATTTTGGGCGGGAACCCCTTTTGGTGTTTTAAACATTATGTTATAATTTAGCTATTGAAAAATAGCAGATCTACAAGCTCATAGCGCGCCACAGAGTGGCGCGCTACGAGCTTATAGGTCTGCTATTTTTGAAAAATCGTGAAAATATTTATTTCAGAAAACTGGATGATTTAGAAGAAGTTTTTTAAATTTTGAGGTCAGGCCTAAATGGGTTAATTGATAATACTGGGGCTTTTCTCCAATACGGAGGATTTTCTTTTAGAAAAAGTGCCCCTCGGGGCACAGGTCTCCACCAGGATAGGATCGCTTGTGACCTAACAGTATGTTCATAATGCTTAGTAATGTTATGAAGATGCATGTTATACATGACAGATCCAGCTTCATTACATGACTATAAGACCATGTGTACCAACTTGCCTGATATTTCGATAAAATTGAAATCGAAGTGTTGCACATAAGTCGTCCTCCTGGTGGCACTATAAAAGTTGTACACAGATCGGTGCAATTATAGGTAAAACAGGAATTTAATGTTAAGTGGCATTTCGTCCTCCGCCTAGCGGGAATGTGCTTCGCAAGCTGTGTTCATGATTTGTGGCATTTTGTTTGAAACGGACCAATCCTGCAAGCTTTGGAAGGCAAAATGATTCGGGATGGAATATGGGAAATTCGACAGATCCGTGTTGATCACATGACTATAGAGATAGTGTATACCGATTTGTGTGTGATGTATGGTTCAAATGTGTACGAGTGATGTAATGAAATGTGTTTAGCAAATATCGGCTCATGGTGGCGCTATAAGAGCCGTTCTGAAGATTTTGGGGCAGAGGTTAGTCGTTGGCATCCAGGGAGTGTGTGTGCAGAGTTTGGCATTGGCCGGGCCAACGGTGCCGGAGATTAGCTGTAGGGACGGACGGAGTGCAAAACATACTCTCTCCCCATGCCTTCGGCCTGGTGGAGACAAAAATCTGGTATTCAGTGATGTAAATAGGTTTTCAATGTAATGAGTCCCAGGATGCAGGGAAGGTCTTTTAGATGGGTCCCATGGACATTTGATGAGTCCCACTTCAGCAACGTTAAGAGTCATATTTTGTCCTTTTTACTAATTGCAGCATTTAACTCCCATTTCATTTTATATTGTTATAATGTGGTTATATTCATGTAGAAAACAGAAGAGGAAATGATTATTATAACTAAAGCTAGTGTGTGTATTATCTTTACTGTACATGCTGAGTACAGTAGTGCATCCCGTGGATGCAGAGGTCCTTGTTTTATTGCATCCATAACTATAAACTGCGTTTTGGGATGCAAAGGGATGCAAAGTGCGCCCTATTTTAATCTCTATTTTGTTCAATATCAGTGGCATTGTCCCTAGAAAAGTGTCCCTTTCTAACCTGCAAGCAGTGTACTGTAAGCCAACTTTGCTGAGATAATCACAGGCCAACAGAACCCACCTCCACTGCTGAATATGGTGCTTTGGGGAAGCGTCAGAGACAGGTAATAAAAACCCTGTTGTTTACAATCATTATCTAGAGGAGAGACAGAAGAAGTATAGGAGCTGTCTGTGCTGGGTGTGCAGGTGTTAGGAGGGGTACTTTACGTTAGGCTGTGATGTCACAAGTGGGATGAGGAGAGATAGTATAGCTCCGCTTCCTACCAGAGTGAGACCGCGTTCAGAGAAAATGTTCTCTCCCGCTGCACTCCACTTGATCAATGTCACAGCCAATCCAGATATCCACTATGTCAATCTCACACGGGGGAAACGCACATCTGCACACGCATCGCATTTACAGGCAGACATGCAATCCAATCCGGGCATATACATGCACATAACATGGCTGTGTGGACTGTGCAGAGTAGTGGAGTAGTAGTGTGTGTGTGTGTGTGTGTGTGTGTGTGTGTGTGTGTGTGTGTGTGTGTGTGTGTGTGTGTGTGTGTGTGTGTGTGTGTGTGTGTGTGTGTGTGTGTGTGTGGCGTGGGGGGTGTCAGGGAGATTGAGATCTCTGTTGTGACAGCTGGACAGTCAAGACGCTCAGATAAACTGCCCGCGGTGAGGAGAGACGGGAGGCCAATTGCATTAAAACAAACAAACAGCTCACTGCTTGCGCACTCCGGCAGATATGGAGGGGGAGGCCTGTATCAGAGTGGGAAGAGTCAACGAACTCACAGAAGCACTCCTCAAGCCATTATCTGGTTGTTTATGTACACTAGTAAAATTCTTAGTGTTAATTTACCCGTACAGGTCTGTGTATATAGGCTATGTGCATTTGTGTGTGAGCAAGCATGCGTCTGTGTGTGGAACAGAAAGGGAGAGAGAGAGAGAGGCAGTTGGGATGAGACAGGGTGTGGGGTTTGCTTTATGGGAGGGCAGTAGCCTCCCATAGAATACACAACCGCTGAGCGCATTTCCACTGTTCACTCATTAAGAAATAGGTCAAGGATTCCGCCTGCATGCATAGCGACTTGTCAAAATCTCTCAAGTTAACAGGGGCAAGTCTGGCAGCCTCAGGCGGCGAGCTGGGCCAGAGAGAGAGAGAGAAAGATATGAATGCTGGTGGTGACACAGCAAAACACAAGCAACTCACTCAATAAATAAAATAAAATAAATATAAATTCAAGTGATAGTACTGCCTTAATGGTAGCGTTGTATGGAAGGAGAAGGGGGCTGGGCATGAGCAGACAATTCCTTGGTAAGTAACCCTACTTGTTTGGATCCTTTCCTCGAAGGATTCATCATCAACAGAGGACGCTCTTGAGCCACGTGAACCCCTCGTCAATAGGGTGAGGGTTGGGGGGGGTGACAGCTGTGAGCTTTGATTACAAATTGGCCAATCGACAGAGATTTTCATAAAGCCAACCTCAGCTCAGACGACACAATCTGGATACTACAGATGCTGATACTGCAGGATCTGAAGAGTAAATGAAATACTGCTGAAATGTGACCGCATCTGAACAGAGTAGGAAAAATACTATTAAGCACATTATCAGCACAGGCATAGAAAGCCTTCTAGCTCCGATCTAACTTAAATGCAATGGACTGGGGGGGGGGGGGGGGGGGGTTTGAGAGTGGCAATGGAAAAGCAACATCAACCATCAGACCACAGGTTTGATGTAACTTTGTCCATGACTGATCGAGTGGAAGCAATTTCTCTCCAGCTTTGTGTTGTTAACCTTATTGATTAAGTGAGTGTATGATGTTGTGGTTCTCAAAAGGCATCGCTAGTGTCTCTTCAAAGGCATCGCTTGAAAGCGGCACGTTGAGAAGAATTTTGATCATCACTCGACCCCACACACACACACACACACACACACACACACACACACACACACACACACACACACACACACACACACACACACACACACACACACACACACACACACACACACACACACACACACACACACACACACACACACACACACACACACACACACACACACACACACACACCTTGAAGTTAGCCGACTATGAACAAGCTTGAAATCATCAACAGCAACCTGGGGAATGATCGAATAGCATCATACTGCATGATCCCCTTTTCCAATGGAACGTCTATTGAAATAAGCATTCAAGTGATATACTGTACAGTGGTGGTTGGTTCAGGTAATGAATCAAAACTAATGTGAATTCATAATGTTCATAATTCATGAAGATGTTTCCTCACCTAAGTCAAAGCCATTATATAACAAAAGATGATATAATTGTCTAGCAGTCTAGTTTATGAAAGGCCAACTGGTCAGACTGACTGATTGCACTGCAGTACCTCCAGACTGTCAGTGAATGTTTTTTTCATTAGACTTGACGTAATTAGGTGAATATAATCAGCATGTGATAATCAAACCAAGGCTGAGTGCTGGTTTGTTCTTCCAAGGCAGCAATTTCCAGCCTGATGACTGCTTTTGGGGTCAAATCATTGTTTCACTTTGAGATGGATATTAAAATAATGATGTGAGGAGGTCACGCTTAGTATACACAAAGAGTGATTTACCAAGAAGAAATGTGGTTTGATTGCACGGTCGGATGGATTAATATACTTTGTCAGCCGTGGCAGATGCAAGTTATTTTCATGCAAATTTAAGGCAATTGTCTACTTAAGGCAACATTTATTTTCTTTAGAGGCACTGTCATGGGCTCTTGCCGGCGCTCCGGCAGTGTGGCGGAGAATGAAGATTTGTGGATACATCTGCTAGCCCGGAGATGGACAGATGAGCGCTATAGAGAGGAACTACAATTCTAAATTGCTGCCAGTTGGCAACAATGGATCAGTTAGCTGTTGTCGGTTCTCTTTTAAAAAATAAATAAATAAAAATGCAAATGTAAAATAGTGCCTACTTGATTTTGTTTCCTTGCAGCTGGTATAGTGCACCACTTTTGTTAACATGAAAGGTTAGAAAGAAAGTCAATCAATAGTCTAGTAAAATGAACAGTGTAGAGAGTAATTCAGCGTTCACTTGTTGCAGCTTCACTTGTTTTATGATACAGACTGATAAAATTATAATAGGCTATATAACTTAATATGCCTACATCCTAGAGGCTATTCTGTTGAACAGAGCATCATAGGCTACCCGTAACCCGTGCAATTATATCAATCTTAGCTCACGGTCAAGGTCAAGTCACATCAAACTCTAGGAATGGGTAGGCTACTTCAAAATTAACCTACCGGCTAATACCATTCAATTTGACTGCAACACAACAGCCCTAACACAACCTACTACAGCACACAGTAAAGAACAATGACACCTGGAAATAATAGGCTTGATAGGCTAACTTTCTAGAATTATAATATATTAAACAACATCTGGTTGCATGCTACCACTGAATAATTGTAATGAATATAACAACATATTGTAATTGCATTGAGAACAGTGGAGAGGTGTGTAATTAAAAGTAGACTAATGGTTGGTTGGTACACTAACACCATTCCTGTTGACATTACTGTAGTAGTAGTAGTAGACTGTCCACTGTTTGTCATTCTGACACATTTTTTACATAATTTTAAGGCACCCTTTATATAAGCATGTGAATTGTGGTGAGGCTAATAATTAAATAATAAAACAAGCCTTATCAGAGCCTGCAGCCTATAATGAAAAATGTCCCTACATCAGTTCGCAGTGAACGACTCTCGTAAAGAACCCTTAACGGAACAACAAATGTGTAGTTTTATGGTTGTGGCATTCAGGTACAGTTCAGGCTGTTCAGCCAAATAAACGCATTCAGTTAAATACATTTATATGAGCGTGGTCGTTGTCACTCACCTCTCAATTCAATTAGATGTCTTGGTTACTCTATTCCCAGCAGCGGTTGTCTTGTGTGTTTGAGATGATGCACTGGCGCAGCGCACGCAGCCTCACATCCACAGAAAAAAACCCTTCTTTCCGAGTAGAACCGGTCCTACACTACCTTTAGAAAGTCTGCCACGATGTTCCTTGAAAAAAAATGCGGCAACAATTTCATTTGGAAGCCCTTCGCAAGTGTGGCCGTCTCGCTGATACAAACGAGACCTTTAGAGCCGCGCCGGTTTGCTTCATTCACTTCATTACCACAATGATAAATGAGAGGTTGGACATTCTGCGCGTAACTTCGCTGAGCCTAGCCTACTACTGAACTGACCACCACACCACTACAAGACCGTCAACGATACCGCACATTCCTTCAGTTCACTATCCAATACGTCCTCTACGCTAGCCTACTACTCTACAAGCTGGAATCACCCGGCTTGTCATCGTCCGTTGCAGCGTTGGTTCTCAGAGGGCTGTGCTAGACTGGCATAGATCAGTGGCGCTAAACCGGGCTCCATCAGTGTACAGTAGTGTGTAAGGCTACCACTTACACGCTACGGCGTTTAAACCCAGCCCCCTCTCCACCACTCCGCCGCTTCATCATTATGGCGTTAACCGTTTCAGCCCAAAGGAAGACTTTCAATAAATTAATTCATTTACAAGCGCGCACAAAATCAATTCAGTAAAACATTCTGCGCTAGCTACAGGAGACAGACGGGGTATAGTCTATAGACAACCGTTGTTCTGCATTGCACAAGCACAATCCAAATCATATTTGTAGCGGATTCAGCAATGATATGGCGTCTGGCTACTACTAGGATACCCAATAATCCACCATGATTTTTGTTATGATCCTAATAAAGCACGAATTTAGTGTCTTCGCCTTTATGATAGAGGTTTCGGCTATAGTTTGCAACTCGCGTAGGCAAATTATGTTTCCGACATTGACACCTGTGTACATGAAAAAATATATTTCATATAGATGACCTATTACATAAGTGAAATTGTATAACAATAATTATCAGGAGGAGTGATATTTCTTCCCTTTAGTTTGCCTCCGTCCGCTGTTCAAACTGACAAATGAATGATCTTCTATCAACTCTGTTAGAAGACTGCCATCTATAGACATAAGTCTGGAGCTGCAGCAGCATCTTGAACATTGCAGTAGGCTACACTGTCTTGGGGAAAGATCTGTCTACTAAGTTAACCATTATAGCACTCACCAGATGTGAAAGTTAATGGCTGAAAAATGTATGTTATTTGAGATAATAATAAAAAACCCCAGTCATTTTGTTACTTACAAAACACTCTGGGGTAATGCAATGTGTGCTATCTATGGCAAAATGGCTCTGAAGTGTCTATAGTGTTATGGGCTTGACGCTTGATTCAGACTCGAAGACAAATGTATAGCCTCATTCATACCACATTAAAACACATCACATTTTTCATTGGATGAAAACATCCGGCAATTGTGTGCATTGCTGATTGATATCTCATATCAGCTGCAGACCTCTGAGACCATATATTCGGTTAGTTCATTGTTAGGAAGTGTGCCAAACAAGTATTTTCCTTTGATGTATTATGTTCAGTAATCATCCATAGCACCATAATACGTTTTCTACATTGATGTATATGTAACAATACAGTACTTTCATCATTCTTCTATAGTTTTATAGTATAGTCTTGCCAATTGTCATTACTTTTTCCATTTAATCACATTTTGTGTTAATCCGTCTGCTATTTTCTGCTTTTTGATGGGGAAAAATGTAATTTTCAACATCCCACTCACCCTGACCCTGTGTTCTCTACATTTGTGCTCTTAGTGTGTTGTGGTAAAAACTAGGCTAACCCACATTGTGCGATGCATCATTAATGCAGAGTGCATGTTGAAGAGGGAGCCACTGTCTGCAATCAAAAGTATTGCAAAACTGCCAAGAGGAAGACGATGCAGACCAACTACTGTGTAAGTACACTAAAAGCACAGCGCCCACTTAAAGACGGGGTCAATAGCTGGAGGGTGTCCATATTGGAGTTCCACTGCACTACCTCTCAAATGGATCTTAGTCAACCCCAGCGGCAGGCAGGGGTAATCAAATACAGACTTTTTTTCAATCCATTACTCACAGCCCTGTTTGGAACAAGCAGTGATTTGTTTGATTGGAACATAACTCAATTCATATCAAGAGACAGGGGTGCAGAGAACTGTCTACGCATGGTTTTGCCGGTCCTGTCTGCGGGTGACATGATAAATAATCCTTTAAGTACGCTGAAACATGGTCCTTCTATACATCTCCATCAATCCTTCTTTACTTTAGGTCACAATTGGGCAACGTGAGGCTGGTTGCATGCTTTGTGAGTAAAAATGAAAAAAAAAAAAAAAAAAAACTAAAAAACAAAACAAAAACTATGGTAAATTGCACATTAGGTCAAACACATTTTTCTACATTGTCAAATGAGAACTTTTAGTTCTCCCTGAGCTTTTTAAAGAAAGAAAAAGTAGTACAGTGAGTCAGTGTTTAAAACTTCAAGGTTGTCTCTCCGGAGGTTAACTAAAAAATTGGTGCAACGTGTGGAGCAGCTGGTTGTCACCTTGAACATGAACGTATGCCTGGAGGGAGTGGATTGCTGACAGCACCCGGATGAATTTGCAAGCTGTGTGTGTAA
Source organism: Electrona antarctica (assembly GCF_951216825.1). Classification (NCBI taxonomy): domain Eukaryota; kingdom Metazoa; phylum Chordata; class Actinopteri; order Myctophiformes; family Myctophidae; genus Electrona; species Electrona antarctica. Next base: position 19,069,464 of record NC_136807.1, on the reverse strand, counting down.
GATGATGAGTAAGATGATGGATTAGGAATCATACACATGCAGTAAAAGCCTCCGTGTTCATATATCCTTTTGTAACTCGGAGAGTGTACAAAGGTGACCAAATGGACCCTCATTTGTACACTTTCAGAAGTTGAATTCTCTGACACTCTGGATGTTACAGTGTAGCAGTCTTTACGTTAACGTTACCACACATTTTTCTTTTACCTTCTCAACCATAAACTCTCATATACTGCTTGTGCATAAAAAAACATGAATATGAAAAATAAATGACTAAAGAGAAATATACACAGTGTTAATGCCCAACACCAGGGCAGGTGCCCTTGGCCATGGTATATCTCACCAGTCCACTCCAAGGATGTGTCCGTGTTCTTGTGATGGGCCTCTGTGTCTCTTTAGCCCCTCAAGTGTCTTAATGTGATGGGAAGATGCAGCGGATGCTAATCGATGGGCCCATAACTCACAGTCGCAAGCCTTGTCACAGGCTTTCATTAAACCCCTGGGTCTCTGCCACCACCAGAAGGCTTTGCGAAGATGGGCCAAGTTCACGCTGCCATAACTCAGCTTCTCTCTGCCCTGTCACATCCCCACTCTGGATCTGAAAACAAAAAACAACCAGTCATCAGTCATCAGGGCGCTGTCACAGGGGAGCGCCGTCGATCACCTCACATGCATAGCTCTTATTTTGAACCTGGTAGAGAGAGAGAGAAAGAGAGAGAGAGAGAGACAGAGAGACACAGAGACAGAAAGAGAGAGCGATGGTGTAGGAGAGATATAGAGAGAAGGTAGATGTGATTCTTCCCATGCTCACTGACAGTGTGTCTGCCTTTCTCTGTCTCTATTTTCCTCCTTCTCTCTATCTCACTCTTCCCTGAGGTGAGGAGTCTAATTGTTGGGATTACGAGTCTGTGAAGCACAGGCCCAACTGTTTACCTGCAGGTGGGGGGCGCTGGTTGGAGGTTGGGAGAGTGTGAATGGGGGGTGTCAGTGTGAAGGGAGATAGAGACAAGGAATTGTTGGCAGGGCACGAAGCTGATTTGTCGGGTGATCAGTTCAGTGAACAAATCAAACACTGGTCGGGTTGGTTGCAGAGGGGGGTGGGGTGGTGGGGGGAATAGGGGGATGTGTGTGCCAGGAATGAGACTCCCAACGGTAATGCAGAGAGATGGCTGGCTGCAAGGCTGGCGCTCAACCGTTTGCTGATCAAAGTGCTCACGCACAACGATTTCATACTAAGTTGGAAGATTTCAAAGAGGCTTCCTGTGATGTCTTTAATTTTTTCTCTCCCTCCAGCCATATGTGAAGATATCACGAGGGAACGTGGCAACCTGTCTACTCCCCTGGAATTCCATTCCCCCTCTCAACTGACCCATGTCAGCATTCAGGTTGGCTGGAGAGAGAGAGAGAGAGAGAGAGAGAATCCACAGACAATTACATGAAAATGAACTATCAGGCATGTGCACATGACGCCTCCAGCTAGCAAACATTTCCTGTTTTGTGTTTTAACTTGAACACTAGCATCCCTATTCTGAGGCGAACATTCAGCGAAAAATATTTAGTGTAGAGGGAAAAGGGAGGGAGACCAGCATAGACCCCCGGGGGGCTCTGGTCAACTAAATATAGGGTGCAAGTGGTTATGTTTTCTGTCCACAAAATGGACACATCAGCATGTGCAAACATCATCTTCAAGCACCTCAAAGTGCTAAATGTACATGCATGCGTTTTGTCTTACAATTGATGCTTTGTTTCTTTGTTATTGTTGTTATTGCTGCTGCCATGGTAAGGAACCAAATTAAATACATTTTACTCTTGTGTGAGCCTACTCGTCTATAAGATATAACAATAAAAACATTGTCATGTCACAAATGTATGTGTTTGGCTGTGGACCCCCATCTGAAAACTGTCTAGCAACGGAGACGCTGCTAGACGGTGGTTTGGACAGCGATCCTTGGCAGTAAATGAGTTAAGTGTTCGCCTCACTGCTCACTACACACCACCCACCTGTTTGAGTTGGTACCGGATATACACACTCAAAGAGTTTCCAGGGACTGCCATGTAACTTTGACACGCACGCACGCACGCACACACGCACACACGCACACACGCACGCACACACGCAGACACAGGTGGCCCATTACATCATCAATGGCCCACCCAGGGAGTACAGCAGAGCAGCACACCGCCACTGACACAGGTGGTGATTGGTCAGCTTTCTGACCGCACAGAATAAAAATTACATTCCAAACGCATTGCTACAGGAAGACAATCATTTTTTAAATAGTGTCAAAAAAATAAAATATGGTGGGCGGTGATAGCTGAGTGGTTAAGGTGCATACCACATAGGCTCTGGTGACTGATGGCGAGTCCCAGGTTCAATTCCTGAGCCTGGCAGACCTTTGCATGTCACTCTCTCTCCCTGTTTCCTGTTTATCTTCACTGCGACTATCAATAAAGGCAGAAAAAGCCATACAACTATTTTAAGAATAGAAACTGTGTGTTCTCAGATGTGAACGTGATACAGATTGAAGACATTTGACTTGGCATTAAAGTTGTGCAAAGAAATGAGAAATAATTACACAAGACAACAGCACGTGGGTAAGATGCTGCTGTGATCTCTGTGAGTGCATATCACTATGCATCCTGTCTCCCATTTAGGGTAAACTTCTGGTGTGAAGTTGGATTGAACCCAATGGGTTGGATTGAACCCTCACATGCATCACAAAAATATATCTCTTGATGGAAGAATCTTATGCATTTGTGAGATGTGTCAGTATACTCAGTAGAGAGAGAGAGAGAGAGACAGAGAGAGAAGAAATTACAAAATCCACTAATTTCCTTGGAGATGCAATCACTGGAGACGTGGTAATTGCAAGCTGTTCTGATGTGTTTGCTGAGTGAGGCATTGTGTTAAAAGTTATTATGATTTGTCCTTGCTTGGAGGCATTCCACCTGCAGGACACATTACTCCATCGTACAACGGTGTCGGGGACCGACCGGCGACCGACTATACAACTCACAACACCAAACATTTGTACAACAAAGTATTAGCCTCTCAGGCTTAGCATAAATGCAGGTCAAACATGAATCACAGTCAAAGATGCCATCAGTATAGCAACAACATGGCAAGAAAGATTGTGAACAAACTAAAGAAGTAGAAAGAGAGTAAGTTGGAGAGAGGCTGCCAGAAGCAAAGGAGGGCTGGGTACGATGGTGATGTATAGAGTACACATCAAGATTTGAGGGGATTAATATTGATGACAACGTAAAAAAAAAAAATTTACTTTACCCACACAGCATAAGTAATTTACACTCCCACTTAAGTGCAAGGTGAGTAAAATTCACAGATCTAGATAGACCGCATTAGTTATTCTTTGTGACACGCATGCACGCGCACACACACACACACACACACACACACACACACACACACACACACACACACACACACACACACACACACACACACACACACACACACACACACACACACACACACACACACACACACACACACACACACACACACACACACACACACACACACACACACACACACACACACACCTCTTGAGAGGGAGAGGTGGAGAGGATACTGTATAAGGACAGAGAAGGAGAGTAAGAATGAGCGAGGTAGATAGAGAGAGAGAGAGAGAGAGAGAGAGAGAGAGAGAGAATTAGCTCAAGTCCTTTCATACAATACATTTCCATTAGATAGTGGGCTGTTTTAATAAGATGTCTATCAGAATATGAATCTCAGGAAATTGCTGGCTATTTATTTTACTGGGCGACTCTCACTCGCCTCGGCTCTTGATAAAGCATTTTGTTTTAATTAGACACATTTCCACACTCCACCAGGGATGACCTCTTATTATTGTGAAGTGGGCCTGCTCAGCAGTGCAGTCAGTCAGGAATGAGCTCCAGCACGCATCTCAATCATTTCTCATCCATGCTCATCTCAGGGCCCCGAGACCAAATCAAAGGAGCCACTATTAAGCAGAACCAAATTGTTTAACGTAGTAATCTCCCACATATTTTTCATTTTTTCCCTATTTGCAATTGGAAATGAGGCATGGTAAAAAAAAATAACACAGCGCATTGTTTTTTTGCATACTAACAAGGTGCCTTGGATATCCCTATCCTTCACGGTTACAGAGGATGTGATGGGATAGGTTCCGCAACAATGACAATCACATTTCCTCTCTCCTGGGTGTTACTAGGGGAAAAACAAGACAATCAGTTTATCCACAGCAACGGAGGAAGGAGAAGGAAAAATCCCAATAACTGGCAGCATGGGGGTTGCATTACCTCTTTAGCCTATACCATAGCTAGGTCATTGTTTGATTTTGACTATTTACAGTCCAGAGTATAGCATGTAGAACTAAAAGACATGAAATCAGGACATGTGATGCCTGTAAGATAGGGTGGGAAGTTGGGAACATCAGTCAGCACACACCATCTGCTGCCTCCTACAGTAGTTACGTCAACATGAAACAAGACAGCAGAGCGCTGCAAAGCTACAGTAGCTGTATGTCAGGAAAAACCTTATGGGCTATACCGGGAAAAATACATAAATAAATTAAATATATTATGTTCTGACTTCTCAAAGGGGTTTTTGCTGGTTTACACTATTTCCTGACACACATACCTCACAAACTAACATGATGATCACTTCCTACCAATTGCAAACCAAATAAAACAAAAAACACTACATGACATGAAGAGCTCGATGGTGTTTTTTCTCTTTCTCATATCCTCTCATTTAATTTGGCTATTGCAACTCAGAGATGAGAGGGGGAAACGGACAGATAAAGGACAAAGCAATTACATCCACCATTACATGCCACCGTGCCTGATCTCCTAGGTGTGGGGGGAGGAAGGCTGCGAGGCAGAAGGTGAGACTGATGAGGGCTTACCAGCGGCGTGAGACCTGCTCCGCGCCAGACAGGGATTTAGGTCTCTCGCCTGCCCGCCTTGCCTGTCCGTAAGGTAAGTCACATCTGCGGTGATACCTTAATCCAAGCGGGCCTTTCGCATGGGGCCCAGCCAGTGGCCCATGCAGATATGAAATGTAAATGGGGGATTGAATATGTCAATGGGGAAATGCCAGGATCACACCCTGACAATGTCATTAACTCTTCTTTGTGCAGGCTGGGTAACTGAAGGCATGGGCACAGGGGACGTACGTGATGAAAGGAAATCCAGGAAGACCTTGAGATCTCTTGTAAGAAATGAACACGCGCACGTGCCGTGCACGCACAACACAGTGACACACACGCGAGAAATATTCTTGCTGTCACCCCACAGTGACCACGCCCATGACAGCGCTTATATTAAAGCTTAGTTATCTTCAAAGTCTAAAAGATATTGAAACTAGAAAAAGTGCCCTTCTGGCCACAGGTTTCCACCAGGAGGATAGGAGTGTGTGTGGTGTTTGGCAAAACGTTTAGGAGTTTAGGAGTCAGGAACATGTTTTTTTTGTTTTGTTTTTTTGTGCAACAATTTTCAACACATTTCTGGATGAGCAGGACATTGCAGCCTGCCTTCATCTGGTGGTTGTATAACAGGGCAAAAAAAAAAAATAATATAACATGTAACAGTATATTAATAATTGTCTCCACCAGGCCGAAGGCATGGGGAGAGAGTATGTTTTGCACTCCGTCCGTGTGTGTGTGTGTGCGTCCGTCCGTCCTTCCGTCCGTCCTTCCTTCCTTCCTTCCGTCCGTCTGTTACCAGCTAATCTCCGGCACCGTTGGCCCGATCCATGCCAAACTTTGCACACACACTCCCTGGATGCCAACGACGAACCTCTGCCCCAAATATTCCTCAACGGCCTGTTATAGCGCCACCATGAGGCCGATTTAGGCAAAACACATTTCTGTAGATTAATCGTACACATTTTATCCATACATCACACAATTCGGTATACACTATCTCCATAGTCATGTGATCAACACGGATCTGCACCATTTCCCATCTTCCTTCCTGATTGGCTAAGATTCGCTTCCAAAGCTCACGTGATTGGTCCGTTTCGAACCAAATGCCACAAATCACAAACACAGTGTGCAATTTCCGTGAAATTATACACGCACATTTCCACTAGGCTGAGGACGACATGACACAATTTATTTTCCAAACCAGCCTCATGGTGGCGCTATAACAGGGCAATTCCTGTTTTTACCTATAACTGCATCGTTCTGTGTACAACTTTGTATGCGCACTCCCTAGAGGCATGGAAAAACATTTTCCCTGCATCCTTCCACATCTGCCGGTTATAGCGCCACCATGAGGCCGATTTCTGCAAAACACATTGTTTATATTAGTCGCACAGATTTCATCCAAATCTCATGCAAATCGGTACACATGATCTCTGTAGTCATGTGATCAAGACGAGTCTGTTTGATTTCTCAGATTCTACACTGATTGGCTAAGATTGCCTTCCAAAGTCTTCAGGAGTGGCCCGTTTTGTACAAAATGCTGCACATGTCCTGCTCATCCAGAATTCTATCCTCAGAGATGCTATGAGTGATCTGACTCTGCATTTCCTCAACACAATGAAGAAAATTGTTGCAAAAAACAAACAAACATGTTTATATCACTCCTAAACATTTTGCCACACATCACACACACGATCCTATCCTCCTGGTGGAGACCTGTGCCCAGAAGGGCACTTTTTCTAGTTCTTAATAATGTTAAAAGGTGATTTAACAAAAATCTGGTATTGGGGTCCCTGCCACAACATATGTTCAGATGACACTTTAGAAACATGGCCAAGTCAAGTGTTGCATATAAGTCGTCATATTTGAAAAATGCTGGCCAGACGTTTTTCCTTGGCCTGTAGGGACTCGGGAGTGTACATACAAAGTTTCATGCAGATGCAGATGTAAAGATGTGACTTGGCCTGTTATATTTGTCACTTGGCCTGGTATATTTGTGACTTGGCCTGGTATATTTGCTTCCTCAGCCTAGTGGGAATATGCGTGCACAGTTTCACTGCACTCGGGCACTGCGTTCATGATTTGCAGCATTTTGTACAAAACAGGCCACTCCTGAAAACTTTGGAAGGCAATCTTAGCCAATCAGTGTAGAATCCGAGAAATCCAACAGACTCGTCTTGATCACATGACTACAGAGATCATGTGCATTTGGATGAAATCTGTGAGACTAATATAAACAATGTGTTTTGCAGAAATCGGCCTCATGGTGGTGCTATAACCGGCAGATATGGAGGGATGCAGGGTAAATGTTTTTCCATGTGCATACAAAGTTACAAAGTTGTACACAGATCGATGCAGTTATATGTATAAACAGGAATTACCCTGTTATAGCACCACCGTGAGGCTGATTTGGAAAAAAATAAGTGGCATGTCGTCCTCGGCCTAGTGGAAATGTGCGTGTATAATTTCAGGGACATTGCACACTGTGTTTGTGATTTGTGGCATTTTGGACCAATCATGTGAGCATTGGAAGCCAATCTTAGCCAATCAGGATGGAATATGGGAAATGGGGCAGATCCGTGTTGATCACATGACTATGGAGATAGTGTATACCGAATAGGCCTATCTCACAGCCCGCTTTCCACGCCCACTTCCGGTAAATAGTGGTGTCTTTAACATGAACATTTACACGTTCTTTTCTCTGGAGAATCTAAGTACATTTTCTAATGTAAAAATGTGACAGACCAATATTATTATGAAGCAAACAAGATGGTAAATCAGGTCGAACAGATAGAACAAACCTTACCTTGAGAAAACAAAAGTTGTAGACTTCTTAAATTACCTCTGTTAACATGGAGCGTCTATGGAGTGACGTCACGCTATCACCACTAACCCCGAAAGGGGGCGTATTTAGGGGGGCGGGGAAATTCTGTGAGATAGGCTTATTGTGTGAGGTATGGATAAAATGTGTATGAGTAATCTACAGAAATGTGTTTTGCCAAAATTGGCCTCATGGTGGCACTATAACAGGCCGTTGTGGAATATTTGGGGCAGAGGTTCGTCGTTGGCAACCAGGGAGTGTGTGTGCACCGTTTGGCATGGATCGGGCCAACGGTACCGGAGATTAACTGGTATAACGGACAGACGGACGGACACACACACGGACGGATGGACGGACTGACGGTCGGACGGACGGACGGAGTGCAAAACATACTCTCTCCCCATGCCTTCGGCCTGGTGGAGACAATAAGTGCTATTGTTTGTTTTAATGGGAAATATAATGAAGATAGATAGATACTTTATTAGTCCTTTCGGAAATTTGTTTTGTGCACAGCAGTCATCAGGATATACATAAAACATATGCAACAAACAGTACATAGACAATAAAGAAACAATGCCAACAGAAGGCCACCAGTCATAGTTCCAAGAGGCATCACATCACACTTTATGCACGGAACTGAGATGGGGCCTGCTTGTTCATAAGTCCTATACTTATGGGAACAAACGATCTTGAGGCCCTAGCCTGCAGGGAAGGTACCATGTACCGCCGCCCTGATGGTAAGAGATGGTATTGGCTGTGTAACGGGTGTGTATTGTCCCTGGTAATAGCTTTCCCCTTCCTGAGTACCCGGGTCTCATACATTGAGGTCATACTCTCAAATCGTACCCCAGCTATTTTGCTGGACACGTTGATGATTTTATGGAGTTTGTTCTTATTAACCAATGATAATGAGCCATACCATGAGACAAAACAAAATGTCAATGCACTCTCCACAAAGGATCGATGAAAAAGTGCCATAACATTCTTTTCCACATTATACTGTCTCAGTCTGCGCATAAAATGCAGTCTCTGCTGACCTTTCTTATAGATGGAATGAGTGTTAGAATTCCATGTCAGCTTGGAATCAATCGTTGTACCCAAGTACTTGTATTCCTCCACAATCACTACCCCATCCCCACCAATGACTATTTCCTGGTGTGCATGAGCACCAGTCCTAAGGTCAAATATGACCTCCTTAGTTTTTTTGATATTCAGCTGGAGGAAGTTACTCCTGCACCAACCGGCAAACTCGTCCACTGTTCTTCGATAGCTTATCTCATCATCCTCAATCAGACCAACAATAGCTGTGTCGTCTGCGAATTTAACAATACAGGTGTTGTCTGACTCACTCCTACAGTCGCTTGTGTACAGCGTGAACAATACCGGTGAAATCACGCTCCCTTGCGGAGCCCCCGTGTTGGTCGTAATGGGGAGAGATATTGCTTTATTCACCTTGACATATTGTACCCGCTCAGTCAGGAATGACTCCACCCACCTGATGATATTGGTGTTAACACCCATGTCAAAAAGTTTCCTCATCAGAATATGAGGTCTCATTGTGTTAAATGCAGAGGAGAAGTCTACAAAGAGTACCCGAGCATATCGTTTCTTTTGAGGTTTATCTAGATGGTAGTAGATCTTATTAAGCATAAGAAGAAGAGCATCATCAGTGCTCCTCCCCTTTCTATATGCAAATTGCAAGGGGTCCATTTCATGTTGCACATTATTAAGGAGGTTATTTAAAATAATGCGCTCCAAGCTTTTTATTAATAATGTTGTCAAGGCAACTGGCCGATAGTCGTTAAGGACTTTGGGATTAGACATTTTCGGCACTGGAACTATAAGTGAGGTCTTCCACGCTTTTGGAATATAGTGTGTATCTAGCGATACCTGGAACATGTGTCTCAGTACAGGGCTGAGCTGCTCCCTACACTCCTTAAGCACATAACCCCTTATCCCATCGGGACCCGGTGCTTTTCGTGGGTTAATTCTTTTGAGGGTTCTACGCACCTCCTCCTCTGTAATAGTAATTGACTCACTACTGCTGAATTGTTCCCTTAACAGATTGCGTTCAGTGGAAAAATCTGAAGTATCAAATCTGCCATAAAAGGTATTTAGCTCATTGGCAAAAGACATATCATCACTAGTGTTGATAACCGCCTTCTTTTCCTTTATTCCTACCATTGTATACAGCCCCTTCCAAGCTTGACGTACATTTGTATCCCTCATTTGCCTCTCAATTTTAAGTTTGTAGTTATGTTTACATTCACTAGTTATCCGTTTGATCTCTTTCTGAATTAGTTTCACTTGAATTAGGTCCCCTTGTTCAAAAGCACGTTTTTTCCTATATAATGCTTCTTTCATTTCCTTATTCATCCATGGTTTATCATTTGGAAACACTTTGATCCGTTTGGATGGTATAACGCTATTTATACAAAACTGTATGTATTGCGTTACAACAGAGTTAAGTTCATCAAGATCAGCACATGTGTCATTAAACATGTCCCATAGAGTGCAATCAAAACATCCTTTAAGACAGTCAAGTGACTCCTCACTCCACTTTAGAATGTCTTTCACTTCAGGTTTGCTTGCTTTGAGTCTCTGTTTGTAACGTGGGACCAGGTGGACCGCGTTATGATCGGAGCTCCCGAGCTCCATTTTCCGGTGGCTACCGTACGCGTCCTTTATATTTCCAAAGCATAAATCAAGAGTCTTTTCGCGTCTTGTTGGGCATGTCACGTATTGGTAGAAATTGGGCAGTGTCTGCTTAAGCGAACATCCATTGAAGTCCCCCAGTATAAACTTGGGCGAGTCAGGAGAGATATTCTCCTGCTTGGATATTGTCTCATATATTGCCCCCGCAGCTGCCTTCATATTCGCACGGGGATGAATATAGACCAGTGTAGCGAAAATCTGACCAAATTCTCTTGGCAGGTAAAACGGTCTAAATGAGACAGAAAGAAGTTCGATGTCTTCTGAACAATAGGAGTCTCTCAGTGTGTAATCCCTGCACCACCGTTCATTCACAAAAATACACACTCCTCCTCCCGTTTCTTTCTTCGTTACCTCAAGGTCTCGGTCAAGTCTAATAGGTTCACTGAACCCTGGAATACGGATGGAATCATTAACAATCGTATCATTAAGCCACGTTTCAGTGAAACAAAGCAAGCAACTTTCCCTGTACTCGGAGAGGTACCTCACCGCAGTTTGTAGTTGGTCGTATTGCTGCGGGAGAGAGCGCACGTTTGCGAGGAGTATTGTCGGCAGTGGTGGCCTTGAGCCGCGGCTGCGAACTCTCCGCCGTACCCCTCCTCTTCGGCCCCTTTTCCGTGTTGGTGATCGGCGGCGATCTCTCCTCATGCATTCCTCCGGTACATTAAGTGGAAAGTTGCCACGATCGCTGTATTCCCTCAGCTGACATAGCTGTTCATAGCCATAGCGGAGAACCAGGTGGCCCCCCGTAGCGCTGTGTTCAGCGGTGTTTAACGTCAGCGCCCTCGGCAGCAGCAGGTAGATGGCATAAGCAGCAATATACACGACAATGGCTAGATGCATTGTAGCCAGATTTGGTTGTTCCAAATACAAGTAGTGATTATGACCGGTGTCTACCTTGAGCAAAGTGCCCAGTGAACATAAGAAAAACAAATAACAAACAAACAAACAATCCTGATGAACTGCAGGCACCCGTCGCCACTGTGCAGCGCCGGAAGTGAGCATCAAAGTCAATGCCCAGGGGAATGAACAGTGGTTAACCACTTAAGCCCTTGTACTGTAGATCAGCTATTTTCAATATGTGTGACACTAAATGATTTAGATGATTAAAAAAAACTAACTATAAATGTACCGATTCTCTGTACGTCTGTACATACGTCTGTACGTACGTCTGTAATCCACGTAACTCGACACACGCTTGACACACGTGACGCGTTCCACCCCACCACAGGGGGTGCAGTGCCCGGTGTCGAGTCGGTCGAACCCACGGTTGTCCAGAACCTCCCCAAAAAGGCTTCTGCCTGGGCTCTGCACAGGGCCCCTGCCCAGTGTCCATATACTGTATGCCATACACGCACCACAGTTTGGGAACCACTGCTGTATGGAGCTGGCCTGTTCTGACGTCATTCTGACGTCTGCATAGACTCCATATTTGCAGCATGCCTGACAAAGAACTCCATATATGGGCATAAAAGGGACACAGACATAATATCTTGGTGGGGCATTCATTTACAATGGTTCATTCATTCATACATTGAGAGGTGAAGTGGCGAACAGTCGACGCCAGCGTCCTCACTTCCCACATTCACACACCAATGGTGGCAAGCTCACACCGACCAACTCATTGGAGACAATGTAAGGTGTCTTGCCCAAGGACACTTCGACATGTGGACAGGAGGAGCCGGGATTCAAACCGCCGACCCAGGGATCATTGGACGACCTGCTCTACCTCCTGAGCCACAGCCGCCCTGCTGTAGAGGTTCCAACGGGCACTCCTCTAGTATCTATAAAAAACAGCCTTTTCGATTAGCCTATTCGATTGATCAAAAACGGAATAGATAGAATAGTCACTAAGATAATTGAAAGTTGTAGCCCTACTATAATGATAATTGTAGTATTCCCTTGACCATTGAGTAAGCAATAAAGGCAAATAAACATATACACTACACACAATATATCTCCTTCACTTACTTACGTAGGCAGAGTACCCTGTAAAATACTGAGTATTCAATTAACTCTGAGTTAAAGATTGTAGGAGCAGGAGATGAAGAAAAACTATTTACAGCAGGCCAGGATTTCTCCATGTACTCAAATTAGAAATCATTTGAAGATATACACACAAGGGACTTAACCTTTCAAGGGTTTCATCATACTGTAAACCACACTTTCATCATGCATTTCATTCACACTTGGTGGTGGCAGTGGCTCTCTCGCACACGCACGCACGCACACGCACACGCACGCACACGCACACGCACACGCACACGCACACGCACACACACACACACACACACACACACACACACACACACACAATCAGCAATTATGCTGATAATCAGTTGGATCACATGATCCACATTGCCCATATGGAGACAATTCCATTCACCTGAACATGCAATCAAGTCTGCGTGAATTTCATATATTCACCTCAGGAATAACTAAAGCGAGCCTTTGTACATCATGTGAACTAATGCCCTGTAATGTAGCGAAGGTTATTACCAGGATGATTTTTAGAATTGTCTGCCCTTTGGCAGAAGAGACAGCTGGCCGGCCAGCATCCACCAGCATCTGGATGCTTATTCTTGGTCCCTCAATCATCCTTCTCTGTGCTATGGATTTAAATTCAAATTAGATTCATTCAAAGTTTCATTTTTTAATCATGAATTATTCAGAAATGAAATCGCTCTGAACCACCAAATGTATCCTGTAGCAGTTCTGAGTTATCATTATCTATAAAAATGATATTAAAAATGTATCTAGCCTGAGGATTGCTGTTCCCCCCCAAAGACATTTCTAAGACATCTGATTTTCAACAACTTTCATGGAATGCATGCCACAGTGACTTGAACTCTAACTGCAATGTACATCAATCTCAGACACTGAATAAATATATCTAGAATGAGTTGATTCAGCGATGTCCAGGACATCTACAAAGACACTTAACCAAGTTATTCTTAAATATGCATAAAGTCATAAGCAATACATGGAAATGACTTCCAGGAAGGAATGGTGAATCTGCTGGAAGAAAGGGGAGGATTAATGCAGTCTCTAGGTCTGGAATTTCTTGACTTCCTACAGCAAGAAAGAAATATTTATTAAAATACTCTTTATTAGAGGTCAACCGATATGGATTGTTCAAGGTCTATACCTATTCTGATATTTTGGCTGATTGACTGATAATCAATTTTCCTCTCAAAGATTCTGATATACAGAATTAATGTAGCACAGAGGTCCCCAAACCTTTTCAACTCAAGACCCAAAAGAGAAATGTGGTGTCTTCCCTGGACCCAAACATATAAAAATACCGTATGAATTAACCACATAAAAACCTTATTTAAAAAATGTAAAAAATAACTGATTTACAAGCTCACATTGCAATGTGACACGTGCAAGCTATATATTGGGTTGTTTCACTACTTTTGAAAATGTCTGTAGAGAAAATTATAAAATAAATTGAAAATGATTTAATTTCACCTGCCAATCTGCGTAATTATCTATTTAATAAATAAATACAAAATGCAAATATCAACCCGATATATAAGTTAAGCCAATATATATTGGACTACCATTGAGACTGATGTCTAGTCTTCCAGTAGTCCATAAAGGATTTTGACATTTATTAACACTATGTCCAAAAGGCATGAATATAAGTATGATATCTGTGTCATGTGACATTTGATTTTAAGTATTGCACCTGTGAATACACCAATTCTGTGACATTGAAGGTGCCCCCAAGACACCCTTGGCCAACAGTAACAACAACAATAACTCTATAGGCCTACTATGGCGGCACAACCTCTGTGTGCTCCTGAACATGACATCCTACTGTATGTGCAGCCCCTGTTTCTCTCTCTCTCCTTGCAAGGTCAATCCATGTTTGGCCCATGCGGTTTCTCAGATCCTGGGGTCAGAGCAGGGTCACTAGACTGTGCACATTATTGCCACTCAGTGCTGTCTGTAGTCCCTGTGTCTCTGGTTTCTTTTACGTCCTGTGGGGAGATATTTGCTTTCACTCTCTAGCCTCCACACCCCCACCAGACAGAGAATCGCAGGGGTACTATAGGGGAGCGAGAGAGAGAGACTGAGAGAGATTTCCATTTTTGGCTAGTCGAACCTCCGTGAAACCTACTTTGTTGCAATGTGATGCATTTATCTGCTATTTTCGAGAACTGTAAGCCTTTTTGAGTTTTTCAATGCATGGCTTTTAAAAATTATATGGCAGCAAAGTCCATGGACTTTTGTTTAGGGCAGCAGTTAAGCAAACATTGACGACGCAAGACGTCATGTGGCCAATATAAATACAGTGGGTGTTCTGTTTTTACATACTCACAGCAGGTCATATACTATAGCAGGCATATAAGCAAATTAAACAAGGCATCTCATGATCTCAAAACAGTCAAAACATGAATGGGTAACAGGATAAACACATTAAGAGTAAGAAAATGTACACAGCCTGCCGCATGTGCCTCATGCGCTGCTACATGATTTTTCAAAGGAAACAGTTCCTTGGAACACAGATTTCTCCTTCTCAGATGTTTGGGTTTTTCCTGTGTGCTCAAAATGGTACCAAAAAATAGGATCCAAAAGGAAGCACGCACATCTCCAGAAATTCTACAGGTGCTGAACAAAAATATACGAACAATGAAAAAGAAGGGTTGTCCGCACACTGTGTATCTGCTCCCAGGAAACTCTATTTAGGTTAGGTCAGGGGTTCCCAAACCTTTTTGGACCAGGTACCCCTTTTGGGGTAGACATTTTTCCAGGTACCCTACCCCCTCATCTGAAGCGGCCGCAGAAACCTTTCAAGTCTTTTTGTTGTTTCTGCAGCATGCGTCCTGCTGTTACTGTTTGGGGTCACGACAGGTTGACTGATGTTGTAGTTTTAGTAATCATGTCAGCTATTGGCCCAAAGCAAACATGGGAGAAACACAATGAACACCACAAAAAATACGTTTATTGCGCAACTTGGCAGAAATGACCACAGAGATAAACATTTATCCAATCTTAGGGGGGGGGGGGGGGGATTATTTCGGGTACCCCCTGGCTATGCGTCGCGTACCCCACTTTGGGAACCGCTGGGTTAGGTAACAACATAGTAGATGCTTTTCTAACACATAGTCGGGATAGAATTCTTTATATGGATATATGTTGTCATGAATTTTAAGTACAATGACTTTGTCTCTTCTCTCTATTCTGTGTTGTGGTCAAAACACAACACAAACCACTTCTGAAGCATTCGACAAACCACACACTATAACAGCCACCATACACAGTCCTTCTTACAGACTTGTAAGACATGTAGGCTACATTGAAGTGAAAGTATGTGGTTGACCAGTATACACTCTGTCATGCGGCAGTGTCACATGCTGAAAATAGCAGATCTACAAGCTCACAACGTGTGTGTGATGCATTGAAAACTTGTAGATTTGCTATTTTCAACATGTGACACACATACACATACCAAGTATCAAGGCTTAAGCGAAGTTAGCGAACAGCGAACAACAAATCCAGCCATCAGTGTAGAAACGGCGACAAGATTCTCGCACTGACAAAGCATCGCATGACGAATCCCCTGTATTCAGAAGCCAATAAGTGCTTAGTGGGCTATCACTCTATGACCATAGTTCCCCAGCCATGTGCCCGTGTGAACAATAGCCTGAACCCAGCTGTGTTAAATCAAAACTCGATCTTGTTCCTGTCATTATGGTGCTCTGTGCCCTAAAGGCTAATATAATGAAGTGAGACTCTGTGGTGTTCACAACTCCTCACAGGGTCTAAAGAAAAGAATACTAAATAGGCTTTTGTTTCCTCACTTTTCCACTGCGATTTTTTGTGCATGGCCATGATGTGCCCTCAAGTGTGGGCACAACTCTCTCACAGAGTAAAATGGACAACATTATTTACTTCGTCTCGGAGGAAGTGCTGGGTTTTTGCATGTCGTGTGGTGGTGTTGATGTTGGAGCCTAATTATAAACTGCATTCCAAGTGGAAAATTACAATGTCAGTAATTTCTAAAAAGGGGCCTGTTAGGGACACCCGGTGAGTCTGTGCTTGACTCATTATAGCTCAGTTAAAATGGCAGTTAAGCATTTATGAAGCTGGATCAGCATGAGATACGATGAGACAATGGCCAAGTTCAGCTGGATGGCAGTGCATTCATGCACGTCATCCTCAGCTCCACAAAACATATTATTTAACAACCATTACCAAGAAACATGAGAAATTGCCCTTTAATTGGTCTTTTAATTGCGGTGTAAATTCAATGGCAAAACCACCCATCAAAGCATCACTTTCCCCAAAGCCATCCTCCTTTCTATGCAGTGAATGGAGAGATGCATGTTGGAACAGGATTGGAAGGTCAGTGTCCTTTCCAAAACATCAACCTAGTGGACCACTGATAGATAAATTCTGACATGTTGTTTACACGTCATGTCAAGTTGGCCACTCCATCATATTCTGTTGGTCAACTCAGATAGAACTTGGGCCCAGACCGTGTTCCATATAGGTCATATTTGGTCATCTTGCCCTTTTTATCATTTTACTCTTAGCCTACTGCCTGTTTACTCCGGGTTGTTCTCCTTATCCTATTTATGTCATGTCACCATCCACGTGCCTAATCATCTCAGCCCTATATTATCCTTTATATTATTATCATACTTATATTATGGGTTTCCGGACGCCAAGTTCAGATTCACTGTCTCTATTAGACTTTCCCCAGTCAAGTTAACTTGCCATACTGAGAGGTCTATTTTGATTTGAGACATGTATTTGACCTTGGTGCCTAGTGAGAAAGTAGATAGCAGGCCATTTCTCTCTGTCGAAGAGTTCACAGCTAGCAGGGAAAGAATGTTATCTTCAGGTTGCCATAGCAACGCCAGCCTCTGTGCTTTCCCGGTCTATGGCCATCAATGACGGAACCAAGGAAGATGTCACGATACCAGTCTCATCATCCATGTGCTGGTCCAATGAGTGCTCGACAACCAGCACCACCGTGGATATTGCGGAAATGAACTATCTATTCAGCCAATGAACGTTTATCAACAACTGACGTCAGATGCAGTATAAGCCAGGAAGATGCTGTGAAGAGGGGCAGTTCGGATCCATATTGGAACAATTGAATACTCTAAATTATAGTGATGTATTGTACTATTATTATTATTATCTGAACCATGTAGCACATTTTCTATGTAAATTGACTTTATTACCTACTAAAAATTACAGTTAAAACCTTAAACTTCCTCTCAGAACTTTATTTCGTCTGTCTCCAATTCGTTTTTAAGGTATCCTTCTATTTTTTATGGTAGAGTGACTGTCATTCAAGATTTAAAGGGCTACTCACTCATTTTTAAGGTAAATACAGCACGGTATTTGGTCTCCCTGCTGGGTTATTGAAGATATATATATTTACAGTCCTTTCTAATTAGCATTACAGAATAGATATAATTTATTTTTATCCATTAATACGATCCTTGGGGTCGCCGGAATTTTATTTCCATCAACCACTGAATTAGTATCTGACCAAAAGATGCCGTCAGCCTACAAAGACTGAAGTAACACTGAAAGTATCATCTGATGTCAACTGCTGTCAAACATAATCCATAAACCATAATTTCCATTGAAACTAGTTTTCACATTAACCTGTATTCATACTTTGCGAGTTTGCATTATGACAAACAGCAGAAATAGCAGATACAAGCTCACAATGCTGCCAGTAGGCCACAGAGGATGCCATGACGACACATTGAGGTTAGACAGCACACTCCATATTTGGTATGGCTGAATCATGGTGATATGATCGTGGCACAGATCCATGGGACCAAGTCTGAGATCCATTGGAGCCACGTAGTTTCTATGTGGATCCCGAGATCCACATACATTAATCTCCTAGTAACATTAAATTAACACTAAGGGCTGTATTTTGCATGTCTTAAGTACCAGGTCTTATTACTTAACTTAAGACCTGGAGGCGTGGTCAATGCTCTTTGGCCACTCAGAATAGCCAAATGGCATTGATCACGCCTCCAGGTCTTAAGTTATGTAATAAGACCTGGTACTTAAGACACGCAAAATACAGCCCTATGTTCCTAAAAGACACCATTACAGAGGGCTGGGCCTGGGGTTGGGGTGAGAGTGTCACCTGCATTGCATCTCCTCTCTCAGCCTTTATCATAAAGTTAACGTTGGACTTCTGCTCAAACTATCCAGCAGCTATAGGCAGCCTCTCTGTCCACCTGCACTGGTGTTGATTTGTCTGTAAGCTTCCCTGGGCTGACTGATTCCTGAGTGAAAGCTTAAGGTGCATGATTGACACCACATGATTACAGTTCACACATGGCTGCTGCCTCCCAATCCACACAGCAACTCTGCCTGGACAGGATCGAGGCACGCAAACTTTAAATGTGCAGTAATCCAGTAGTCCAGTCTCAAACGCCATGTGCAGAGGAGGACTGGTGTGCCATGATTCATGAAACACGTCCTCGCACAGAAATATAATTAAATGGTTGTTTAAAAGGCTAGACGGTTCTGAGCATGTGCACTATATTATTAATAGCTGGACTTTAATGGCGGATTCAGACAGTGGGACCCACGATTAGTGTGAACACTGTGAACCATTCCCCGGAATGGATAACAGTACCGTCCCCGGGGCCGCCTGGGGAGGAAGTTTGGGGTCCGATTGATGTGTACTCGGGTACGGAATGCTGAAATGTGAAAGCCATCCGTACCACAAGAAAGAAGTGGAATGCTAATCATATATCATTTCATATTTTAAACTGGGTTTATACATTCTGACTTCCACTTGAATGTTGACAAGAAATAATAACTCTAACTTTGAGTAGCATGAACGTGAAAAAAACAACCAAAAACACGTTTTGCGAGTGCTGCCTCAGTCTATAGGATAAAGATATCAAGGATTAGTCTGTGACATCACCATTAAGATACCAAGGGTGCATCAGTGACGTCACTGTCATACGATAATTACAGACAATGTTCCATTGCGATGTTTCAAGGACCATCAGCGCACACTGCTTTGGTTGTGCATTGTTTTAACAAAAACAACATCGGGCACATACCGTAGTCAAACTTTATTATTCGCGCCAAACTCTGACAAGTGAATCTTCTTTTATCAACTGACATTCTCCCAAAGCCCCATAGTCCACAGCACCCCTCTGACACAGTAGGCTACCAAGTACCATTACAGTTGAATGACGTGTACTACTAGGGTACGGAAGAATCATGATTCATGACCAATGTGAATGCTGGCCAGTGCCAGCAGGCAGTCGTACTCAGGAACGTACTCAGGAACGGACAGGTCTGAATCTGCCCTAATATTGACTTGGGGATTTGTTGGGGGGAAAAGTCATTTCATGGGAAATCCACAAGGCCATCATGCTAATGTAGCATGAAGACAGTTTCCTTCTGGAGTTAATGGAGCCACGACCCAATGTGTTGGAGGAAAACAGAGAGAGCACATTTCCTAATTTATGCTTTGGCAAAACGGTATTGAGTTGTATGACGTATCTCTTGACAAAAGTGACACATCTTTGACATGTTGTATGACATTTATTCGCTGAAGCATAAATTAGCCATTAGCTACAGTAACCATATAACCAAATGTTGTTTGGAATGGATTTACTGGTATATAGGCCACTGTAGTGATGGTTGCATTTCATGGTATGTGTGTGTGTGTGTGTGTGTGTGTGTGTGTGTGTGTGTGTGTGTGTGTGTGTGTGTGTGTGTGTGTGTACGTGTGTCATTGTAGGAACATGAAGCAGTGTACAGTCTCTTGACAGTGGAGTAAATTATCCAGTTCTAATGTCCCATTGCACCTCGTGCCCTCTGCGGAGTAGATAGAATTGGATCATAATTGAATCACTTGGAGCAATTATGACGGTGTGCCCTTGGCCACACAATATGAAAGTGTTATGGTGAAAGCTTATGTATCTCTCTGTCTGTCTGTCTGTCTGTCTGTCTGTCTGTCTGTCTGTCTGTCTGACACACACACACACACACACACACACACACACACACACACACACACACACACACACACACACACACACACACACACACACACACACACACACACACACACACACACACACACACACACACACACACACACACACACACACACACACACACACACACACACACACACACACACACACCCCATATGGCATGACACCGGTGTCCCTTGCGTCTGAAGGGCAGTCCTCCTACCCTTTAGCCAACAACTGGATGAATGAACAACAGTTATCACATGAACCCTAGCTAATGTTTCCCTGGGACAAAAATAGCCAATCTACAAGAACAATACACAAGGAGTAGCAACGTGTGAGCTTTAATACTATAACATGCCTACCAATGCAAACAGAGATATCCAGAATAAAAACGTATATTTACTACATAGAATAGACTTTTATTTATGCCTTGTGTGAAGCACTTTGAATTGCCATTGTTTAGGAAATGTGCTATACAAACAAACTGTGCTTTGCCTTGAGCAAGCGAGGCCAGAGAACGGACCTCAGACGAGTGCAGACCTTTCTCTTGCAACACACAACCTTTTTCGTTTAACCCTTGTCCCCCAGTCAACTAGATATCCCCAAACACCCAGAGTTTTAGGGTTGCCAGGCAACAACAGTCCATGAGTGCCCCATGTAAGCCGGTCTGGCTGTGGTTGTTGATCTTCTTGTCAAGGCAGATGTGACGAGCTGGGGAGCACAGATGCCAGAAGCTGAGCTTGGGAGGCAAAGAGGCCAGAAGCTGAGCTTGGGGAGCACAGAAGGTAACAAGTTTCTGAAAGAGGGTTTGTTAAAGTGTGTGGCCTGACCTCACCATGATTCAAGAAAAAAAAACTTGTACTGTTTTATTAATGTTTTGTAATGCTTTTAAGGATAAGATAGGGTGCACTTAAAAGACCTTGACTTAATTTTAGAAACATACTGTATTTACAACTGAAATGCCAAGATGGTTTGTGTGCAATTCAAAAACCCTTCTCAGATTTACTGGGTAAGTGATTCATCTCAGAGGAAGATAACACTATCAGGAGACAAATACCCAAAGGCATTATTTTACAAAAGGGAAGAGAAATGCATCTGAACCTGTCCTCTCCGGTGAGGGCACCTAGCGCCCTGAATTACAATTAGAATTAGCCAGTCTTGGTTGAGAACAAACGGGCAGCACATTAAATACAGAGCCTTTAAATTAACATGATTGTGTGGGCAATTACACTAAAAGTGTAGAGTGGGTCTTTTTAGAAGGCGCAGTGTGATCTTGTTTTAGGGGATTGGATTTGCTAATTCGGTTATAGCTCCACTATCTCAAGCAGTGCCACTGACCCAGAGTTATGCCAAGCCACTCAGTGGATAGAAAGGGAGGAGGGGGCGGGGAGTCTCAGTCAAGTAAAGCAAACATTCATCCATTTTATTCAACATTTGACATCCTGACACCCAGGGCCCTTCAAAGTCTCCCACAACCTAAACAACATGTTGACCATGTCAAATGAAGATTTTAATCACTTAATCCCTATTCATGTATACTTAAAAAAATGTAAAAAAAGTAGTACAAATATCTGGCGTACAAGCTGACAAGTTACATATGTGCTGTGAGCTTGTACTTGCTATTTATTTTATTGAAAAAGACGTGCCCAAAAGAGGGATGCCAGGTTTAATGCGAGTAGAAGTATTTCCATCCTTTCCTCTTGTTCCAAATAGGCTTACAAGAAATACAAAAGTAGGTAAAGGTTATACTGAAAGAAAGCTTTTTTGTGACACCATTGTCCTCAGGATACTTGAAAACATTGGATATGTTTTGATGTGCTGGTGTTACGCTAGACGGATCATGAGACCCTAAGCATTTTCACAGTTTATAAAGCTGAAGTCAGGAGCAGTTCAAGGTCTGTAAAAGAACACCAGCCCTTCTTTTAACAGTGTTTTGGTTGTATGATTGTGGTGGTGGCTCCAGGGATGTGGGAGTGAACACTGGTGTGGGCGAATCAAGTATCCCTGACTAAAAACACACCAGGTCCAGCTGTGTGTGTGCGTACGTGCGTGCGTGCGTGCGTGCGTGCGTGCGTGCGTGCGTGTTAAGAGGGCCAAATGTCGCCAAAGGTACAGAAATAGACATTGTGAGGATAATAGAGGTATGCTAGAAGGAAACAAATTCAGGTTAGGGTTAGGATTAGGCTTTTAGAAGTTAGGTTTTGTGGTTACGGTTGGCACCCCGAAGCACCGGAATTAGCCTATACTTAGTTGCGTACAAGAATACAACACGTCACGCTGCAACGCATTGTGAGCTTGTAGAACAGCTATTTAAGGTGTGCGACCACCATGCAACTAAATACAACTCGGGCATCCTTTTAATGTCTTCACAAGTACAGAAATACAAACATACGTGTGTATGTGTATGTGTATGTATGTATGTATGTGTGTGTGCGTGCGTGCGTGCGTGCGTGCGTGCGTGCGTGCGTGCGTGTGTGCGTGCGTGCGTGCGTGCGTGCGTGCGTGCGTGCGTGCGTGCGTGCGTGCGTGCGTGCGTGCGTGCGTGCGTGCGTGCGAGAGATCAAGTTGACAGGCACGTTTGTTTCTCTTGGCCCCCGACTGCGCTCTTGGCTCCTCTTGGGTTCATTCAGTGTGAAACCAAATCCTTTAATCAATCCTTTAAACTGCCTTCACCTTTTCCACTATTAAAGCAATTACATTATTAGAGGCCTTCAGGTTCTCAAACCCGATAATGACCATGGGTGTGCTGTACCGTGGCTCTGTTGTTTTGGTTGTTTCAGGGCCAGTTGAACCACTGACCCCCACCCCCTACACTAACACATGCACCCACCCACCCACCCACACGCACAGACAGACCTACTTCAACCGTGTGGGGAGTCTCCCTCGCCAGAAAATCGCCCTCACTATGGGATAAAGATAATGCACAACAATAATTAAGAATACAGTATGCATGCACATGTGTGAATGTCCATGAAAAGGTCTTAGGAAAACACATGTGATGAACATGCGTTTGGATTACGTTTGGATTACGGTTCTACATTAAATTCCATAGTGTGCGTGGCCTGGGTGCTTATACATGAGCATGAGAAATGTGTAAATGGTCATATGGTTGAGGTAGAATGTTTATTTAACTTGCTCCACTACTCTCTCCCTGCCCCTCTGTAAAAACCCACTGGAGGAACTCTATAATTAGTCATAACGTAGACCAGCGCTGACATGAGAGACTGGTGCCTCACTGGAATCAAACCACACCGCAGACCCACAAAGGGAATGGAAGAGCTGCTCTGCAAATGGATTCATCTAAAACACAACCACTTTTGACATCCAAAATGCAATACAAGTTTGAATTCAAATTTGGAAGTAAATCATATCTAAAAATCACACTTGTGTCAAGGGAGGGGCTCAGCGAAGACAGTATTTATATCACCCCGATGACATGTTACGTTGTCATCAACTACCCTAAACAAATATTAAAGTCCATAGACTTTGCTGCATGGCAAAGAAATACATCATATCTCCCCTCAACAAACTCATAGTTCATAGACTTGGCTGGGGACAGGGAATTTATAATTAGGCTAAACAAACATTAAAAGTACATATGACGTAATTTCGGAAAGCCATGCATTGGAGGGGCTAGCGCCCGTCAAAAAACAAAAAGACAGAGGACACTTTAAAGCCTCTGCTGTTTGAAGTGCTATGAACTCATTTTCCAAGGTTAAAATAGGGGGAATTAAGGACAGTTCTGTAACACTTAAGGCAATGAATGTGGCTTTTGGACTGTGTGCCTGCAGTACTTGAATTGTTGCATGCGTATTGTGCTGATTTCTGACTGTTTGAGAACATACAATCTCAGCAGCTTTACTTTCCAAAAAACTCAACTCAACAGAATCTGTGGCCAAATATCTACTTCAGTGCCAGCACCTTTGCTTGAGTATGTATCTCACACAAGAAAACTCACACTGACCTCTGAGAGACTATAAGGCCTGCATTTAAAATTTGTCAGATAATAGCCGGTCTATAAGCTCGTACTGTAGATCAGCTATTTCCTACATTATTAAGCATCACAGCAAAACCAGGGAGTGATATGGCTTCGAATACGCTTCGAGATGTATTCATTTCACACATCTGGAAAAGGAATTACATTTACAATTTACCATGTCACAGTTTCCCCATCTGTGCTACCTGGGTGATGTGTGACCGCGTGTCTGACCTCCCCTGACCTTTGCCCTTCACGGTTCATTTGGCTTATATCGACTCCCGGGGATGACTGCCTCCGCTAACTGCTCATCAGTGTGTAGCCTCACACAAAAGGCAGAAGAGCCCGTTATCAGAAGTCAGATCTCGCTCCGACTGAAATCCATTTCCTTCCTTCTCCATACCACCGACTCCGTCACCACCACATGACAGCAGCTTTTCCGCCTCATTTCATGGGAGATGGCCGGCCTGCGTCACCCAGAAGACAAGGAGAGACAGCTCCATGGTGACCCTGATTCAATCACACAGGCTTTATTTAATTGATTCCTGCTGTTTGGAAATTAGGAACAGCGGCACATGGGCATGGCATCCTGGTAAGTATTATGCTGATTAGACACTACAGTACAGTATACTCTTAAGGCGGTGAGGTCTAAAGGGCACACCAAGGAGAGCTGGACCGCCATGCACAGCTTTTAAAAGCCCAACCCCGGGTCCAAATCCCCTGAAAGGCTCATTTAACCCTGATCCTCCTACTGGAATGGAAATGTGATTTGCTCGCTGGTTAATGTACTAGAGAACCCTTAATGAAATTTGAAAGCAGGCGGGGGGAAGGGAGACATCGACGTAAATTGTTATTTCAAGCCAACTCCACAAGAGAATGGAGTGCTTTTGAATCCACCTTCCCCAGGACGGTCGCAGGGGAAGATGGAGGGCATCTCGGGCTGATCAGGGGCAGTCTCTGGTGGGACGGACAAAAGGCAGCAGTCCTTGGCATTATCTCACCGGGCAGGAGGACTTTGTTAGGCCCTCTATAATAAAGTGAATGCAGGCAGGCACCGGGCTCTAATTGAATTTCCCGGAGCTGGCGACTCAGCTGCTCACCTGCTCACTGCACCATTGTTATACTGGACCTCCAGCGGCCTAGCTGCCATCTCTCCAGATGAAACAAGTGCTTTTCTATCACTGTAGAGGGGAAGAGGCAGATAACAAGGAGACCTTCTAGTAGAGAGATGGAAGGACAGAGGGTGATAAATAGGGTGCTTGTGCACAGTACAATTCGCGGTTAACAAATGTAACCCTCATGGGTCCATTTGGTTACATTTCTACACTCTCTGAGGTACAAATGGATACATTAACACTGAGGTAGGTGTGTGCGTGCATGTGCATGTGCGCACACAACTTGCCAAATTTCATCTAAGCGTTTTGTGGTCATGTTTTCCTGGCATCTGCTTATGTTTAATCGGGTAAACTCTACTGCAGTGAGTCTTAATCTTGTCACATGGATTTGAAATCAAACCCTATCCCTAAACCTGAATTTCATTGGCCTTTTACTTATACTGCGATTTATTTATATGTTTATTTGGGAGGGACAGCACATGATGAACACCACACAATCACACATACAATGCAATGTATATATGCCGGATTTAGCAAGATCGAATGCTAGTAATTTCCATCCGTTGTCCCCAGAAGTTAGACTTTTAAAGTCATTTCACGGCAATAGAAAAATACAGAGAGAAGAGAGGCATTTGGAAAGAGAGAGTAAGGCAGAGGATGTGAATGATACACAGAATATAGAAGTAAATAGAAGTGAATCTTATCTGTACACATTCTTCAATCACACGGCTATAACACTGATAACATTTCAAATGGGATCTTGTTTGTTTTGTGCTAATATTGAATATTTTACATTTCATGTTTTTCAAGTATTCAAGATTACTGCTGGAAAAGAACAACTACTGAAGCAATTTAGATCAAGCTTGTATCCCTGCAAGGTACGTGTCACACTCAATGAGCACCTGCAAATAATTGAACACTGACAGGATTCCTAAAATAATATATATAAAAATAAATACGATTAAATTATATTCAGAGAGATATTTGTATGGTGTGCTCTGGTGTGGTATTACAATGGTGCAATAAGTCATTAGAATGCTATGTTTTCACGGTGTGCATTTAGCCGTTTCTTTTTACAATATGTGAGGCTTTGCTGAAAGCTCGCACAGCTAAAACTCCTGAATGAACTGAATGAGGACATTAGTGTTAAGTTAACACTCAGGATTCTACTGAGCTTCTATGCTCTGCTCAGATGTTATGGGTTCCCCACTTGTGATTAATGTATGAATAAATCTATTTGTTATCCCAGGCTCAATGTAGCTTGACAGTACATTGCGGGTTCGAGTCTCGAGCCTGACGGCCTTTGCTGCGTGTCATTCCCTGTGTCTCCCCGTTTCTCATCGTCTCTCTTCACTAATAGCCTACTATCCAATAAAGGCAGAAAATCCCCAAAAATATCAAAACATTGAATTTAAAAAAAATCTATTATTTGTTGATTATTTTTATTTTGTATTTAACTCATGCCAGAATTGTTTCCTTCAGAACATATGCTTGTATCCCCTAGCCTAGATACTTGCTAGATTTTAGATTTTTAGGAGAAACAAATTAGAAACAGGCTACACTGCCACTACTGTTATCATCCAGTCATCCATTAGCAGTATTCAAGTCATTAATGGAACAATAATGTGCAAAATGGTCTCAGACAAGACACATGTAGATTATCATCGCACAGACCGCCCTCATGAACTCCCACCCTGTTCCGACACTACTTATGCTAAATACGAGTGGGAAGGTAGATGCGCTGCGGTGGTGAGGAGCGAGTGACCTTCAGGGAGCCAAGGTTACAGTCCCATGCACAGCTGGGAAGAGAAGCTGACAAGTTACTCTATGAATTAATGATGCAAGTCAAGGTCAAGTACCAGCTGATTATGCACCCCTTATGCAGTCTGGGGAGGGGGGAAAACACACACTGGCAAATACCTTTACACCTGGAGAAGTGATTATGCATCACTGTCTATAGCTAAGCTGCAGCTCCCTTTCCTCCATTGCAGGCTAAGGAAGAAGTACTAGAAGTATACTTCTGGAGGAAGGTATACTATTAGCCTGAATTTGAAATAGGGGAAGCGAAGCATTTTCACAGCTCTTCTCTGCAACCGCAACATTCCACCGACAGCCTGGAGCATGGCGAAGTGTGAGATCAGTCACAGAGGCAGGAGCAACATCCTGAGAACGTGTAATCAGTATCTGGGCTCCTGTTAATTGAAGATGTTAGCGCAGCCGAGTGGGAAATGACATGGTGACTGTTTCCCTGCTAGCCACAGATGGACGGTAGATGTCTGTTGCACTGCCAACCCCTATGAGCCCCTTTTAAGCCACACTTATGATTTTACGTAAGGAGGGTCATAATGAAAGATGATTGTAAAGATAGATGAGTGTTACTTTGTTGAGGTTGGTGAGACAACTAGTGGCAGAACAGTTAAACAGAATTCTTTCAAAGTTTGAGTTATGCATATAACCTGTATCCCCTACAGTTTCTCATCTAAAAGTATCCCAACTGAGGTGTTGGGGGGGAAAAAAGTCATAGAGCATATATTTCATATAGGAGTTCTACTGACAAATTAGATTACCATACTGCCCCCTAGAGGACAGAATTAGCATTCAGCTCCCCTAAATGGTCTTTTAAAAAATCATATTGATTCAAACTGAGATCTGTTACAATTTGATCATAATTGATAATTCATGTCCATGTTAGTACATTTGACTGAGTAAAGAAATAGGCTTTTCCTTGGTGACATCATGTCCTTACTTATGAACTCGACACAGACCTTCAAGACAAATCTGTCAGCATTCATGCGTAAGGTTCAAGGCACCATTAATGATGCACCACCAATATTCTGTTTCCGACGGCAAGCTTGCAGACTTTTCATAGCCTTGTCTGATTTTTTCACCTCAACTCAGCAGTTGCCAAAGTTCATCCTCATTACCAAGGTTTCCCAAAGGCAGAATACATAAAGCTAGTATGACCCATCCTCAAAAATCTATCTATAAATTCCACAAATGTCTATGTGTACGCCTCTCCTTCGCATATCTCGAGAAGCATTCAGCCAATTCCTTTCATATTTGCTCTGTGTATTGTTGATGCCCCAAATATGCGAATAAATATATAAATAAAATAGACGTGATGCGAAATGACGCTAATGGCGGGCATGCGGGTATGGGCCTGTACTGACGCCGTAGTACAGGTACTGACTGCACTAGTACTACAAAAACATGACACAAGAATGCATCAGATTCCATTCTGCATCTTCTATCCCTCTACAGTACAGCACCTCCGTGAAGAACAACCTCCCTGTGTGAGCATGGCAGGCCTGGTGTTCATGGCAGGATACAGTGATGTGGATTCCAGAAAACAAACCTGTATGATCCCCATCTGAATAGACTGCCTCATTATCTCAACATGCAGACCCAGTGTGTTGTCTACACAAGGCCAAGGAAACTCTACCAGACCCTCATGTCTGTCTGTCTGTCTGTCTGTCTGTCTGTCTGTCTGTCTGTCTGTCTGTCTGTCTGTCTGTCTGTCTGTCTGTCTGTCTGTCTGTCTGTCTGTCTGTCTGTCTGTCTGTCTCTCTGTCTGTCTGTCTGTCTCTCTCTCTCTCTCTCTCTCTCTCTCTCTCTCTCTCTCTCTCTCTCTCTCTCTCTCTCTCTCTCTCTCTCTCTCTCTCTCTCTCTCTCTCTCTCTCTCTCTCTCTCTCTCTCTCTCTCTCTCTCTCTCTCTCTCTCTCTCTAAGACACACTTAACGGATTTCTAATAGGCAGGTGACCTTTTTTGTCTCTGCTGATAACAGCTCTGAGAGGGAGGGGCTCATTTCATCGCTCTGAACATGAGACGGAGCGACCTCACCCCTCTGCATATAGACAGGCAACCCTGCCGCGTGGCGCTGGGTGCCCCTGTCACAGGGGGGCATCAAGGGGCTTGGATGGGGTGAGGAGGAGAAATGCTAAAAGCATAGCGGTCAGTGGTGAGTCTGACAACAGAGATCTTTAGGCTGTAATGAAGCGAGGAGAATAATGAAATCGGCACCCAGGCAAACATGCAATCAAGAGGCAGTGAAGCAAAATTTATAGTTTGCCGTATGTAAACATAGCAGATACAAGATACCATAGAACTTGCACGAAAACGAATTTCACCCACTTTTTTACGTCTGTAAACCTAGCTGTGACGTGACAATAAAGCTGATTCTGTGTGTGCTGATCTATGTGCTTATAGATCAGCTATTTTTTTGCACATGACACAATTGCAAGACGGAGCATCAGCTGGGTATAGAGCGCCGAAGTCCTGACGTCACTCGCTCATCCCCTGGTTCTGCCTGGTTCACGGAAGTAATTTCTCTATGGAGAATCATCTTAAAATCGTCTCATATAAGCATTGTGGTCCAAAAATAAACAAGCTGTCTCTGTGTTATTGTCAGGGAGGTGTCTCTGTATCGTTTGCGACAGTCGGTCACTCATACTGTATATGATACAGTCTGTTTCTACAGCGAAAATGTAATTAATTCAGTAACAGTAACAATAGCGTTTTCTCTCAGTCAGTTGATTCTTCATATCCATATGAGTGAAACGGCCGGGATGACATGTTTATTTTTCAAACACAGTTATTATATGAGACGATCTAAAATCCCCCTATGGGGATTACAATGCAAATAAAAAGTACATGAACCTGTGGATTTGCGCCCTCTACCGATATTGACGTCAGACTTCGGTGCTCTATGACACAGAGAGAGGGAGAACGAGACAGAAAGAAGAAAGTGCCAATAATAGGCAATAAGGCTGATGTTTGAGACCGCTTCCCCCCCACACACACACACACACACACACACACACACACACACACACACACACACACACACACACACACACACACACACACACACACACACACACACACACACACACACACACACACACACACACACACACACACACACACACACACAACCACCACCACCACCACCACCACCACCACCACCAACACTACACTAATGTTCTCCCCAACAATTGTGTCTTCCCAAAGCCATTCTTCTCCGTGTCTCCTCTGAGACATGGGAGTCACATCTGACTCCAGCTCTAATAGCAGCATTTGTGGGATGAATAGCCTTCTAGCCAGCTATCCCATTTTAATAACAATGCAGCCAGATGCATAAATGTTCCTAACAGACAACAGTGGTCCTTCCTGTCCGGGAGCACATCATGGCTCTGTGGGCGGATGAGGGTGTTCGGCAATGGCAGCCATTTAACGCTAACGTGTGTAGACAGGCGAACGTGGTGGTGTGGCGTGAGAGAAATTATGCTATCACAAGACTTTTTCTGCCCCTCCAGCGGATTTTCCTTTTTAATCAAAAAGCTCATTACGGTACATGCAGGTTGAGTTGTCCTTTATGTCTTGCAGAAATGTGATACGGCTAACCTCAGGAAGTCAATGCAATTATTGACAAGAGGGGAGAAAAAGTCCCCAGCTCCCGCACAGTCGGGTAACCTTAAACATTTACGCCGGCTTTTGTTTTTCTAGAGTTCCAAGCAATTCGATTTGATTTCTCATTACTCCCAGAGTAACAAAATGAGAGCCACAGGCGATAATGAAGCCTCTTTGTTCTGGCCTGCAGCTCTCACGGCCATTCCCAAAGAAAGTAATTTGAAATCAGGTTTCATTCAGGAAAATGGCCCATCCCAGTGTTCCAATATATAACCTGATGGCCTGATTCTCTCACTCTCTCCCGAGTCCCCTAGAACCCTGAATGGTTATGTTTTGTGATGAAACAACTCCTGCAGGCAGTGATAATATGCCTAATGTACAGCACTGCGGCAGCTCAAAAAAAGAAAAAACTGTCAGAAAGCTAAACAATGTTGTTTTTTTTGTTGTTTTTTAATGACTTTCTAATTGAGGCATATGCTGTGGACATGACAGATAAATTAGCTATTGTCAACGCATTCAGCTGAGAAGCATCATTTGTGGCTCATGTTTTCCTTTTCTTTCTTTTTTTAAACCAGCCAGCTCAATGTGATGTTGCTGTTTGTGTCTGACTTTATGCCAATGTTTAGCTCGAGCTCATCCTTGCAAGTCCAACATTATTTGGACCTACTGTAGTACTAGTAGGTAGTGTACTGTATCCCGAGTCCCGACACGAACTTCCACCAACAACAATCAATGCTGAGCATATTTTTGAGGGTGCATAGTCCACTCATTAAGGAAAGAGAGAAAGACGTTTGTGTCTTAGGTCCCTTTCTCTAAACAGTTGGCTATGCAGCTCACTGTACCGTGGGTCTACCAACTAAACAACTTGGCTTGTTTCACACAGTGACTGTAGACTGCTGTGAAGGACGTTGCAGAACAAACCTGTAAAACTGAGCCAATTTATTTATTTGTAGGCCTAATATACAGCTGTTTGGGTGGGTACAACTTGCCAGATCAAGCTTCTACCCATGTTCCTGCATGCATTTCTGGCAGCCACTGATGTCTGGGACACCCTATTATATATATTTTGCAACCGTGATGATCCCATATTGCCCTCTCGTGTAGTACCTCTCATTTTGCAGTATTAATAGTTGTTAATGTCATCAGGATGTTGACTGCAGGGATGGATAGGAGATTTTTTTTTTTTTTATGTCACCAATCAACACAAAATCGGATGAGTCTATACTTTAGATCTGGAGCTCAGCTGGCCCAGATGGTTTTGATTTTAAGTTTGGTGGTGTGCAGACAGAAGCTTGACAAAAGATGGCTGGGCCATGAAGCAAATGTGGGTATCTTCTGTATACACAAATGTAGGCTACCATTGATCTCCAGAGAGCAATGACATGGTGGTCTCTCAGCCTCTCGCTCAACTCTTATTCCCACAGTCAATAGTTATAAAAGATACGCCCCAACAGGGACATGGAGCTGGCATGTAGCTCCACTGCTGAACGAATATTGATAAAACCCAACATCAACAGTCCCCACTTGGGGTCCATTCACCACGTCCACCAGTCCCCAGTTGCTCAGTGGGTGCTGTCTAAACCGGTCACGACTGCTAGGCACGTGTCTCTAAATGGAAGTAAGTGTAATTACACGACGACAGAGGCAGCTAGCAGCCAGCCAGGCAATCACGTTCCCCTGATTGAGACTGAACGCTAAGGTCTGAAAGGCCACCAGAGTGTGAGGCGGCGGCAGGTGCAATCTGACGCCTGGATAAGCCCGGCTGAAATTAGAGCCTTCCTGCTCTGTTCTACATGGCTCCTGGATGTTGGAATGGCTCTCTCACAGCCAGTTGATGGGTGGAGCACAGCAGGCTGCACCGGTGTAATCATATTCCTCCTTTAATGTCAATAAGGCTTCTCTCATGTCTCAGTTAGCACTCCCTTCTGCAGACTCACAGTAATCACTTTGAAATAGGCACAGCTATAGATCTCTGAGCACCGATTGATGTGATGCAGGATGTAATTGAATTTATTTATTCATCCAAACACAGAATGTTTCCCCAGCTTTAAGTGAATGACGGAGCTACGGATGTACAGGGTTAGTATGTTTATAATTTATTTGCAAGTACAACACCAATATTCATTCAAATGCCGTATTGAGCGCAAATTATGCGGACTTTTCCAACTCATTGCAATGTAACATGTAATCAATTGATAATCATGTCTTGTCATCTCGTCAGAAGACTAGGGCACTAGGCATACCTTAGGCATTACTGTAAATTGTATCTGCTGGAGATTGACATTGATCACACTAATCCCTTTGTTCATGTTTGTATTCAGCAACTAATCCATGCACAGGCAATTACATACTCCACTGACACAGCAAAGTACATTAAGGGGGGTTGATCTTTTCTTCTTTTACAGAGAAACATTAGAAACATACAGTGCCTAATAACATCCCATGCTTCCCATGTCAGCAAGTTAGCTACCAGTGAAGTTTGCAAAATTGCAGCTTATACAATAGCAGTGTGAGTGAGCTGTGATTGGTGTAGCAGTGTCAGCGGAATAGTGATATGCATTCATTTTGAACAATGCCTATTTATCAGCAATGATGTGCTACTATTTCTTTCCTTACATTGGGCTACAGTGATTAGAGTTCTCAAAGTCCCAATGCTGTAGTGGCTCTGGTGTACAGTATGTGATATGTTCTTGCTTACTGTAAATCGCTCTGGAGTAAGAGCGTCTGCTAAATGCCTAAATTGTAAATTGTATGTTGTAGAATGCTGGGCTGGCCCCTTCAGCACCACACCGTACAAATGCTGTAGTGCACTGATGTATGTGGTGTGCATGAAACCGTTAAGTATTACAGGCTAACTGATATACAGGATTGCCAGCAAAAACAAAGTACTGCATGGAAATGTAATTTAATTAGTAGAAATCTAGAACCCCCCATTAAGCCCCAATATTTCAAATTGAATAAACAAAGGCCAAATACATTTTTCTTTGGCAGCTTTATACAAAACAAATACACTGGCAGCCGGTAAAAACTGAAAAGCACTTCGCTTTTGGTCAAATAATTAGTCCAGCTAATGCTTTCTACAAGTCATCAGGTGTTAAAACACAACAAAAGCCTGACAATCCACCTGCTCTGAAGCGATTCTTTAGAGCTGGAAAATTCATTTCTCATACAAATACGTCTCTGCGTAAGTGGATTAGAGCTGATTAGTACCAAGAGGTCATGGATGTGGGTGACATAGCAGGATGGGAATGTGGGGGTGAGGAACTAAATGGCATTATATGCTTTAGCCCCCCTGGGAGACAAAGCCAGTTCTGCTTTAGCTCCTTGCTGTGAAAAGCATCAGTGATACTGGGCCTTCAATTCATGAAAAAATAAGAAATAAAGATAAGATAAGTTGAGAGGAAAATAATTGTTGTAAAATGTAAATACATTTAAAAAGTCCCAGGTTTTACCTTGCTAGAAACTTTTTTTAAAGATTTGTTTTTTGGCTTTTCTGCCTTGTTAGAAACTTAATTTGAATTAACTTGCCATATGCCATCAGAATTAGTCCAAAAAGGCTAAATAGTCCGTGTTCTCACTAGTTAAACCATGAAGTATATGTGTGTGTGTTTGTGTATATTTGTGAAGAACACGACCCCCAACCAAGAATGCGTAGTTGGGTAAGAATTACCTGTGTATTCCGGTCCAGTCGGTGTACAAGCTTAACCAGTTGAATCCTAGCATCCCTCTTCTGGGGAGAACACTCAGCGAAAATAACAGATCTACAACCTCACAAAGTATTGCATTGTGAAGCATGTGAGCTTGTAGATCGAAAGATACAAGCTCACATGCAAAAGATACAAGCAAATATATTTAATGGAGAGTGAAAACAGAAGGGGCCTAGAATACACTCCTGTGTGACTCCGGTAAACAAGTAAGGTTTAAGTGGTTAAACAGATTTGATTATATGTGGAAAAACTAAACGGCGGTATACGTCATTTTGAGACGTGCTGGCAAGTTAAGCTTAACCTACCAATGCAGAATAGCAGACGGCACTGAATTTACTTACCATTGGCACTTCCATCTCATCTTGTATTGCATTAGTATTAAGCAATATCACAATCTGATTAACATAATATTATGTTCCACTTGGGTATGTTTGTGAACTGTGGAGGGTTCTGTATAAGCGACCCAGCCATTATGGCAGTGTGCTTATTCACCGGAAAAACATGAAATGATAAATGAACCAGCTTGTCTCTGTCAACAAAGTGATCTGCTGGAAAGCTATGGCAAAACCAAAACTAGTGCCAACAGTGTCATACACTACATGGTGGCCTATTGAAACCCTGAACTAATACGACGGTTTGTTGTTTACAAAGTGTGACTATCAAAACATTTCTAATCGCCAAGGTTCACTGCCAAGAGAGCCAACCTGAGATGCGGTGCTCTAGCAAGTCCTCACTACAGAAATGCATGGCAGTAAAGTTCTGACATTTTCGATAAATGCTTTTGCAAAGGAGTCATGTCAAAGTCAAACATTAAATGTGATGTTTCTTTTGCTGTTGTCTCACCCAATATTATAGTTTGTGTTGAGTCATAACCTTTTAGAGCAGCATCAAAGTTTGTGCATCAGCTGTGTCTTAAATTGGTGCTATTCGGCTAAAGATCATTTCTCAGAAAAATGTCTGAGCATCACTGTCACCCTGGCTGTTGTTGACACTGACATCTGTTTGCAGGATACCAGCCATGTGCTGGTCCCGTAGAGAAAACGCTGCAGTATGAAATGCCATGGACTGATTTATGACGTGATTTACCCCCGCCCCCCCCCTCACCCCCCATAAAACCCCCTGCAAAAATGAAAAATTACAGTGCTATTGCCAAAATAAAAGGTATCACCTTCACTTGAAAATAATAATAATACGTGTTTTGTTTTTTTGTTTATCTTTATCAACTTCTTACAGCACAACACTGTTTATACATGCAGTAGCTCCACGACTACTGTGGATATTCAAAATCCCACTCTGACCTAAGAGAAAGAATGGAATATTTAACAATTCAATTTAACAGCAATGATGTACGCGAGGAGGAGCATGTGGCGGAGGTTAAAGACAATAATGGGCTACACTAGCATAGAAAGTCCCTCTACCTCCTTCCCCAGTTAGATTAATCAGTTTTTTTACTAATAGCCCACAAAACGTCTCCGAGGCTGACATCTACAGAGTATTTAAGTGGTCGAACATAATGATGCAGGCCCTGATATGAAATCCCAGGCCAGGTCCTCAGAGCTTGCACAAATCAGCTGGTGGGAGTGTTTTCAAACCATTTCAACACGTCCCTCTCTCAGGCTGTTGTTTCTGATGGCTTCAAAATGTCCACCATTTCCCCTGTCCCCAAACACTCCAAGGTAACATGCCTGAATGACTTGATAGTATACCTGTAGCCTTCACCTCATTGTCAGTAATGCTATAGGTCGGGGAGGGGACTTAATTTGTTCCATGCTGCCTGCCACACTAGACTCTAATTTGCATATCGCCAAAACTGATCTACTGACGATGCAATTGCCATTGCCAATTGCTGTTGTGTATGTGAAAGCTGTTTGTGCACTTGTGACATTCAACACTATAGTGCCTGCCAAGCTCAACAGCAAGCTCAGAGACCTACAGTACCACTGACCCTCAACACGGGAGCCCCTCAGGGATGCGTGCTGAGCTCACTATTAGTCTCTATAGACACACTGCAATGCATGGCCATGCACAGCTCCAACATCATCATCAAGTATGCTGATGACACGATGGTGATGGGCATAGTCTCGCGTAGTCAGACAACTATTCCACAATCTCCGAATGCTAGAGTCTGGAACTACACCTCCCAAAATCCGTTTCACATTTCCGTTCACAAAAATATATTAAAATATATCTTTACATTTTCTTTTCTTTTTTATTTCAGCTAAGCAGCAAGCTATATATGCTACAATGATTTTAATTTATACTAGGATAAATGTGTGCGAGTGTTAAGACAAAACGGAAGTGGGGAGGAGGCTTCCCATCATCTTACTCAATCATCAAAAGAGCTTCCGTGTCCCAGACTGTATCCGGAAGCGTTTGAAAATTGTGGGAGGCAACAGTCTGGCCATGTGTAGCCTCGGTACCCAGGCTTTTATTTTCATTCGCGTTTGGCTCAAAAAATGAAAGGCTGGGGGAACGTGACACATTTCCTTGTCTAGGAGAGTAGGAGTGGGAGTGAACTATAGTGCAGAGGGGCGTCGCTTTCCTCTGTTGATTTCTACCAGGGAGGGGAGAGGCGGAGGGGGTCAGGGGTGGGGGCTCAGATCGGTGAACCAATATTCTCCAGCAGTTGCTCCATGCGCGCCTGCCCCTCTAGACCAGAAAGCAGCGCGCTGGCCCAGGCGCTGGCTAGGCCAGGCTAGGCCAGGCTAGGCCAGGCTTGGCCACGTGAGACTATGATGGGTCTGATAATCACGGCTGATGCGCCTGCCTGTGGTTCAGAACACTGGTCCATCGTGTCATGAGAACAACCTCATGAAACGACCTTTGGATGGCCCAGCACACCGTTGGAGGTGAGCTTCTTTACCTCCAGGACATACACCTTGTGGTGCGTATCCAAGGGTATTATCAAGGACACTAAGCACCTGAGCCACAACATGTACATGTTCACGCTGATACTGTCATGCAGGTAATACCACAGTATCAAATAGTATGCAAACAGACTGAGGGACAGTTTCCACAGCCAAGGCAACAAGCTGCTGAATAGACACAGAGACCTGCAGCTGTGTCTATATGTGAATATATCTGTACAGTACTAGACATGTGCGGGACTCACTTCTAGCGCCACGCGTTGCCAATCTGAAGAAGGAAATTGCGGGATTTTGATACTGTTCTTTTTTTTACTTATAAAAGCAAACGTGGCAACCCACAATGTTTTCATATACCCAGTTGTTTGGAAACCGCGAACCTGGCAACCTTGCCAAGTGGCCAGTCTTTTATTTTTTTTCCACAACGTGGATGTAGTGGTTTAGTGAGGGGAAACTGAAATGGAAACGAAAGCTGGTTTAAGCGGTACTGGTGCCATGTAGTGGCCGGGTGTGTAATGACATGTCAAAAAGTGCCCTGCATGCTGAGTCTTATAACAGCTGTGAAGAAATGCAGAAGCTAGGGGGCCTGTTTGGGCTAGCCGATCACAGCTCTGAACGCGGCTCTGTGCAACAGATGCAGGCTGTGGCTTGCTGTAGGAGTTGTGTGACACATGATCGGGTCGGGAGGAAGGAAATGGCGGTGATGGTTGGTGCTATTGGCGATATAAAAGTAAATAAATGGATGCAAGCACATTGAAGATGGTGAAAGGAAGTCTAATTTGGTGGCAGTGCAATGAGAATTGGTGCGCGAGTGCCGTTGTGGCGCGGCGCACGCCGCAGTCAGGGTAAGTCAGTGACGTGTGAGGGGCGGAGTGCAGTGGGTAGAACGGCGGGTTAGGCATGCCCCGAGTGGAATAGTAAGAGAGTGGCGACACGCTTTGATCTCGCCTCAAAGCTGGTACCTATATGGGCTATAGTTACAAACATTGGAACTATCCCATTGAGAATGAGCACTTCCGCATTCCATTGTTACAATGGGAGTCAACGCTAGTGTCGCCACTCTCTTACTATTCCACTCGGGGCATGACGTAGCTAGTGACTTTGGGTCCTGAACTGTATGTGCGCTCTAAGTTCTCGTTTAGTATATGTATATCCATACTGTATCTACACTCTGACCGTAATGTCTTCTGTTTTAACATGCATTATTTGCACTTGCACACAGGAACATTGACCTGTCACACACTTTATATGACATGAATATGACTGAAGAGACATCCTCAGAAATACTTTTATTGGATATCTAGCTGCTTTTGATATTTTGCATGATAAACTGTGAAACACTGTATATTTGATCACATAAATATAACAGTACCGTTCTTGTGCTTTGGATAGCTTTATATTTTGTACTCTTGTTTTGATTCTCCATTTAACAATGTAACTCAAATTCATAGGGAGCTTCACAAAAG
>NC_136807.1:18992961-19025461 GCF_951216825.1 Electrona antarctica | reverse complement strand
GAACAGGGACAGAAGAGTGAAAAACACACAGAGATAGAAAGGGAGAGGGGGAGAGAGAGATCCTGAAACATTGTCCAATGTCCAAAGGACAACTCCTGGCCTCAAGGCCTTAATTTTATTCCATTAGGTGAAGTGACCTGGAGAGGATGTAACCAAATATGTGTGGCAAAAAAGAGCATCTTTTCACGTTGTGCAAAAGACTTCTTTAAAAAGGTCTCTTTGTGATGACGAACCATATGATGGACCCAGCCTGAAGGAAAAGGCTTTCAGAGTGAGAGTGTATATACAAATTGTACATGCATGTGCATGCTTCAAATAACCAAAGAGCAAGGTTGGACATACTGTATGGCAGGCTGAGATGGCACACAGTAAAATCAGGATTAGGCCTTTTTTACACTCTGATACCTGCAGAGGAACATGTGGTAAGGTTACTCATTCAACATAAGCCATGTCTCCACTGTGCTATAGCAACATTTCAGTAGCATGTACCATTAATGTGATATTAATGTGTTTGTTTACTGCATGAATGAGCATTTGGGTCTACCGTATGCGTGGCTGCGTGCCTATACAGTATGTGTGTGTGTACATACTGCATGTAGTTAATCTGTGTGCGTATGTGTGTGTGTGTGTGTGTGTGTGTGTGTGTGTGTGTGTGTGTGTGTGTGTGTGTGTGTGTGTGTGCGTGCGTGCGTGCGTGCGTGAGTGGATTGCTGTATCCTCTGTCTGCAAGGTGTGGATGAGTGGTAGAGTGTGACAGATACAGCTGTGAGCGTGTCATTGGATGTCTGAGACCAGGGTGAGGGAGGGAGGAGGGCAAGGGCACTGCCACACTGCTACAACAGCCTTCATGCCCCCTCTCTCTTCTCCTTCCCTCCCTCTGCCCCTATAGCCTTTCCTTAACGGCCTGATTAATACGACTCGTCAGGTGCCGTCCGCTGCCACTCAAGCCAATTAAGACATTAGGCTTTTCTGCATGGCTTCCTGCTCTGAAACAAACAGCAGGACTGCTGGGCCCATCCACGCTGACTCTCTCCCATGCCATCCACAGGCAGTCGGGCACCGACTCCCTCGCCCAATCAGCACCCTGCTGCCCCAGCGGGACCTGCATGTCTGTCGTCGTTGCGGGAGACAGTCGGTCTGAAAGCAAGGGCACTGGGGCCTGTTAGCCTCCCACAGTGGAACCCCATCGACTGAAAACGGAGCAATCAAAGCAGAGGTGTCAAACAATCCCTGCGTGAATACGCAGTGACTGAGATACCCCCACCCCTCCCTCCCCCTCTGAGTGTCTGTCTAGAGGAAGGCTTTCTAGACCTCATCTGGCTCCACGAGTCAGATGAAGTCCGTTTGAACCAAAAATCAACAACAACAAAAAAAACTTGGATTGGATTGATTTTTCTAATGCAATAAAGAGGGGAAGTGAATTACTGCCTCAACTTGATTGAATCCTCTTAAACCCTGATTGTCATCAGACATTTTTGAATGAATCCCTGACCCCTCTGTAACCCATGCCAAGAAACCAAACCAAATAGCTTATCCTATTGGGTTTCAGTGGTCGATTAAATGTTGTCTTCCATAACGGCGGATCTTTGTTTGTGTAATCAAAGATTATACCTCATCTGTGCAGGTCTCATGGCAGTCTGCCTTCTGCTTTATGACAAACCATAATGGGATTAGTCATGGATATCAGTTAGTCACATCGGTTTGTGTAGAGAAAGCATAGAGAGAGACAGACAGACAGCGACGGGCTCTTAATGTGCAGTGATTCGTTCTGTATGTCTGAGCGAGGTTCTGTTGTGTCGGGAACAGGGACATGCGCTGTGGTCTTTGTGTTGCCGTGCCTCCAGTGTGCATAGCCGTCATGTTATGTTAGAGTGCCAGTCAATCAAGTGGCAGGGGCCTGTCTCTCATCAAGGTGCTATGCATGACTGCCAATGCCTTGGATGTGAAGAAATTTGCACCTCTCCAGAGAGGGACCCCACTGACAGGAGAGGACTCATCTGTCACACAGACCACTGTCCTGATCCACAGTGACAGATGTGCCATCTGACTCATGGATGACAGCACAGTACAGTAGAGCTAACATAAAATACTTTCCTATACCATGGGGACAAGGGCTTATGAACGACACTAACATACGCCAAACATAACATGCTTATTGACGATATACAGTACGTACATTCTGTACAGCATGTCATCATGGGTTTTCAAACTTTTTCATTCCACAGATCCCCACTTCAAATGATTGTGAATCTGAAATTATGAAAATGTTGATATAATTTAAATTATATCAAATTGCCTAAATGTCATAACTGTACACAAGAAACAGAATCAAAATAAAGTATAATTTAACCCATCTACTGCCACCTGGTGGACGCAGAGCCAACCGCAGACTGCCGAGCCGTTTGTAGTGTGACACACGCTGGATTCACATCCTGTTTGGGCGGCCATCTTAGATGGCCGTAGTGTCAATGCTTGCGAGCTAAAATGAAGCCGTCCTTGCTCTAGAAAGTGCCAATGTTCCCATCTAGATCACCGAATAATCAGCAAAGACCTCCGAACATCGCATGTTTTATCCAAACCATGGAGAGCTCTGTAGATTTTGAATTATTCAGCTTTTTAGTCAGCCTGTATAAAGGGAGGTGAACGGCAGCGCGGGTGCGGTCTAGGATCACTAAAGAAGGAGAGGCCAAGCAAAAAAAAACAGAAAAATCAGCGATCCCGTTTGATATCAGAAAGCTTATCAGACGGAACCTTGCGCCAATAGCTGTTGCCGGTTGGATTCCAACTGGTGGAACCTTCCGTCACGAGCAGTTAATTTGTTAAAGAATAGTCAATCATAAATGTTTTTGTATTGTAATAATTCCATGTGTAATTAATTATAACTCCCCCCAACACGCCATTGCAGTAGGTTACTGATTTATGAACATTGAACAAAAATACATCGCTTGGATGCGCCTGGGACGTATCCTCAGTGATGTATCCCAAGGTCATCGGGGTTTCGGGTCTCGCGAACATCATACCCCTCACTCGGGTGACCCAGCCGGGGTGATGAAGTCCCGACATACGTCCCAGTAGCTACCCTCGATCAGACCCACTAGAGAAAGACCAGGGCCACACAATCCGTTGGAACCACTCCGGAACTACTCTGCCAGGACTGGGAGGCACAATTCTGGCATGTGGAGGGACTATAGGCTCTGTGGGTTGACTCCTGTCCGGGCCCCTCCTACGTCTCACCAGGTCCACTCCTGCTCTCACCAGGAGTACCGCCAGGACCTGTGCGTTGCACCAGACTCCCAGTCCCAGCACCAGACACTACATTCAGGAGTGG
The DNA here is from genome assembly GCF_951216825.1 of Electrona antarctica. NCBI lineage: Eukaryota > Metazoa > Chordata > Actinopteri > Myctophiformes > Myctophidae > Electrona > Electrona antarctica. Next base: position 19,022,133 of record NC_136807.1, on the reverse strand, counting down.
TGGTTTCTTGAGCCGCAATGGTTCTGCAGGCTCCACCTGGGCAACGGTGGTACTGCAGGCTCCGCTTGCGGCTCGAATGGCCCTTCTAAAGGCCTCATCGAAGGTTTTTGGGCTTCCTCTTCACGAAGGACGCAGGCTGGGGCGCCAACCCATACTGCTCCCGGGGTGCCGTCTACATTCCGGCTGTCACCCGTCTTTCTGGTGGTCACCAGACTATACCTGGTTGTCAACTTGTCACATAGTCTATTCCTATGAGTCACTATAAATAGAATACCTCAGAACAAAAATACATCGCTTGGATGCACCTGGGACGTATCCTCAGTGATGTATCCCAAGGTCATCTGGGTTTCAGGTCTCGCGAACATCATATCTCACTCGGGTGACCCAGCTGGTGTGATCAAGTCCCGACTTATGTCCCAGTAGCTACCCTCGATCAGACCCACTAGGGAAAGACCAGGGCCACACAATCCGTTGGAACCACTCCGGAACTACTCTGCCAGGACTGGGAGGCACAATTCTGGGAGGCAACATTATGTATTGATGTTCTACTTCGTCTGAGAGTTTTAAACTGTGTATTGAAATGAAAAAATGATGACAGTAAAGTGGATCTCTTTGGAGTCATTCAAAGTGCTGTACATTTGTTCAGTCATTTTCCACTGAAAACCTGACTCAAATTCCAACCTCAACATGACACCATAGTGACTTAGAGTGCCAACTGAACCCTTTAATGTATTTTTAATTCTTCTTTGTGTTTGAACTTCTACAATCACGACTCATCACAGAAAACATGTCATTTAGAATGAGGGCCCACGGTTTTGTGTATACTTTCTGTCCGTAATCATTCTCTTTGTTGAATCCAGTCACATTTTCATCCATTCTCCCCAGCGTCATGGCCACCAGGCTTTTGGAACTTAGTCAAGTCCCTTGACCTGTAAAACAGAAATGAAAAGGCAGAGAGCAGAAGGCAACGAGCGCTCCATTCAGGAGCGGCTAAATTAACAGAGTAAAGGGAGCGAGAGAGAAGGATGGAGAGAGATGGAGAAATGAGTTGGGCCACAGCACTGCAGAGAGTCGGGGGCGGGGTGGTGTTGCTGGGGTTTTCTGTGTCACTGCAGTCTCACATTGTCCACAGAAAATGTCACTCTGCCCTTGGGAGGCAGAGCTCCGAGGCGGCTCTCATCTGTCTGACCACATTTAGCGAGATGTTTCATGGCCAGAACCCGAGTAGCCTGGGAGGCATCCTGCTGCACTTTGTTTGTCCACAAACATGAAACCGTCTCTCACACATTTTTATACATAACTCTAGCAGCAGTTCTGCACAGACCTGTCTCTAAACATTTCTTTTTTTCTCCCAATTCTGTATGTATGTCAATCCCAGTGGTGGAAATTAACTAACTACATTTACTCAAGTACTGTACTTGAGTATTTACATTTTTTGATACAAAACATACATTAACCAATTAAGCCCTATTTTATACTTTGGCTATTTGAAAATAGCAGATCTACAAGCTCACAACACGCCATGATGCGACCGTGTGACCTTGTAGATCTGCAATTGTTTGTGCATTTATTTACAGCATGCACCGAGTTTGAACAGTTCGGTTGGACAGTTCTACGCAAAATACAGACGGACGGACAAATATTTTGCACATTTATTTTAAAATGTTCATGAGCACACTGTGGAGACAAGGGGTTTCATTCCACCACGGAGCCTCTGGCTTTATCAAAAACACAGTAACACAATTGGCCAGTGTTCGGGGCAGGGATGGTGATATTGTCACTGCATGCATACGGGCTGGGGCGACATGGATGGAGTGGGATAGAAGCGCTGCATCCTCTCAGTGGGGGCTCCTCACAAAATGTAACAATTTAGGGTCTGCTCAAGTGCAATTCACTTGTTCCACTGGAACATTTTCAGTCTGACATATAGAATTATATTATATTATATTATATTATATTATATTATAATAATGATATTGTCACACTACTTGCTCTGATACACATGAAGTCGCCATACACTTCTTTTCAACTGGCAGTGAGAAGAAGACCAGATTGGTAGGTCACGAGGCGTGACGGATCGACTGACGGACGGACGGACGGACGGACTGACAGGTTTTGCAGGTTTTCATAGTAATCTGCGACCTGCGGTTGCAATTAAACACTGCCCATGTCAGCCTGCTGTAATAACTTGCAAATCTGTGCCTACACAACAAATCATTCTATATTTTACTTATCTATCTATCTATCTATCTATCTATCTATCTATCATATTAACAGTATCTGCCCACTTATACTGCTATATATACCTGTACTATATGCGTTGCTTTCTAATATACCTGACGAGTGACGAAGGCCACAGAGGCCGAAACGTTGTGTTTTTACCCCGCCTTGGTAAATAAAGTTTTTGGGGAGCTTTCAAAACGGTGTGCAGACTTATTCTTCCTTTTTCAGTTTTTTTGATTTTATTGATTTCAAGTTATGAGTATTCCCAACACCTATAGGTAAAAAAGTGCACTCACAAGTTGTTTGAAAAAATATTTCTTATGTTTAAAACCACTTTCTCTCATTTACAGGAGAATGACTGTCTGGCAGAACAGGCCATGTTTTTTAACACACGCCAAAAACATGGATGCCTGTATGGAGCTGCAGATAATGTCCCCAAGGAATGTATCACAGATTTTAGAGATGTCACTTGTTGTAATACAAGCTGGCGATAGGAACACTGACACAGCCAGTGGCTCTCATTTCTTTGTATGGGATTCCTGGAATGGCTTGTATTTGTGAATTAGAAGCATGAATACAAAAATGTGAGCAGCATAATCCTCTAATCGAGTTCATTTCTGTCGTGCCGAGAGGCAAGCGGTGCCCACTGCTAAGGATTAAAGGAGCTCATTAAAGAGAGGCATCCATGATTGAAATAGGCTAAGGGCTTTATTTTAATGTTTTCCCCCCTCCATACCAAATTGAAGACAAAAATGCTGAAGGAAATGAGTGGTTTATCAGGGCTGGGCAGCACCCTCGTCTTGTCTCTTATACCCTGGATGTGGCATCGGCTGCATCGACTCGGCGGAGGACCGAGATTAAATGGCTTATTGACTACTACAGGACAGAGGCACCACAAGTGTAGCTTCACATAGACGGAGTCACCTTCAAATGTCATCCAAGCCACCATTTCAGATGAGACACGCACAGCGATGCATGACTAGATCTGTATGGCAACACTTGGCTTTGTTTACAGCTAAGAAGAGAGCTAAAATGGAGCTGACACAAGTCTATTATGTGATTGATTAGTGTGTTTGTGTTCTTTTTTCAAAACAGCAGGACAGACCATGTTTAACGTGTCATTGTATGGCATAATTACAAAAGCCTGCATTATAACTGAGGAGTGAAACTTCATTAAATGGTCATATGAACTGCCATCTCTCTCCCCCTCTCCTATTTTCAAACATAAAGGCCAGTTAGTGATTGAGTCACCTCCGAGAGCAGACGGACATGGCGACAAATGTGATGTGGGAATTGTGGCTTGTCTCTGTAACAAATGTGTGGCCTCCTCCAAATCACTGACATTAGCTCCAGTGCTAGAAGTTCCTCTACACACTGGATAAGCGACCAGAAGCTTTAATAATTTATAAGGACTCAGCGGCATTCATGGAACGCAAGATTGAATTTTTTCCCACATACAGTTTATCTGGCACTTGCAGCTGGGGGCTTCTTGAAGGTGTATTCAGGACCTTGTCAATACGCTTGGCCTGTAAAGGCTGTGACATTAAATTAAATAGGTTATTGACTGGCAGCAGTGGCAGGTGAGTTGGCAATGAGGCTGCTAGAATGCACACTCACTGGCTCCCTGTCCCTGACCAAACCAGCTATGGATCAGTGATTCATACATCTAAACATAATAGATCACAATCTTCAGTCACTGTTTCCCTCTGCCTCCTTGTATTAGTTTTTAATTTGTATCAATGGTAATCCCATTGCACGTCTGCCGTCTCAAAATATAGAAGAACAGTGGAAATGCCACTGCAACTCTCTGTGTTGTGCTCATGGTGTGCTTCCCTCCTCAGTGTGCTGACTATGTTAGCAAACAATGAGGTCTGTAATGGGTGTTTTTTTCACCCTGCATCAGATGATTGCTCCTTGGTGTAGTTTGACATGTCAAGTTACTGTACAAACCTCTCTCTCTGGGCCAAATTCACAACGGAAATATACGACCAGGTGTAAATGAAATGCGTAAATGATAGCTTATTAATCCGTCCGATTAAGCTCATTCACCAAAGGTGGCGTAATGACTTAATTTGCGCGGATCGCCCGTGTATCTCATTTCGCCTCTTTCCCAAGCGATTCGCCTGGTGTCGCCTGGTTTAATGGAACATCCACGCCCATTCCACCCCATATAAGGCAACAGGAAACGTCTTTCCTCGGGTGAAAAACATCATCACAATGATCACAGCCTGCACAATGCACACATCTCCTCATCTCCGAGCTTACAAAGGTGAACGTGGTGGTCCGCGATGCACCGCACTGCATGAACTGGTTGATCAGCTTATTTTGACAGGCGAGTACCGCGAGTCACATGCAATGTCAACTGACTGAAGGTTTAAAAAGTATAGGCTACTCTCACAGTTTCTTCTTTTTACTCCTTTTTACTTAGTTTTGTAGTTTGCAGTACAGTTGTACAATGTACATACAGGCATGTGGGTAATTTAGTAAGTCAGGTGAAAAACCTTAAAGGGAAAATAAAAAATAACTAATGTAAGTATAATGCACATTAAATCATACTTTGCATATCTGTTTTAAACACCTGTAAATATCATTCATTTTACTCAATTCATTTTTAAATATCTCATGAAATTAAATAAACTGACTTAAATTCATCTTTAAACTCAAATAATCATGTTCATGTCCAATTGGCCATCATGTTTCCTTTAACTTCAACTCAAGTCATAACAAACAACAACAAACTGTCTCTCCAGCTTTTATATGGCTGCACCGTTCTGCTCTGATGGTTCAGTGTGTGTTGCTCCTGTTAGTCCTGTGACGAACAGTCAAAAAGTGCTTTAGTTTTTGAGATACCCCTACCGGGCTTAGGACCAAACACAACATAGTTTTTCCTCATCTATAAGGCCTCCCATACATGAAATGGATTCTTGTATAAAAATATTTTACTGCAAAAGTGGTGAAATTGATATTTAAAGTTATACACCCCAAAGTAAAAATACAGCCTGTCCGTCTGGGGATTAAGGCATATAAACTCATGTAGAGTCACAATGGAAGCTCTGAGAGGTTTACAACTTGGCATACTTGAAGCCAGGACATCCCTCTACATTCTACAAAAAGAATAATGTCAATATGTGAATGTAAATATGAGATATAGACATTTGAACACATACCTACAATAGGCGGAAATGTAAATCTATGTAGAGTATCTTCTTTACTTTGTAGTGACTCTGACATGGATTGTCATAGCAACACATATGAGGGCTTGTATGGAAGGTGTGGTTCTGCTGAATCCAGCAATACCAATTGTGTAACTGTAGCTTGAATATACATGGAGTTATGGCACTAAACGTATATGGTTTCCCAAATGGGAGGAAATAAAGCAGTCCTAAATGAAATCTACAGTATCAAACAGATTAGTTTTATTTTGACTTCACTTATGCAAGGGTGGGGAAATTATAACAAATTCACTTGAGTAGAAGTCCCTAAAATATATGAAATGTCACAAATGCGAAATTGTGAAAGTATGCAGCTTCAACAATAGTAGGCTACAGAGAGAAATGCAGCCATACAATAGAACTATACCTAACTATTATTTAGCACACCTGGATAAGGGAAACCAAGCTCAATGCTCAATGTTATCCTCATACCAGCAAGTTCATTCATGTAGAGTTGATATAATCATTTAACATGTTTGTTTAAGGTAAAGTTGTATTTAACTCCACCGCATCTGCATTGTATTGCCTATGGCTTTCTTCATAAACGGACAGGTAAATCATTGCAAATATTTTGGAATATGAAAAGATTGGAATAATGGCAAATCAAGTAGCTATCTGACCTAGCTTTAAGTTCCATTTAGTGTAACAGAGCATGTCCAGTAGCCATTGACAATAGTAGAGCCCTGACACTGTAGGGTGTCGTGTAGCACGCATCGGCCTGGGTGACAGCAGACTGCTGGGCATGGGGAGTCAGATCAACATATGGAATTAATTCTGTACTGGCCATATATGAAGCGTGTCTTGAGTATACAGGGATTAATGAGGTCAGATCAACATACAATATGGAATGTCAGAACAGGTCAGCTCCATTTATGGAGATCTAAGGGTTTGAGGTTTGAGGTCAGATGTAGAGTTGCTTGCCAATATTAATGACATCAGGGATCTCCATATATGGGCATTCCCATATATGGGCTTAATATTGATGAGGTATCTCCATCCCTGATGATGTCACGTGATGTCACAAGGTGACTATAACTAACTGACTGACAGGACATTTATGTTTTCATAGTAAATGTGACGTGTTGTCTGTAACATGGTTAAAAAAACATCCAAATACAAATAGAAAAAGGAAAGTGACACGGTCCATAATGTCAAAACCTCTGCAGTAGAAGATCTTCAACACTAAATGTTGCTCAACAGAGAAATTATGATGATGTTCATAAAACCCTGGCTCCATATACCAACACTATGCTCTCGTAACCTGATCGTATGAAGATAAATATACAATATATAACCTCTGACTGGGAGTTATAATGACATACTGAAGACTCTGAGGAAGATGTGATGTGATGATGGTCTAAATACAGATCCTGGAAACTGAAGGAAAATCTCATACATTACAATTTGAATTGTAGATTGAGCTGAAAGGTCTGATGTGGTATGCTCTGAAAGTGTGCCCATGGAATATGCACTGGAAGCTGCACGTCCAAGAAAAAACACACCCGTGTGAACTGAGTGGTGCAAGGTCTTATATAGCCTGATCAGCTGTGGTCTGACGTAATGTCAGTGACCATAGTAACCATGCTCATTTTTTTGGGTCCCACGTACAGGTACACACACGTACAGGTACACGGGTACATACACGGGTACAGACAAAGCTGGTTGTTGGAGTGGTTTGCACCACTCAAAAAACAGAGCTGTAGAGCTTCAGATTTATTGATGAAGAATATCATGGACCAGTGTCTTCAGTATGTCATCATAACGCTTAGTTTAGTGTCATCACTTTCATTTAATTAATTAAAATAGGTGAACATTTGGTCTGCTGTTCTGATTCTTTGTTTTGTCTGGCAGCTGCTTTAATTCCTTTAGAAGTTTAAGGTATCTTTTATGATGTTTATATAATACAAGAGCAGCCGACGATACAACTTCCTCAACCTTCCTCATACTACATGAAGGACCTTGTCTCTGTTACTATTATCAACCTTATTCAGTCTTCTTGATGAGACTGGTGCAGGCATACTCTCACTCTCAACATTTGCAACTTGTTCTGACTGGTGTAGTTTGCTCAGCAACATGATACATGATAAGATATCTTTAATTTGAAGGAAAGTATACTTTCTGTATTTGGAGCCAGGGTTTTAATTATCATCATCATCATCATCATCATCATCTCTCTGTTGAGCACCATTTAGTATGTGTTGAAGGTCTTCTGCTTTAGGGTTTGTGACATTATGGATCTTGCTTTTTTACTTTTTCTAAATGTTTACCACAGATGATACAAATATTTGGATCCAATGTGTGTACATCACACTCCATTCTGGTAAAAAAAAAAGAAAGAAAAATACTTCAGGTTCAGAATTCATCAATCAACTATGTTTTGTCCGACCGTACACTATGGTTAGGCACTATGCACAGTAACCATGCTGTTACAAGTGATACTAATTAACCATTCTGGTGAAACACAGTCTGGGCTTTGCTATTAGGCTACTGGACAGGACTGTTACACAAAATGGATCTTTAAATGTTTTTTTTTTGTGGCTTTCGCCTTTATTTTATATTTTTTTATGGAGGGACAGACAGTAGGCTGACAGGAAATGGGGAGAGAGATGGGGGGAAGACATGCAGTAAAGGCCGTCGGGATCGGGAGTCGAACCCGTGGCACACTGCCAGACTGGATTGCCAGCCAAGGTGCCTGGACCACTGAGCCATGGCCCAGGCCATATCCCCTACTATTAAAGCTAGATCACTCTCCAGCTAGCTAAATAGCTACTAGACTTGACAAGGTTCTTCTCATCTTTTCACATTCCAAAATATATGCTGTGTCAGTTTATGAAGAAACCCAAATAGGCAACAAGATGCAGATAGAGCAGATGGAGCCAAATACTGTAAAAACTTGACTGTAACCAAATTATTATGTAAAATGATATCAACTCCTACAGAAATGAATTACTTTAATTGCATTGTTCCATAAGTATTGTCTTATTAATACTGGTAGAACTTAAGAGGGACACAGGGAAAATATGAGAATTGATTGTTTGTTTTGTATAAGGGATGTGAAAAGTTACTGTACATTGCTTTTCTAAATAAAGTAAAGTTTGCTAGACTCGTAGTAACTAATGACTTGCAGTTATGAGGATAACATTGATCATTGAGCACCCTCATCCAGGTCTGCTATATAATAGTAGTTCTATTGTAGGCCTGCATTTCTCTGCAGTATTGTTGCAGCTGCATATATTCTTTTCACAATTTCTTGTTTGGGATTTGGGATTTCATACATTTCTTCTACTCAAGTCAATTTGTTATAATTATTCCACCATTGATAAGTGAATAAAACTAGAAAGTGTGGTTGCACTGACATGAGTCACAAAGAATATAAGGTCCTGGGAATTGTTACCGTTTGTATTCTATATTGTGATGACAACAGTGTGTGAAGCATATGACAAATAGCTTCACTGTTCTGTTGTGCAAAAGTTAACAAATCACACCTGTGTGACTATGAAGTGAGGGGCGCTAATATATTAAAGTCTAACTCATGTTGATTAGGTGATGTAATGGTAATGTAAAACAAACGGTGCCAACACATTAAATGCCATTAACAATAAAGAGACAAGACGTAATGAGGGACAATATGATGCAACTGTTCCCTTCATTGGCAATGGCGTTTTTAAAACAAACATTGAACTAATAAAAACATTAAACCTCCCTCAAAAAGCACTTTGCTGGCAAAGAAATATCGGACAGAGAACAATAGTGGGTTGCCTAGAGCAACCACACTAACTAATGCTGTCGATTTCATTAGAACTGTTATTCCCCCCATTTGGGACACAATTTACATTTAGTGCCATAACTCCACGAGTATGCAAGCTACAGTTACACAATTGGTATTGCTGGATACAGTAGAACCACACCATTCCTACAAGCCCTCATATGTGTTGCTATGACACTCCATGTCAGAGTCACTGCAAAGTAAAGAAGACACTATATAGATTTACATTTCCGCCTATTGTAGGTATGTGTTCAAATGACTATATCTCATATTTACATTCACATATTGACATTATTCTTTTTCTAGAATGTAGAGGGATGTCCTGGCTTCCAATTTGCCAAATTTTAAACCTCTCAGAGCTTCCATTGTTACTCTACATGAGTTTATATTCATCAACCCCCAGACGGACAGGCTTCATTTTTAGTTTGAGGTGTATAACTTTAAATATCAATTTCACCACTTTTGCAGTAAAATATTTTTATACAAGAATCCATTTCATGTATGGGAGGCCTTATAGATGAGGAAAAACTATGTTGTGTTTGGTCCTAAGCCCGGTAGGGGTATGCCAATTTCTGGGGGCCATTGTCACAGTACTATGTTTGGATGCACACTGCTGTTTCTCATGGAGGTTTGTGTAGGATTCCTCTCCTTTCCTCCTCTCTTCCTGTGTTTGGTCAACACCCTCCTCTCAGGTGCAGTGAATGCACTGATGCTGATTAGTCAGGCAATTGGTGAGTGATTGAGTGACAATCAGCTGAGTGTCAGTGTCAATGAGTGTCAGTCCAGATTTTAACCCTTTGCTCTCTTTTTCTCCAAGTTGACTTCACACCTCTCACTCGACCTTCCGGTGCATACATCTGGGAGGTCGCACGTTACAGAGGCAAACGTGGGTCTTCCGGTTTGTTCTGCTCTTCAGTGGGAAGCAGGACGACCAGTCGCCTGACGTCTCTGTGAAGCACTGTTGCTGGGATCTCGAGTTTGAGTTCGCTAGACATTCTGTGGTTTGCTTTTGCTGTGGCAGGCCTAGTGACAGGAACCGGGTAGCTTGGGAAGGTTCTGACGTTGACATCCCTCACAATTCATTTGCTGTCTGAGTTGACACTGACCATTCTTGCGATCCTGAATTGACCCCTAAGGGCGTTTTGGTCTGCCATCCAGACGATGTCACTGACTGCAACATTTCTCTTGGCTGTGTGCCACTTGTTCCTTACGAATAGGTTCGGACCAGCGAGTTGACTCCAGTGCCTCCAGAACTTGTTAACTTGTGCTTGCATCTCGTTAAGCCTTTTGTATGGATAGTCACTGAAGTCGAAAGTTCTCACATCTCCACTCTGCGATGCTCGTCCGAGCAGGAGACAGTTCGGAGTGATGAACTGAACGCTCTCTTCTCGGCTCTGTATCCTGGTGTCAACTGGTCTTTCATTCGCAAGATTAGCTGCCATGTAGAGAGTTGTTTGGAATTCACTCCAATTTAGCCCAGACTCTCCTCCGAGACTCTGCAGCGCTCTTTTGACGATGCGCACAGCAGCTTCTGCAGCACTGTTCCGGTGTGGAGAATCGGCTGGATTAATTTTCCATGTCCATTCTGTGCCATTCTTGGCAGCTCTCTCTTCGAGGGTAGCTTTGTCAAGATTGGCAAGGAATCGGTACTGTTCTTGGCTTTGCCCCTACAAGGTTGGTACCTGGATCTGACCAGATATTCTGTGGATGACCTCTTAGTGCTGTGAACCTCTGGTAGGCAAACAGGAAACTTTCCGTGGACTGAGAGTTTACCAGCTCTGTGTGAATAGCTCTGGAGGCCATGCAACAGAACACAACTCCCCAAACCTTCAGTGATCATCTCTGACTTGGTATGGTCCGAAGAGGTCCACTGTTGTGAATTCAAATGGGGCAGCTGGTTCAGTCCTCTCTGGAGGTAGGTCACCCATTATTTGCTGGCATCTTTTTGCTTTTGTTTTTCTGCAGTGGATGCAGTTTTCAACCACTTTTTGAGCAATCCTCCGGCCCTTCACGACCCATGCTCTTCTTCTCATCTTGAGCAAGGTTCCGGCCACTCCATCGTGGTTCTCCTTGTGTGCTTCTCGTGCTAACAGCGTCGACACCTCGGGTGAGAGATGACACCCAAGTCATCTCTCACCCGAGATGACTTGTGAAGATGATACTGCCTCCCACTTTGGATTGTTGGCAGTTTGCTTTCCAACTTTACTGATCTTCTTCACTGCTCTCCAATTCCTAGCAACTGACTTGATGAGTTGGCTTAGGTTGCTGAATCGCTTGACATTCATGCACAAGGGTTTGGACAGCTGATCCTCCTGCTGGTGGCCTCTTTGGTTGTGTTTGGGTTTAAGTTGGTTCCTAATCCTGCTTTAGTTCGGATGGCTTTTCTGCTTTGTCATCCTTTGGATCTGACGGCAGTTGTGCCTTGGCCTTTGCTCTGGTCAGTGCAGCAACAAACGCCTTCTTCTGCAGTCTGTTGATGCTGTCTCTGGCAGCTGTCACAAACTCTTTGGCAGATTTGATTGGCCACTCATTGACTGGTAACTTCAATAACATTGGTCCATTCAGCTTTTTTGAGGTTTGGGGACTATTCATTGATTCAGCATGAAGACTAAAGCCTTCTAAATAAATATACGCATGCCTTGATCGCTGGTACACCACCCTCTGAGCTGACTTGGATCTGAGCGGATTTTACGACCAACATCCGTCAACGTCACGGCCAAGTTCAAGTTCATGAATTTCACACGTAACATGGCAATCCTCGTAAATGTCCGTACGCTCACGATATGAGCGTAAACGGCTTTGTGAATTTGGCCCTCTGTCTCTCTCGCCTTTCCTAACTCAACTCTCACTCTCATGAGCAAAAACATAAAACATCCATACACGTGGAGACAAGGAGGACATTAATGGACAGAAAACACATTTCATACATTACATTTCAATTTAATTGATTTCATACCTTTAATACAGACTGACACACTTTGAGCCTCCTTAGAATCTACAGTACAGTTTTGACTCCAGCAGCTTTCTTTCTTTTTTTTCTAGAACTAACTCTGGCCTCATATTTCTTTTTAATACAGATGATTCAATGACTTTATGCTCAGTGCGGATAAAGATATTTTTTCGGTTCCAGAGTTCCCTCTGCAATAACACAGCTCTATGGAGTGAGCCAGTGAGGTGCCAGAAATAAGGTACTAACTAGAATAAAGGGTGCCCTATAGCCCTGTAACCCCGCAAAAATGGGAGCACGAGAAGCTGAAGCTGCACAGCAGAATGTTGGGAAGAGAAACACAATTACAGCGAGCAGCCATTCCTCCCGTTCTGCCGGCAAGGCCTGGCAGCGGGCGCGTTTGATTGATGCAAGGCCACCTGCCACGCCGCGAGGCGCGCTCAGACACTGGAACATGTCGCCGGCCAGATGTAATTTGGTTAATGTTGTGTAGATGTGTCTGCGATAATGATAGAATATCACTTTCCGGGGTCTCCTCTGTTTTGCAGAGGAAGGGAAGAGAGGAGATGATTTACTGTATACTTAGTTGCTCAGCGGTGTAGTGCACTGCAAATAGCCGATCTACAAGCACACAACGTGTGGCTTGTAGATCTGCTATTTGATGCGCAACAAAGTATAAATCAAAGAAAGGTGCCAGGTCTGATGGAGTGGGGAAGGTGTAGGAGAAGGATAGACACTAGACAGGGAACAGGAGGTGGGGGGTGGGGGGGTCCGGTCCGGGTGAGGGCAAGGTGCATAAATCAGGACCTGCAGCTAACTGTGTGGCTGTGTGCCTCATTGCACACCAGGAGAAACAAATGTAGTGTGTGCGAGATTACATGACATTTCCTCTTCTGCCCAGTGACCGGGCAGGACACATCTGGGACCAGCACAGTCCGTCAGTCAGTAGCTGACAAATGACACGACTCTTGACAACCTTTTCAGAGGCAGTCTCCAGAGTGCCATCCCATTTGCAGCCTATGGTAGCCAGATATGGGAGAGTGCTGTGCATCATCATCATGATGCCATACTGTGTGCTACGGTGCTGTATACCAACAACAGTGCAGTGCACATCCCACAGAACACGCACAGGTATGTGCTATATCCCTTTGTTGTAACAAAATAATGTAAGTGAAACAGGAACAAGTAAGCTAGTATTGAGCAGAGTTCAGGAGGCATCAATGATTTTTGTTTAGTTTTGTTTCTATGTAAGCCCCCAACACGTCATCTGCCACATCATCGTCTGCCACCTCTGCAACAAACGATAGCATCGCGGCTGAGAGAAAAGCTTTAGAAAGCCAGTGCCTTTCTAACGTGGTAATTCTTCTCTGCCATTCTCTTTTGTATTTACTTTTAATTTGTATCGATCGCTCGCTCGCCCGCACCTCAATTTTGCTGATGTCAAAGAGGTGAGGGAGCATTACAATATACAATGTCCTTTTTTTCTCCAGCTCTCTCCCCTCTTATCGCGGGAGGGGGAAATGAAAAGCAAATGGCACCTTTGTCCAGGACGTGAGATCGTCTACGCGGAAGGGCTTTGAAGAACGGAGGGGCAGGTTGGGGAGGGGGGGGGGGGGGGGGGGGTTGCAATTGGAAAAGGTTGCGGGTTCACATCCCTGGACAATGACAGCCGCTCTGCCTCCACTCCTGGAGCTCACAGGAGATTAGAGGAGTCAGAGAGATAAGAGGGAGCATCGGCTGGACATTTACTGGGCAGAGCCGGATCGAAAAGCTGAAGTGCTCGTGTTTGCCAGAAGTCAGACAAATAGGTAGAGACAGATAGACAGACGACAGACAGAGAGGCTGACAGAGCTCTTTCAGGACTGACCTTGGCTCGATCTCTGCAAAAGAGAGAGGGACTAAATAATTCAATAATAAAACAATACAGCATCAACGAATAGATTTTGAAATTATATGGTACATAGAGTCAGAAGATGCCAATATGACAGCTTTTGGGGGGGCGATAGATCTGAAGCATTGAACTACAAACATTCAATAACATTTCATTCTCACACTCACCTTCAGCAGTATGTTTCTATATTCAGTAGATACAAATAGAACCTCTGGACAAGAACACATGTGCAAGTGCGTGCGCGCACACACACACACACACACACACACACACACACACACACACACACACACACACACACACACACACACACACACACACACACACACACACACACACACACACACACACACACACACACACACACACACACACACACACACACACATAAAATATGATAATGTATGTAGGTTGCCTGTGAAATAGCCGAGGCTTAAGGGAAATGATGGAAGACCGCAGGGACCAAGGAGACCCGGTGGCCACCAAAGAGAGGACACTGGTGGTCACCAAGGAGACCTGGTGGCTATACTGGCTATACTATCTAGAGAGACACTGTCAGTCATGCAGCAAACTCTCAAACTCACTACCTTTTTTCTGGTGTGTGTGTGTGTGTGTGTGTGTGTGTGTGTGTGCGTGCGTGTGTGCATGCGTGCGGCCGTGCGTGCGTGCGGCCGTGCGTGCGGGCGGGCGTGCTGAACTAATGCCATTCAAGGCATGCAAGGCACTGGCCTGCAGGCCGTCGGAAATATGGAAATATTATTTCCAGTCAAGAGATGACTCGTCAACATAGATTCCATCAACCTTCCTCAAACAGACCCGCTTAACTCAAAACTGCGGAAAGATGGAAGATGCCCTCACATCTTCAATCTTGCCAGCAACAGATCAATTTGACAAAAGCCTCATAGACAGAGAGACAGAAAGAAGAGAGGGACTAGACAACAAAATGTTATTCTCTCTCACTGTATATATATATATATTGTTTTTAAGATCGGCTCACCGTGGTCTGTCTGGTCTGTGTTCCTTCTCCTCTCGTGCACTCTGACCCACCTGATGTTTGAATTAGCCCCTTTAAATGACAGGGCCGCCTCAGTGCGGCGCCCACAGGCCCGCTCTCCCAGGGTTTCAAAGGCCCAGCGACCGGGCTGCTGTCGGCTGTCAAGAGTGGGGAGACGGGGAACGTGTGGCGGAGAGATAACCTGTACGGAACGGAGCCCACGGCTGCATGCCTCTTTGACAGGCTTATTAACGGGAAAGCCGCCTAGAAAAAAAGCTCCATATCAGCACCGAGATCAGGGGAGAAGGAACCTTCCCTTATCACCAGGACACCAGGGATTAGAGCCTGGTCTGCTCTGATAAATTAATTATTCTCTTATCTGTCACATTTAAAGACTGTCAGACGAACCCACCCCGAACCACAGCCTGTTTGCCAATACACAGAGAGAGAGAGAGAGAGAGAGAGAGAGAGAGAGAGAGAGAGAGAGAGAGAGAGAGAGAGAGAGAGAGAGAGAGAGAGAGAGAGAGAGAGAGAATACCATGCATGCTGTAGTGTAGTGCCTATATGAGGCTGTTCTCTAGATCTTGGAATCCTTTTTTGTCTTTGTGTGTACGGTACAGTCAAATCTCTCCCTTGAAACTGGATACTACAAAAGTAGGCAAAGCAGGTAAGGAATATTATGGGAAAGGAAAAACATTGAAATGAATGATATGAGGAGACAGGGGAGGTGATTGAATGTGTGATAATGTGCACACATGATATTTTCAATGATGAAAGGCAACCTTTAATTTGGTCAATTAAATCCTAGATGAAGGTACCGGTACATAACAGACGTGTTTCTCCCACTGTCGTTTTTAAAGAGGGTCAAAGGTCTTTGCTCTACACACACTAAGGGCAGAGGTTTGCAGAATGATCAGAAAGAGGATTTGTCTGCATGACACTTGCTCCTCCTAATGACTTGTTCAATTAGACACAATTTAGTTGCTTCAAAGTCATCTAGTGCAGGAATTGTGCAGATAAGGGACACAGAAAGATTACAATTAGGTTATTAACCATTTTCAATCTGGCGTCCCAATTTTGGGAATAGGTGACACTTTTAGAAAAAAGAAAATTACATTAAAATTAAAAAAAAAAGAAAACTACTAGAAACGTGTGCTCCTTGGAGAACAAATCTCCGACAGGCCTACAAAGGGCTGTGTCAGTTGTGGAGAAATATAGTTTGAATGACAGGACCCTCAACATGCGATTCCACTTTGGGGTGCTCCCTATGGGTGGAAGTGAAATTGCTTTTGGTTCTTTAGAGGTTCCTCAATGTGTGATCAAATATAGGATAAATCGGATACGTATTATTTTTTTAAACAGGCCTCTCCGGGAAAGTTTGGAGGCCAATCATAGTCAATTGGAATGGAATATGAATATGTGAATGACATATGTCAATCACATGACCCCGGAGATTATGTGCACAGATGTATGTGAGTTTTGAACTAAAACTGTAGGAGTAGTTGCAATTAAATAAATAAAATAAAAATGCAATTGGTGGAAATAGTCGGAAGGAAATGGGTGTAGCCTATAATATGTGGAGTTGTGTCATGATCCAAGGAATCCAGGGGTTCAAAATTATTGATAGTACCACCTACAGTTCAAGAATTATAGGGCAAAACATGAAGCAGCCAGAAGATTTTGGGAGGTTGGTCCATAGCCTACTGTCAATGGTGTCACACCGATCAGTCCACCGGTGTCCGAGATTAGCTGCTCACACAGGGGCTAAAACATAAATTAACAAAAAACGTTTGATTAATTGTGACATTGATTGTGATCGGGTATTTTCACTATTCGCCGTACAACAAAGTATACAGGACTCAAATGGTTAAACCAGCTTAATTGACCTTGGTGTAATGGAGGCCATTTTGCTGTTCTCACACTGGGGGCCAGGGCATGACCACCATGTGAATTAATGGTGTATTGTCAGTAGACATCCCCTTGACGTAAAAAAAGAGATCATTTTCAACGACTCCTCCTTGCCCTCTAAGTTAGGTCTGAGTCTAAACCGAGGGGGTCCCTAAATGCAGAGGCGATGTGATGCCCCTGTGTCACAACATGCCCTTTCATGCCCTTGAGGAGAAGCCGCTAAGTCTCCAGCCTGAGTACAGGGCAGACTAGCTGCAGCATATCTACCTGCAGGGAGATTGGCAGGCTGGGCCAGTCATTGTGGTGTCATGGGGGCCCCCCGCCGCAATAATAGCAGAATGCGACAGTGGGAATATTAATGTCCCTTCATATTTTATTAATCCTAAAATCCGTGGGATAGCCGCTCAGGGCTTTATGAAAAGAAAACATTGATCCTACAGGGGTGATGTGCGTGGTAGGGATGGGGGTTCTGGGGTGTAGAAGAGGGGAAGAGGGGGAGGAGTGAACCCCTCCAGTCATGTAGGGAAAAGGAGAAAAACAATATTTGTTGGTCTGCAGTTGTGAGCCGTCCACTAAATGACGGATACGCAGGGGTGGTAACGCCTCACGCTGGCTATTGTTGAGGTGCCTCGTCTGGCTAATGTGATGTTTGTTTGACAGCCATCCTCTTTCTTCCTGTGCTTGAGTGACTGTGTGCGTATGACGTGTGTGTGTGTGTGGGGGGGAGGGCGTTGCACATCACCATGTGTGTCTCACTGTTTCATTTTCTTGACTGAAAGCATGGGGGCTCTGTTCTTGAAGCCTGTCACATAGTTGAAAGTGTCAAAACGGCACGACAGCCCACCAGCGGCATTAACAGTGACGTGAGGTTTTCATAAAGGCATGCATATGGAATAGAAGGGAGAACACGGCATCAAGGTCAACACAAATAAAGCAACCGCTCCGCACGGAGCCTGTTAAGGGTATACGAGAATGTCACAGCATCATGCCCAGACACTTTCAAAACCAACTGGCTGAATGATCCCAGAAGGCACCGCACAAGCCTGATGGATTACAAATTGAATGGCGGTCGTTTGTTGACATCTCAATCAAAACCTCAATCAAAAGCTGTTGGCCTGTGTGTGGTGGAATTATACTGTTGGTAGAGTCACAGAAGGAAAAAAGACAACGTGTGCGTCTGTTTACATTGCCGTATTATAAAACAGTGTTTCCTGGGACCATAAGCAGCCGCCTACAGCGCTATCCTTACTAAGAGAGATGAGCAGGTGGTTGCGTGCATGTTTTACTGTTAGAGGACCAGGCATTGATGTGATTTTGTGATGGCATTGTGAACAGATGGGCCGCTGTATAAATGGCCACCACTATTTAATACCGCCTATCGACATAAAAGAAAATCCTTGTATACTGGAATTCAGCGACAGTAGGTTTTGCATATGGTCTGCAGCACCCACCCCCTAATATCATGATTGATGTTTAACAGTCACTGGAGCAGCACAATGTTCTCATATGGGTGAAAATAGGCACTTGCTGGCTGCAACCTCAGCTGCAATCTTTTAGACAGCCCATTATGTCCAATCATAAAACATCTGGCAGACATCAGAATGCCTTACTCTGTCAATGGTGTCAGGCTTCAAGATTACCTCCACTTTGTTTGTTTGGCTGGCTCTAGGGATAAATAGCCACTCACATACTTGAGAAAGTACTCAAAGTGATAAATTATTTTCTTTCCGTTATAATGACCAGGCCTGTCCCCCCTCGGCAAATAAATTCCACTTTGAAATGATAGCATATAGTTCATTTATTCACTGGATCACTCGGTCATCATATCCCCATAACCTTACCATCTGCATTTCATTCTCTTCCCTGGCTTATGCCATCCAGCCACTCCATTATTCATCAGTATTATTCTGGTTATTTCCTCCCATTCTTAGGGAGAACCTCCTCCTTCCCGGCCAGCACTGTCAGCACCAGCACACATGTGAGTCATTTGAATACATTCAAAGAGCAATGAAAGACATTAGTGTCACAGGTCTGTCCCAGAGCTTTAGTGGCACCATTAGGCCGGATTCTGTGCCGGTGCCGTGCACAGAAAATATCCGCCCTGCAAGCACCAAGTCGCAGTGGCTTTTCGGTGCATGGCACCACGCACAAGCCCTAAGTTTTATGTTTAACAAGTACTAAAGGACATATGTATGGCTTGGGGGTTTATGGCAGAGAAATAGAGTGGGATGATGGGAGATCATGATTTTACAATGGTCATTAAAGTTTGCTCACTCTTGAAATAGCTCAGAGCATTGTTGGGATCATATACGTCGTGAGCATTATTTATTCTGGGGGGGCATTCAAAGCTCCACTATTTAACTTTTTCTTAATGAATACATTGTAATTTTGTATGTTAATACAACATAACTTATACAATGGTTGTATTTTGCCTCCCTGCTCTTCTATTGAGACAATTAGATCGTGCCAAAGGTCATGTCTCATCTAGACACAGGATGTGGATGTCAATTCATCCCCTGAGCAAACAGTTAGGCTCTATTAGCTCAATGGCAAAAATGTCAGCACTTGCACAGGAAACCGGGTTCAAATCCAGGGTAGAAGAAGAAACATATTGCAGCTTTAAGCAATTTGGGGCATTTTCAAGCCTTTATTTGTCAGGAACAGTGGAGACAGGAAATTGCAGGACAGAGAGGTAGGGAAGGATATGCAGCAAAGGGCCACGGTCGGATTTGAATCAAGGTCGGCTATGCAAGGAATGAGGTGATCCCCTCACCGAGCGTTTTTTAATGGTTACTATATATCCAAACTGACACATTTGGTTGTCAAACATTGTCACACTGAGGCTCTCACAGCAAACTGGCCTGTACTCCAATAAACCGCATTATTTGACACATTTTAGGACATTTAGATGACAAAGCTGCTTAACAAGACCACGTTTTAAGGACCTACACAATCCCACTAGATTGCACTGCAGTATTAGATTGTGTAGCCTTTTAAGATGTATGTGAAGGTTATATTACATTATTATTAATCTGCCCTTTGAATGAATACATGAGTAGGACTCATTATATGGTATCTGCAATCTGCCCTATTACAATCAATAACTATTGAACACAGCACATTATAGCCACATGATCACCTATTGTACTTGTGTAATACACGATTAATTGAAAATCCCTGCATCCTTGCTATTGAATGCACCTTGGAGGTAGACCAGGCATCCAATTCTTCATGACATATTTATGTGGAGGACTCATTTTGAGCCCGGAAACGGGTCAAATGTGCCAAACTGCATGGTGAATAATTTAAAATTCTATTAACATTTAAATTTGACATTGATTTGACACAGTCAGGCCTCTGAAAAGTGACATGGAGGGTGGCCAGGCAGGGAAGCTGGGAGGGGAGGGGGAGTTGTGTGCTGTGATAATCACCCAGATGGCTGTTTTTGTTTAATGTCATCTTTTGCTGCCCTGTTTTATACATATTATGAAGGACAAAGGATGTTTCTTTTCTTCTTCTTCTTGTTTCGGTTTGCTCATAGAATGCGGTGTGTACCATGTGTTGGAAATAGATGTACCATTTCACAAAAGTTTTATATTTTGTTTTGTGTGTTGTTTGAGCCTCATCTGCAATCCTCGGGTGCTGGCCAGCAAATAACCTTTAAGAAGGCTAAAAGGAAGAAGATTGACACTGAGGCAGACGGGGCATTCAACCGTGTGTGTGTGTGTGTATGTGTATGTGTATGTGTGTGTGTGTGTGTGTGTGTGTGTGTGTGTGTGTGTGTGTGTGTGTGTGTGTGTGTGTGTGTGTGTCTGTGTGTTATGTGAGGGATCACAAATCAATAGCCTGGGGTCAACTTCGCCAGACAATTGTAACCTCACAGATAAAGCCAGGCACCCTCATCGCCTTCTAAAGATCTGTTTACAGAGAGACAAAGACAGGGAGGAGGGACCTTTTAATAGGACAGAGCTGCCACTTGCATCGAGGTCATTACATGCAGAGCTTGCATTTACTGGACAGATGCCCAGGAAGCTCTCTGTGCACCTAGAGCACTTTTAAGGTTGAATATAGTTTATGTAAGAATGCATGCATAAAGCAATTTCATGTTCAAAATCTGGACCTGCTTTTATTAGTCATTTATTAGTAGTTAGACAGTTCGTTATTTGAGTACTGCACTGGCACTTAATAAGTCATCAGCAGGAGCAGCAGTTCCCATTAGGCTACATTGCGTGATTGCTAGTTTTGCTAATATGCGCAAACAGAGGCCATTCCTAAAAGTGAGTTTGATAATACAGAACATTATTTACAAAGTCTACAATTAAAAGATCTGTCAATTCATATTTGGGGAAAAGTTTAAGTTTAATGCAAGACCAGCATCCTGTACAGTGCAATAGAATAAAATAAATAAAATCACACCTGTGTGAAGTGAGGGGCGCATCATACGTCATTGTACATCATCTCATTCCGGCCAATCACCATTTGTGTCCTCACTTTTGTCTTCAATGTTTGAGTTTACACCCTTTTGTCGTCAATGTTTGTTTACACAAACCCTCAAAGCTGGACATGGAGGGGCTAGCGCCCCTCAAAACCCGAAAGAGTCACACGGCTGTGTAGTGTCTAATGCCAGGTGCAGGAGTGCTTTTTCAGCACTGCTGTAAGCCAGAGGGCCAGGTGGCACATGGTATCAGCACTGCTGTAAGCCAGAGGGCCAGGTGGCACATGGTATCCGTGTAAAACACTGCACCGATATCCCCAGTGAGGGGAAGAGGAAATACTACCCAGATGAAAATGGATGAAAATGCTTTATTTCTAGGCCACGAACAATGAACAATACATGTCAGATTCAGGAAAACCAGCAATAAGTTACTCCCATATGACACAAAAGTCTCAAGAGTTCTTTACAACAACCACGGAAAGCCATGCAATGCATTGACTACAGAAATAAAGACGGGAAATAAGAAAGAGTCTAATAGTGTGACTTTGTGTAGTCAGAAAAGTGCTATATAAATTCCAGGTATTATTATAATTATTAGTGTGGCTTCACTGTACAAAATTTGATCCCCCTACATAAAATGTAAAACATTTCTTCAGCCTTTATGTAGTAGGAGAATAATTGCCTTCCTGCATCTTTTTGAGCAGTGCCAAACCACTCCAATGCCTGGCCGCGTGTGTATGTCTGTATGTCTCTGAGTACAAACAGCACCGCTCAGTTCACACGGGTGTTTTTTAACTGGGCTACATATCTGCAATGCCTTAACATCACCAATGACATGCTTAAGTACTATCATTGATAATGTCTACAGAGCTTGGACTTTGCTGTACAGTAAATACACACAACATATGTGTTAACAAATGTGTAAGTGTACATATTGCCAGTTTAAAACTGTGTATGAAATCCACTCCACCTTGGAGACCATTCTGTGTTTTGAGATACCTCAGACTTGTTCCTTCTTATTGCTGGGAAATATCCCTGAAGAGTTTCTAATACATGATAAATATTTAATCAAGATCCTCTTAGCAACAAGTAAGAAAGCGATCACACGACGCTGGTACCAACAGGACCCACCAACGAAAGAACATTGGATGGACATTACTGAGGAACTGTATGTTATGGAAAAACTAACATTCATACTTAGACTACAAGAGGATAAGTTCTATAAAAAGTGGGAAAAGTGGGATCTCTTCTTTCAGCCTAGCGATAATGCAAGAGGATTTCAATGAATGTATCTTGTAATATGAAAAATGCAGCTTTGTCTTTTGTTTTTTGTTTTTGTCTTCCTCTTTTTGTTCTTTCTTTTTCGTATTGTCTTTTTGTTTTGTTTTGTTGTCTGTCTTTTCATCAATAAAAATAAAGTGAAAAAAAAAAATTTAAAAATATGTTGTGTATGATCTAGAATAGATCTATGATCAAGAGCCAACGATCTCTTTGTGCACAGTTCCGCTCGGGATATTGCCACTATATGTTGAAACAGGAACAGAATTAGATCAAAGACTATGTAGCTATTGTGAACTTAGTGAGGTTGAGGATGAAATTCATTTTCTATTGTAATGCCCTTTTTATCATGATTTAGGAAAAACACTCTTTGACATGTAGGTCTGTCCCTGGACAGAGTTATAGTTAAATATGTTTTGATAACCATACATTCGCAATCTCAAACTTTATCCTAAAGCTTGGAACAGAACATACAACTTATGCATAGTGGCACTGTGATGGATCATACCAACTCCTAAGTGGAGATCTGAGTTCTTTGTGTATGTACAGTATGTATGTGTATGTGTGTATATGTATATATTACTGCTGGGCCCTTAGCGGCGTTAACGTGCTGCGTTAACGCGAGACTCTTATCGTGCGATAAAAGAAATATCGCCGTTAATCTATTCTCAAAGTTGGGTCTGGGAGCTGGGTCTGCATAACCTCGCGTCACCAGGCTTTCCACCTCGGAGGAAAAGGGTCTGCATACCCTCCCGCAGGAGGCGGGCCGCGCGTGTGTGTGTGCGTGTGTGCGTGTGTGTGTGTGTGTGTGTGTGTGTGCGCACGCACGCACGCACGCACGCACGCACGCACGCACGCACGCACGCACGCACGCACGCACGCACGCACGCACGCACGCACGCGTGTGTGAGTTCAACTTACTAGAAAAGGAAGAGGCAGCGATGGAGCCATTAGTCCATATCCATACGTTCTGGGACATAAAATTGCGCTAAATATTGCTGCCTCCTGCTGGCTGTGGAACCACAACAAACATTGCTTTGACCAGGGTTGCCACATTTCGTGACTGTGAGAGAGAAACAAATCCGAAAAAGTCAGAAAAAAAAAATGTCTAAAATAAGCAATATAGTGCCGACTGTCAAACATTATTGTCCAATGTTGTTTTAGAGCAGTGGTTCTCAAACATTTCGGACCACCAATATTTTAAAGAAACTTTACAGATAAACAAGTCCAAAGTAGCTTATAATGACTAGACTTGGCAACACTGTGAACAGTTCTACAAGCTCACAATATGAAATATAAGGTATGTGTGTGTGTGTGTATACAGTATATACAGTATATACCTTGTCTAAGTCAAACGCAACTCTATCTTCTGTCCATTATCTCCTTTTCTCTCTCTCTCTCTCTCGCCCTCCACTTTAGTCTCTATCTTGACCAAATGAACTACTTGAATGTACTCTCGATCAGTGTTATGTATACATTGTGTGACATTTATTTTTGTTTAATATTTTGGTGTCAGCGTGTTGGCACAGGAAATATAATGTATTGTAAAGTGTGTCTGAATATAATCCTGTGAGGGATGGGCTGCGAAAGGCAGCCAGCCAGACACGGAAATAAAATCATTCATACACAGCAGCGTGACCGGAGCTGTGATTGGCATAGCAGTGTGAGCTGAGATGAGCTGTGTGGTTCATAGTATCTGTTGGAGTCAAAACTGACCTAAAGCACATTCTGAGTGATTTACAATATTATTGCATTTGCATTGTGTTTAACATGGTGATATAGTATTATTATTATTATCAGTATTTGCATATTGTTGTTGTGGTTGTTTACTAATATCAGGTATTGTTTATTGCAATGTTTTATGATACATTTCTAAGTATACTGTATTATTTTGAGCGATATAACAGCTACTGCGCATGTGAAATTGGCCAGTGACGTCAAAGAAAAGCGAAAGTGAGTTCAGAGTTAAGCTGATGCAACAGTGGAACGACACAAGTTTTTGACCGTAAACTTCGCAAACCGTAAACTAGGAAAGGAATCGTGTTTTTATGATTTTCTTTGGTGTTGTTAAGCCAGTTATTATTTTCAAGTGGATCCTTTTTGAGAGAAGCTCAGGAGGACTTCTGTTTGTGGATGGAAATAAGGTATTGGACTTTTCAATAAACTCCCATAAAGTACACGAGGATGATCTCCGCCATTCCTTGGATGTTGTGAGTTTCATAATAAATAAGAAGTGGAGAATTATTCAATGATACGAGTCAATACAAAAAGTTCTGCTTGGATATTACTGTGACTAGTGAAATCGCCATTATAGTATCCATGTGGCAGCATGAGCTGAGCTGTGAATGGCGTAACAATGTGAGCTGAGCGGTTCATAGTATCCATGTGGCAGCATAAGCTGAGCTGTGAATGGCATAACAATGTGAGCTGAGCTGTGTGGTTCATAGTAACCATGTGACAGCATGAGCTGAGCTGTGAAAGGCCTAACAATGTGAGCTGAGCTGTGTGGTTCATGTGGCAGCATAAGCTGAGCTGTGAATGGCATAACAATGTGAGCTGAGCTGTGTGGTTCATAGTTGCGAACGCAGTGATTGCGAACGCAGTGAGCACTAACTATGAGACCTACGGTAGCAGAACATGTCTGTCTGTCTGTCTGTGTGTCACGCTGTAACACCACCCGCCCGCCACCAGAGGGCGCAGCTGTATCACACACAAAAACACACACACACACACACACACACACACACACACACACACACACACACACACACACACACACACACACACACACACACACACACACACACACACACACACACACACACACACACACACACACACACACAAAACTGAACTTTAAAAAAAACTTTAAAAAAACTGAACTTAAAAAAGAAACACACGCACGCACACATACACACACTAAAAAAAATAACTTATAAAAAAAAAATAACTTAAAAAAACGTAACTAAAAAAATCTTTAAAAAAAAGGAAAAGAAAAAGAGAACTTAAAAAAAACTTAAAGTACGTAATTTATTCTATTTTTCTATTGCAATTTACGAGCTGTGTTCACTTCCCGCGTTCGCACGTCTTTAGTATGCATGAGCGGAGCCGTAATTGGCGTAGCGCCGGTGTGAGCTTGTGTGGGACAGGGAAACAGAGATGCATACAGAGAGATAGAGATAGCCAGAGATATAGCTACTTAGCTAGGTCCTAGGTCGCACTACAACATGAACATACAATACAAATAAGCACCATGCACTGCTGTGTTGTGACACAGGCACACACAGCAGTTGAAAAAGTAAACAAGAAATCCTCAGTTTAAACAGGAAAGATGAATGTGGGACACGTGGCAGTCTGGTGAGGGAATGGATCATCTGTCAGGTTGTACAGCACTCCTTTTATTGGATTAAATACTCCTGCCATTTTCTGTGCGCGGCCGCACACTAATAATGCATTCTGTGATTGTATGAATATCACTAACGGCTGTACACCCCATCCCCCACTGCCTCTTCGCTAATCATTCTCACTGCCCAGTATTTCTGCCATTTATTCTCCTGACAAGGCTTAATAAGTACATCCAAACACTCGAAAGTCATTAGAAAAGGACCATCGACTGCAATCACTCATTGCCTACAGAGGGAGGCAGGGAAAAGAAGTAACAAACAGAAGTAGCACACAGCACGTCCCATAGTACAGTGGTTTTCAAACTTTCTGTGCCTATGGCACATCAATGGGAAAGTCAAAATCTCAAGGTTTTCATATCCAATGTTTATTGTTAATTACAAATGCTAAATAAGGTTTAACCACATAAGCCTTCATACTTAAATTAATACAAATTTACTCACAATGCGTCACAACCTGTTGTGAGAAGATATCATATATTTTCAATTTAAAACAATTTGTGAAAACATTTATAAAACACATGTAAAACTAGAAATGCACTCGAAATGCCAACTTGCGCTTCGCACACAAATAGGCCATGTATGGCCTACTTGTGCGCAAGCAGAGCACGCCATGAGGCTAGCACTGGTGAGTGCTACTAAATAATGTTTAATACAACTGCTGTTCTAAATCCTTTAGACCCGTTATTGCCTGGCTAATAAGCCAGACCGAATCAGCCGTTGGCCGTTATTGACCATATACCAACCTTGAAACCAAGAATGGTGGTCCCTTATTGGCTGTTGATGGTGATGTAATCAAATCTGTTTCAATCATTAATCCTAACGTCATGAGGTGCTCTCACCACTGTCATCACCACTGGCGATGCCAATGACATCACCACTGGCATCACCAGGAATACAGCTGGTCCCTCATTAGTGTGACAGGTTATTGTCACACTTTATTCTTTTTCTGGAGTAACCTACCTAACTTCCGCTGTGAACTTACACAACCCCGCCTGCCGGAGATATGCAGTTCAGTCAGGACAACTCATGAATAGATGGAATATATATTTATTGAATGTAAAATGAGCAATATATTTATTATGGTTTGGCGATGAATTGGATCAGCTTTTTAGGTACTCAGATCAAGCGCATCAGTCCCAACCATAGGGACTCCGAATCCCCCGTACCTAAACAGCAGATCCAAACGACAGGTGGTAGCTGGGGTGGAGGAGGGTGAGCAGCAAAAGTTTAAGCAGACAGCAGCGCAGCAGAATCAGTGTGCAGCAAACAAGCAAGCAGATTGAGCAGTGCAAACTTCCAGTTTAAATAGCCGGTATGAAGATGGAATGAGTGTGTGATTGGATGAAGTGAATCATGTGAATGAGAATGTGATGCTGAGGCGGCCCAATGAACGGCCGGCAAAAACTGCACTGAGTTTCCTGACTGAACTTGCTCTGCGCAGTCTGTGACAGGTGCGATGCACATTTAGTGGAATGCCCCATCTGCACATCGCTACAAAGGCCCAGAAAAGGAAGCAGCCCATGGAGACGCTATATACTTCATGATCTGAGGAGGTGCCAAGATCTCCGCTGTCAAAGTCAGGATGAGCTGGCTACTACTCACAATACCATGACATACACTGAAATTCCCTGCTCTGTACTGTTGACTATCTACAATCCCAAGTACCATAGGTTCGACCTTGATACAATCAGACCATAGTAGAATGATGCAGTGCATCACATCTAAATGTGAGCCAAAATACGACTTCAAGTCAGCTAATCTAAGAGACGTGATTGTGTTATTGGAAGAATTCAATTCGCTCCCAAAGGCCACTGTAGTGCTTGAGGACAGATCAGTGACAGTTCTCAGATTAGCCCCTAACTTTGTTGCTTATCTCTGGGGCTCTCGCCACAAGTTACAGCAGAACGTAATATAGGTAGGAAGAGGTGTGGAAGTGAAGTGAACAATTTCATGCGATGCCTTCTAAAGCTCTGTGATAAAACGTCTCAGTTTATATGCTTTTAATCCATCAACGTTTGCACACAAAAAAGGCACAGCCATGCCTCAGTCACGGTGGTTTCATCATAACTAGACACTGAAATGAAGCTGACAATATACAGGGAATTACACAGCCAACTGCATGTATCCATCAAAAAGTGTCCCGAAAGAGATGCTTGTTTTTGTCTTCGACATAATTCAATGAGAAAAGATGGGGCACACTACTATGAATTCATTACGAGGTGAATACCGGACAAAATTGGACTTTGTCCTCTGTCACTTTTATGAGAATAGCACATATACCATGCAGTCATTCAGCCAATGAAAGTCGCTTTACGCATTCATGTCCATAAATGACGTTGTCTGGAGGTTACAACTGAGAGCTAAAAATACCTAGATATACAACCGCTTCTGAGTGCCGGACGTGCGGCTGTGAGCATGCAGAGCATTAATAGCCTGACGAGGAAATAAAATAAATAAAACATAAAGTGTAAATTTCCATAACCCTCTGTGAGAGAGCACTGCCTCCTAAATTAGATTAGTCAATTCATGTATTACAATCACTTACAGTACGTCAAAGAAAGCCCACTGTTCTAGAGCAGGGCGAAAAAGATGGATGGCCTGACACAAGGCATGGCTAGCTATGAAATACAAATACTGCAAGCATCACTCAACATCTCTGACTAAATTATGGTTAATTTCTTTCTCCCCATAGTGATAATTTCATTATTGAAACAACGTTGCAGAATAAATACATAAATACCCATCTTTAAAAGTTTATTATTAAATTGTGTGTGTTTGTGTGAGAACTTTTTCTACACATGCGCACAGTTGCGTGCGCACGCACGCACGCACGCACACACACACACCCCGTCTCCAACGCTCACCGAGAGGCCCCCTCTCTCGCCTGGTCTCTCTCGCTCACTCCATTCGTTGCATCTCTCTCATGCTGTTAAGTTACACCTATTTCCTTTTAATAACCTGGGTAAAATGTGCACTGGGAGCATTGGGAGGCAAAAGGAAGGCACTTTATTGTGAAGGGGCGACAGGATGCAGTAGTGCTGTTGTTGCTGCGTAATTGTCGAGTGATGCCTGCGGCGCGGATTTAAGCCAAGGGGCCAGTGAGGCTATTCAACG
>NC_136807.1:18970461-18990461 GCF_951216825.1 Electrona antarctica | reverse complement strand
AAAGGAAGTTCTCAAGGCCACTGACGCAGTGCATCAGTTACACGAGAAGTGTGGAATGAATGCTATGAATGTCGGAAAAACGATGAGAAAAATAGATAATGCTTCTATGAACATTTATTAGTACACCACCAAGTGACGGTTCAAGCGTAAATCTCTTCTTCAGACAAAAGATGGTGATGGTGTGAATGTCCCCGTATGTCTCATTCAAGCAGTGCAGCGGAAGAACTAAACAAGATTCACATCCTGTCATGATTCACGATCTAAAAAGAAAAGTGAGTTAAAACAGGGTTCGGAATACCATCCCATCAGGAGGGCCAAGCATAGGATCTCATTCCACATTTATTGCTACTTGGCCTTTCAGGAAACAGAAGTGCTTGCCACTGCATATCTCCAATAATATCTTTCTGCATACATAAAGAGGACGATGGGGAGGCTCAAAGGGAAACCCAGATTGTTTATGGTTGTAATATAGATTTCATACAGCTCCCAGGAAAAGGGAATTACGTCTTAAATTACAAAGAGACTCAGAGACTTGTCAGAGAGTGGGAGTTATACGGGCCTGGCGGCCAGTATCGCTGGCAGGGGATGATACTTGCAGGAGGACACTGGGGAGCTGCACCCTCCAGAACGGGGGCTTGGCGGACCCAGCTGACCTGTGTGTGAACAGTCAGCTTGAGACCATAGTTACTCTTGGCGAAAACAAGGGCCCACATGAGCCAAGTGTGTGAATTAGAACAAAGCCTGGGAAGCTATAGGAACACACAGCATAATCATACACCTAAAGATACACTGTATGCTCTGCCCCAGGGGGCATAGCCAAGTAAAGCCATGTGCAGACTTGCATCAGTTTCCTGACAAAAGCCAAATTCTGTTTATATTTGACAGCAATTCAGAAAATAACTAGAAAAAGTGCCCTTCTGGGCACAGGTCTCCACCAGGAGGATAGGACTGTGTGAGATGTTTGGCAAAATGTTTAGGAGTAATATAAACATGTTTGTTT
The DNA here is from genome assembly GCF_951216825.1 of Electrona antarctica. Classification (NCBI taxonomy): domain Eukaryota; kingdom Metazoa; phylum Chordata; class Actinopteri; order Myctophiformes; family Myctophidae; genus Electrona; species Electrona antarctica. Next base: position 18,989,461 of record NC_136807.1, on the reverse strand, counting down.
CAGTTTTCTTCATTTTGTTGAGGAACACAAATCAACCTGTTGGTGGCGCTATAACAGGCCAATGTGAAAAGGGTGGGATATATTCCTCAGCCTAGTAAGAAAATGTGTGAAAGATTTCACGTAAATTGCATGCTGCGTTCATGATTTGAGGCTTTTGTTCAAAACGGGGCAATCTTGCAAACTGTGAAAGCCAATTATAGCCAATTAGGATGGAATATGAAATATCGGACAGATCCGACTTGAGCACATGACCATAGAGATAATGTGTAACGATTTGTGAGATTTTTGGACAGAATCTGGAGGAGTAATATCAAAAAATGTGTTTTACAAAAGTCGGCCTCCTGGTGGCGCTATAAAAGGCAGATGCGGAAAATGCAGGTCAAAGGTTTGTCCTTGGCCTCTAGGGAGTGTGCATGCAACGTTTCACACAGATCGGTGCAGTTTTAGGTAAAAATGTGAAAAGCTGGCTCATGGTGGCGCTATAACAGGCCGTTCTGGAAAATGTGGGGCAGAGGTTCAATGTTGCCATCCAGGGAGTGTGTGTGCAAAGTTTGGCATCGACCAGGTTAACGGTGCCGGAGATTAGCTGGTAACGGACGGACGGAAGGAAGGAAGGAAGGACGGACGGACGGACACACACACACACACACACACACGGACGGAGTGCAAAACATACTCTCTCCCCATGCCTTCGGCCTGGTGGAGACAATAATAATTCTGTATTTTTGTATTTAATCATGCCGTTTTCATGAGTCTGTGACCATAAAACAAACCACATTGAATGATCTTTCTTACTATACTGTACAGACAATAGGGAAGTCATGGATTACAGTAAAACAGGTTGACATGGGAATTGAAGAGCTTAACAACATACTGCAGGAAAAGACAAAAAGGTTACAGTAATTTTGCCCAGTCAGGTCTATGGAAAAGGGCATTCTGAAGCCTTGGGGTACAGAACGGAAAATGTCCAGACACCTTCGAGCTGTGTGCCATCTTTCAGCACTGTAGGGGTAAAATGGACTTGGAACCTGGCCACTGTCCATTATCATCAGTTGACCTGGTTTTAAAAGTTTTTCACTAATGAGCCAAAGAAAACAGTTGAGTGGGGTTTCGTAGGGTGGATGTGGCTTTACTGGCCCACGCACGAGCCCATCTCTTTGTCAGAGGCAAAAGTCAGCACTGCAGGTAATCAGGGGGAGTTATCCAGCTACCCTGGGCCGTAATGCTACAGCAATAGGTGAAGTGACATTTAAGGCTTTAGTGATAAGTTAAAAAAAAGAGCCTGGGTGTGACATCCACCAAAGTGGTATAGTATAGGAAAGTTACTTTACTGCCATGCTGCTCTATAGCTGTGTCTATGAATAGCCCTATCCCCACGCACCACAGCATCAAGGTCCTGATCCTATAGACGGCAGGACATTTATCACAGAGGCGGCCCATTTGTAAAATGACATTCCTAACTGGCCCTCCTCCAAGCTAGAAGCACCATCCACTGGCTTTACTGTGCAGCGTGGACACTGAGGATCTCAGCTAGAAGGGGAACAAGACGAGGTGAATCACGTCCCACCATATCCTCAGGATCCTTGCTTAAAAGGTTACAGAGGAATTTACCCAGCGTCGTGTTCCTTGGGACGAGAGGGAAAGTTCACCAAGGATATCGGTCAATAACGAAGCCGCTATCCTTGGCTGCTCGGCACACAGCAGCATCTGTCCTCTGTTGTCTTAATAGCCGAGATGCTGCAACAAATTCTGATCAAATAAGTCGTTCAAAAGTGCACCAAGCGTGACATTTACATTGTCATTTACCAAGACATTTGAGTATTCATTATTAATGTATGGCCTGCTGAATTATTTAATATAGAAGATATTTTATTATGGTGTTGTAAAAGTGTAAACATATTGTTGAATCAATGAATAAATCACATTTCTCTCTCTCGTGCTGAAAGACAGCACTTAGAAAGGCAATCAGACTGGAACAAGAATGAAGCATATGCTCATAAATACACACTGCTTCTTCACACAATATTACATTCTGTTAGACGGTAACACTTGGAATGCATCTCCTAATTATTAAATACACACAATCATTACAGTGGTATTCATCTGAATGTGCAATGTCCAAGGAGCTGGAGAGTGCATACGATGGGAAAGTAGAAACGTGCTAGTCCAAATATTCATGCAGGGTGCTGAAAGACTCACCCCAGACCTCCAGATGTATCAACCAGGTCAAACGACCTATCCTCTATCGAGGTTAATAATTCAGAGAGCAATTAGATTGTGTGTGAAATGTGAAATGTTCTCAATGTTCCCTCCCCCCAGTGCCCTGCTCCTCCATGCCCTTGATCTCCATGCCCGGGGATCACCAATGTGACAGTGACATTAACAAGACTGCGCCGTGGGGGCCAACTTAGTGCCCGTTAACAGCCTCTCGTTAGCTTCATTACGGGACATATGCTTTAAATCAAGGCTCAAGGAGCACAGGTCCAGTGCACGATTGATTTTAGCCTTCGTGTTTTTTGTGGCCCCTTCACCTCTGGCCCGCAAAAAACTAACTCTGCTTTTAATGGCCACAACACGGCCACAACATCCAAAGCTACAAAACAAAATGTTATTAAGTATTAATATGCAAATATAAATGTCATTATGGCCAATGAACTACAATGGATCTTGAGAAGACATTATATGTAACATCATTTTAAGAAGACGATGTTGGATAAAGTATTCATAAATAAATGGTTTTATGGTTTACAATAAAACTTAATATTAAAGGACCACTTCACCACTTTTCAACATCTCTTCATATAATTGGTCCTCACTAATGTTCATGATAAAACACCACCATTTTTTCCTACTCAGTCTGTGTCTCATAGGAGGGCTTTGGGCATTTCGGACACCCGTCCACCAGTGACATCATCATTAGGCAGATTTGTTTTTAAACAAGATTTGTTTTAAAATATATTTAGATTTGTATTATCGTGAGAACGATGGCTTCAACTTTTGCATTGCAACTTTTCAGGAAAAGAAAGCCTGCCGTTTCTATTAGCTTGGATTCACCATCGATGATGTCACTGGTGGACAGGTTTCTGAACTGCCCACAGCCTTCCTATGAGACACAGACTGAGTAGGAAAGAATGGTGGTATTTTATCATGAACATTAGTTAGGACCAATTATAGGAAGAGAAGTTGAAAAGTGCTGAAGTGGTCCTTTAATATATTATATGGTATATGGTTATATGGTAAATATTTATATTCCTCAAATAAAGATTTACCAGAAAAAACACTGAATGGTACCAATATACTTGAAAGTATATAAAAGCTTCTTTAAGGGTTAGACTTGTCTCATAAAATTCAAGGTGAGCCAACCTGGGCTCATTGGTAAAGGCGGCCATTGAGTCTTGACTTTCTGCCAATTGAAATTCTTCGTAAGCACCCTGAAACTTGATTATGCGGCCTTCGTAACTACTATCCACACACTGCCTGAATAGAAACCACTATACCACCCGAGAAGGAACAGCCTTAAATGCTAATCTCCATAGCGTCTGCTTTGGTTCTCTATTCAACCACAGGTCCACTAGATTAAAAGACAAACGGTTAAAGCTATATTCAACAGCCGTGTATGGTACATAATTAACAGACAAAAGTACTCAAAGACTCGGCAGTGAACTTGCAGGGCTTACACCTTTTCTTCAGTTTTGGTTGGAAGTTGGAAGGGGTGATAGGCTACTAGAGGAGAGTTTTAAAAGATGGCAAATGAGAATCAATACTGCAACAGCTGTGCCAGGCAGATGCAGCCATTATGGGAGATAGACATACTAGAGCTGACTCATTCTGGTGTCCCCTCTCCTGTGTCAGTGGGAGAGAGGCTGACACGAGGACAACACATCCCGCCTAATTCATCCAACAACCACTTCACATAATGATGAGGCACAGAGAGCCTCATGCACTGATGGCTGCTCTAATTGGTACAATCCAGACAAAGCTATCTTTGGACACGGTAGAGTCTGAGGGGCGAAGGTAGAAGAAAAAGTTTTTTGTTTTTTTGTTTTAAAGCTGCCCAAAGAAAACAGGGACGCTGAGTCATCATCACATCAGCCTTCTGCCGTGCACCTGCAAACAAAATTGGCACATTTTATCGACATTGATCCGAGCCTTCATTTTTAAGAAACCCTTGAGCATATAGGTGCACTGTGCAGGGGAGCTCATCAGCTACACTCTAGCTAATAGGGAATGACACACCCGAGTCTGCACTACACCAATAACAGTCCAATCTCACCTTTTCCTGTGGGGTTCTAATCTATTTTCACATTAACCCTTTCGCGGTGACACTTGACCCGCTGGGTTTCCGATATCACACCATGCTGTCAACAAACAGATTCATGTGTCAATCGGCGTCAGTGAAGCGGAGCAGGGCAATATTGTGCGTGCTGATTGTAGATGTGATGTGGCCACAAGGCGTGACTCCTGTGGCCTGGGGAGGTTGGCACGGTCAGGCCACAGGGCTCCCAGCTGGGTAATAAATCACCAAAATGACAAGCACAGTGGCCTTTACATTATGAAACAAAAACGCACGCGCGCGCGCGCGCACGCGCGCACACACACACACACACACACACACACACACACACACACACACACACACACACACACACACACACACACACACACACACACACACACACACACACACACACACACACACACACACACACACACACACGAAGAATATTTTGTAGTGACACTAAAACAAATTATCAACATCAACCTACAGTATTTCCCCATTACCTTAAGTTCTGGCTTTAGATTCCTTGGGCAATTAAAAGATAATAGCCTTCTCTAACCCCAGCTTGACTTCCAGTTTAATGTTGCAATATGTGGCTGTATCCCTGATTGATATCTCAGACAAAACAAATCAATAACCCTAAGCATTGCATCCCCTAAGATGTGCCATCTAATCAAAACGATCAATCCTGTGTGTCTAGCTCACTCTGTAGTCGTTACTAGCAGGTGGAGCCCAAAGCCATTAACAATTAGAATTACCTAGCAAGCCAACACAGTAAAGTCCTCAGTGTTGACCTATCCATTTGTAACTCTGAAAGTGTACTAATTTAATTTTTACACTCTCGGGGTTAGAAAACACATTTTGCAGTGAAGCAGTCTTCCACACTGGTGGGGGCCAAAGACGTTTAGTACAGACGGCTGAATGAATGACACGTTTGTGGGATCAGTAAAGCATGATCACTATAATGGGCCACGGCAAATGGGCCGACTAGTGGGCGGTACGGGGCTGACCGGCCTGCTCCGTGAACCACAGCCGTGCCCATTTCACGGTGTCTGCCCGGAGCCCTGCCACACTCACTCACCAAGATGGAGAGCTCCTGGTAACGTTCGGGTCAAATGGATGTGAGGGGGCCATGATGGATCCATGATGGAGGAGATGGAATGTCTGAGGTGCTGCTGGAACAGCCATGGCCCAGGAGGACACTGTCTGTCTAGAGATGTTTAGCTTAAAGAAGACACATTAAAGCCTGAATAAGCCTTATTATCCTGCCTGAAATGGTTGTACGACGGCATGCCGAAAACAGAAGATCTACAAGTCCACAGCACGTTGCATGCATCACGAATACGCTGTGAACTTGCACATTAGCTTATAGCATACCTGTAGCACTAGCACTTGGCAGTACAAGGGAATTTGCCTCCACTGAGCCTGAGAACATGCTGCCTTATTGCCTCCTCCAGGCCAAAGGCATGGCCGAGACTGTTTTGCACCCTGTCTGTCCGTCCGTCCATCCGTGTGCGTGTGCGTGCATGTGTGTCCGTCCGTCCGTCTGTGAATAGCTAAACTTCAGCAACGTTGGCTTGATCGCAGCGAAACTATGGACACACACTCCCTGGATGCCAGAGCAGAGCCTCTGTCCCCAGAGGGGGCCTGTTATAGCACCACGAGGAGACCAAACAATTTTTCGAAATGGGACTTACACAATGAGTACTTTTACTTTTGGTACGTAAAGTATATTTTGACGCAGATACTTTTATACTTTGTACTCAAGTACATTTTGGATACGGGACTTCTACTTGTAACAGAGTATATATCTACAACTTTCACTTAAGTAAAACATTTGAGTAGTGTGACCGAGCCGCCAGTCACCCCCAAATAGCCTGTGAGTGTGTGATGTGCGTCTGAGGAGCAGCGACAAACACATCAGTCATCAGAAGCAGCAGTGTGAAGAAGCAGTAGCGCCGCAAACGCACACGCACACGCACACGCACACACACACACACACACACACACACACACACACACACACACACACACACACACACACACACACACACACACACACACACTAAAGCACCTATTACCAGTAAGATGCCCTGAGGGCGAGAAGCGAAGGGCGAGGTCACGCTGAAACAACAGAGCTTCTTAAAGGGAAACTTCACCCTTTTTGCAAAAAGATATATGTTAATGATGACGTTTAGAAGATTTAGAACACTTTCCTGGGGGTCTTTATGTGTGTAATATGTGGTTTTAGATATTTTAGATTTTAGCAGTGAGCCCAGTGTCTCTGATGTCATCGACACTGGGCTTACTTACTTCCTGGACTGGACTCAGTAAGACAGCCCTACCCTATCCACAAGGAGGAGCAGTGCACCAAAGCATTATGGGAATTGTAGTCCAGGAAGGAAGTGAGCCCAGTGTCAATGACATCAGAGACACTGGGCTCATTGCTAAAATCTAAAATATCTAAAACCACATATTACACACATAAAGACCCCCAGGAAAGTGTTCTACATCTTCTAAACGTCATTAACATATATTCTTGCAAAAAGGGTGAAGTGTCTCTTTAATATGGCTATTACGGACCACAGTCCTTCTGATTATTTATTATTATTATTAATAATATTGGTATTGTTCATTATTATGGTGGTAATTGGTTAAGCTGGGAATAATTGTAACAGTGTGGGGATATTGGCATTGTGTTGATGGCATGTATTATAAGTTGTTTCATGTAAGGTATTGAATGGAGGTGAATGGAATATGTTGAAGAGTGAGGGTGGTACTGTGTTGACTGACATTGATTGAATGCAGACGTGGCTGTGAGATTGACAGGTCCCTGTCTGGACCTGCCCCTCCTTCCTTATTGGATCTACTCGTCAACGCCCTGTTCCCAGTTGGCTGGACAAATGCTCAGTTGAACTTGTACTCTAGTGGGGACGGCAGCATCTTTCGCAGCAGAGACTCGATTCTTCTATTCCTCCACCCTTTGCCTTCCTGTCCATTCTGCTTTAGTTAGTTTGTTATTTTGAGTTCAGCCATATTTCGTTTTCAATAAGTCATGCCTTAGTTATCTTTTGCTTTTTGTTAATTCCCAGTCATTTATTAAAGTTAATTTCCTTATTTCAGTTTATTAACTTTAAGAGTAAATTCCTCAGTTTATTATTATTATTATTCTACTTGTATGTTCTTATTTAATGTAAAACCCAGCCACCACCATGTAGGGGTGTTAGGTCTCTTTTTGTTCTTCCTTCTTTATTGTAATTTTGTTAGTTAGGCTAGTTAGGGTTTAGTAATTGAATATTTGTTTAAGTTAGGGGTTCATCTTTTGTTTTTTAGATAGGCTGTTTTGCTAAGATGCAAACCGCACCCTGAAGCCAATACTCTCCTTTATAACAAAAGAACAAAGACTTGAACAAAATTGTCTCTGCTAACGGAAAAAAAGTTATTTTTGAAAACTGTCTCCTACATTAATTATGTTGCTTCGCCCTACCGCAACCTTAGACAGGGGGTCGTAACAACGGCACAGTTGAGAAGCAGGAGTTCAACTATTAATCTGGTGTCAGTGAGGTCAGATGTAGAGTTGCTGACCGGCTCCATATACAGTATATGCAGATCTAGTATGTCAAACCAGGTATGGCTATCCAGGGTTTGATGAGGTCAGTGTCGTGATCTTCATATACAGTATGGAGATCCTGGTGATGTGTTGTACCAACTTGGTTCATTTGCAAGTGTGACTTGCGTCATGGCACCACACTGGTTATCATGAGACTGTCACAATATATTGACATTCCCATATGGGCTTATTGATGACATCAGGGATCTCCATATATGGGCATAACAGGGATTGTATTAGGGCATCGACTGGGAATGCCCACATATGGACCTTTTTTCTTTTTCTCCTTTTTTTAATTGACGTTTTCAGGTCTGAAACAACAGAGCTTCTTAATATGGCACAGTTGATGGTCCAGTCTTCTCCAGACAGCCATATATGGAGTGTGTCATGAGGCGTGATGTGTCACAAGGTGTGACCATATATGGAGGCGTGACGTGACACGACACAACTGACGGGAAATGCAGGTTTTCAGTAACTGTGACCTACGGTCGCAATTATCTACTTTGAGTGTCAAAGTTATTCAGATGACCAGAAGCTAGAACAAATCTGACTTTGCTCAATGTTCTGCCTTCAAGATCTTGGATAAAACATAATCTAATGTGGTTAGTCTGCCGGAATAAATTTGTTCCACCAAAGGGATACAATATACCAAAGGTTGTTATTCTTTTTCTTGAAATCCCTTGGGAAAAGCGGGGAAATAATGAAAGGAAATCAAGCGATGTGTCATTGTCGCCTGAAGCCATGCCCCTGATCCTAGCAAACATGTGACACTAACCAGAGCTGATGAGCACAGAAAGCTGAGCAAGGCGTCCTCATCTGTCAATGGCCAACGGGAACATTCAGCTCGAGGGGTGGGAGGTCAGACGCTAGTGGCAGTCAAATTTCTCATATTTTATGTGATAATGTTGGGCGCAAGAACTTCTTTCACTTTTCAACTTTCAGAATCCAACTTGGAAGAAAAAAATATAATCTGGGTCATGGAAAAGAGGATGGGAGATGGAGGGCACTCTGGCAGAACTCTGTGGTATCCTGGGAGGCCGGGAACCAGCTTATCGCCCTGTGCAGTGAAATACTGAATGACACAGGAGAAGGGATAAGCCTGATTTACACTTTGTTATACAGCAACGTCGCGTGTCGAAAATAGCCGACCTATAAGCTAATCGCTGCATCTGCGTAATGTGGCATACTGTGTCTGTGCCATGTTCCAAAGGGGATATCAATCATCACCTCCAAAGCATCAGTAAGAAGCCAAGTTGGAAAGGCATCGTGGATGTAGTTTTGGTCACTGGACCGACTCGGCCCTCACACCAATTGAAGAATCTTTGCAGATGCACAACAGAAGCGCAAAACTTCTGCTGTGGTTTGGAAACAACACATTAACCATGGCATCCCTATTTTGGGCAAAATTTCAAAGATATTCAGAAATAGCTAAAATTGTAGATTGGAGTTGTGTGTTTGGTACAACATGCTGGTGAGGCCAGCGGCATCTGGACGGGCAGTGCTTGGTAGCATTCCAGCACCTCGGAAAGCCTTGAGAGATGGACAATATCACTGTGGCCGCAGCCAGACCAGGTGCTGAACAGGCTGCAGCAGAGAGGCAATTTGCAGAGGGATCAACCAATATACACTCTCCTCCAACAAGGCAAAAGATGTGGAGGTTGTTGTTGTTCGCTGTTGAGAGTTTCAGTAAGGTTTTTGGATCAGTGAGCCGAAGTTTTATCAAGGACTGACAGACTGTGCAGAGTTTAAAATCCAAACCCATTTTGCTATCAGGCTTCATCACAAACATAATTTAAAAGATTTTCATCTCTTTTCTTCTCTCACGGGTTGTCCATACATCAGCGAGAATTGAATCTTCTTAAACTCATCCTTTTGTTATTGTATAATGTCTGGGAAAATAAGTTAAAAAAGGAATTGTGTGGTAGGTGGAAAACTCCCTGTGGCCATTTCCACATGAGGTGGCTTGAACTGACATTGTTTGAGGGAGGCCAACTTGAGAATAATGCATTACAAAAGATTGGTAAATGCAGTGACCTTATTGGACAAACTGCACAGGTGTGGTGTGGCATGCATGGTGTATGTGTATGGTGTATGTTCAAGGCACACTGTAGGACCCACAGAGAGGGTTAAGTGACATGAAAAATCAGACCCGCCTGAACTGAGTGGTGCTGTACTGTACTCGCACTGTACTCATACTATACTGGTACTGCACTCGTACTGTGCTATACTGCACTTGTGCTGTAATGTACTCGTATACTCTACTCTACTCTACTGTACTTGTACTGTAACTATACTGTACTTGTGCGTGTGTGTGTGTGTGTGTGTGTGTGTGTGTGTGTGTGTGTGTGTGTGTGTGTGTGTGTGTGTGTGTGTGTGCTGTACTCGTACTGCAGTTGTACTGTATTTGTATGTGTGGTAAATGGTAAATTGTGCATTTATATAGCACCTTTATCCAAGGTGCTTTACTTACTTTCACACAACGATGGCGGCAGAAACCATGCAAGGCACCAACCAGCACATCGGGAGCAATTAGGGGTTCAGTGTCTCGAGGACACTTCGACACTAACTCTGGGGGAGCCCGGGTTCGAACTGGCAACCTTGCGGTTACCATCCAGCCACTCTACTCCTGAGCCACCACCACCGCTGTGTGTGTGTGTGTGTGTGTGTGTGTGTGTGTGTGTGTGTGTGTGTGTGTGTGTGTGTGTGTGTGTGTGTGTGTGTGTGTGTGTGTGTGTGTGTGTGCAAAAGTGACATGCTATTTCCGTGCTCAGACAGACAGACAGACAGACAGACAGACAGACAGACAGACAGACAGACAGACAGACAGACAGACAGACAGACAGACAGACAGACAGACAGAGCTGCGTATAGGAGTGGCTAGCACCACTCAAAAACAACTAGGTAAATTCAAGGTCATTCACATTATGTTTGGGAAGTTGTATAAAACAGCGTTTTGGATATATACTAGCATATGAATTCAACAGTCCAATCACATCTCCTGCTCTTTACATTCTTACATACCTTAACTACCCTTTTAAAGGATTGCGCTGTCCCTTCAGAGATATCACAAGGCTGCTTTTAGCCCCCAGTGGCAAGCCTGAGGGACTGTGAAGCAATCAACTCAGGCACCAGAGGACTTATGGGGGAAGGGATAGGTAAAAACTCTAAGACCTGTAAATGACAAATATCAATGTAGGGGAAATAAATGCACAAGGAAACACTAAGTTATTATACTGTGAAGTCCATAAATCTATCAGGAAGGGCAGAGGGGCCTTTAGCTGATATTAATCACACTGAAAGGCAGATAAAAAAACAACGGCAAGTAATAGAACGGCACTATAGCAGCCTCCTCCCCCATCTGCGGTCCCCAGACTGAGTCTCAGAAATTGCACACATCTGTCCCTGTTATTTCCCAGAATACTTTTCACAGGGATGTAGCCCTGTCACACGGTAAATCGAGGTGATACCTTTCCATTTTCTCCAAAAGATATTTGATTACTTTTTCTTTCTTCAGTATGCTGTTCATGTGCAATTTTCATTGGCAAACTTCAAGTCAATTGAATGTAAACTGAAGTGGCAATTGTTAGCCCTCTCTGAGAAAACATCATTGTCTGGTCCCGTCTACATCTTCTCTACATTCTGTTAAATTTAGGAGATTGTTGACATACTGGTATTCTTTAAAAGGCCTGAAAACAATTGAGGCATACACCGTCTCTATATAGAGGGATCTGAAATAGCCCTCTTAAAATAAAATGCGCAGCAGACTTCCCCCCCCCCCCCCCCCCCCCCCCCATGTACACACATGGGCCCAGGGTAATACCGAATGCCTCCTCAAGTGTTTGCTTACTTACCTCCCATGTCTTGGGACTTCCTGCTGAACAGCACTGTTCACATTATTCTGAGTGAGCAGCCCCTTTATGGGATATGATTCATAAACACTGTTCAAACTGAAGAACCACCCACCCATTTCACTACATTAAAACAACTATATACTGCATTTCCAAACAAATCTCGCACAACCCATGCACTTTGTGTGTTTTCTCATCCTTGACGCAGTGTGTCCCGCATGTGCGGCTGCCTGTTATGTCTGCATGGCTTGGATTTCAAGGAAGGTGCAATCCAAGCCAATTACAACAGCACTGCGAGATGAGGACAGGAGGTGAGAGGGGAAGCTGCCAGGGAAACCTGCTGGGAGGGACGCGGCAAGGTTAGGAACGCGTCAGGACGAAGAAAAACAAACAGCTGCCTCTGGCTGTAAGAAGCTTTATAAGTAAATATTAAGAAGCTTTATTTATGAAGCCATATTTTAAGCGTTCCTTTTGAAAAGTTTAAGACCAAATTATTTAAAGGTAGAACCTCAAGGTTATTGCGGCTTAGTTTTTCTCTTTAAAAGTTGCTAACACACACTTTCTCTGCAGAATCAATGCACCTCTTATCTACTGTGTTTGTTCCGGAAGGTGGAAGTGTTTGGGCCGTATAATGGGGATATGGGATTTGGGGGGGAGGGGGTGTCACAATCAGCAAAAGGCCACAGTCTCCTATCAGATTATGCTATCTATAATTTATCAACTAAACAAATGATCCACCTGCTTGGCTCTTCCATTGTTCTGGTGCCATTGTAGACATGGCTGCCCTTATCTGCCCTGGGCCGTAGGGAGGTGGAGCACAAAGCCAGTCAAGATAGATGCCACAGCAAAGTAGACCATACGATAATGGCTCCCCTGATCCAACCAATCAGGAGTTCTGCATACCCAGCAGTTCATGGAAAGCCCGTCCCAGTGTCTCCTAATAGGCTCCTATCAGGTAATCAATTATAAGAGTCGTCAATAAAATGGTGGGCACTCATTTGAACGAATCCTCAAAGCTTGTCCAAAATACAATTAAAAGATGTGAAAGAATTTAGCCTGATTTTAAAAAATAGGTGTTTTTCAACCCACAAAAGGTTAGATATAATTAGTAGCGACATGTGTGATGGATTCCTTATGCATAATAATGCCACACATGACACATTCATACAGTACAGTACGGCTCTGCCATTACAGGCATCCGGTGTTTTCTCATACTTTTTGACAATGGAAATGTATGCACCAGAAAATGCATGATCCATCTTAGGTTCCATTTAGCTTGGAGCAAATCCATATCCCGACAGGCTTTTGCTGTAATTACATACATAGTTATTATTAATCTTTCTCACAGCAAAGACCATAAAATGGATTAATGCAAAAACACTCTATTCTGTCAGATGTACCGGTATGTAAAATCCTGGAGATCCATGTGCTTTTTTTAATCCACATTTACAAAAAATCCCATTCACGTACCTGTATGTTACTGTCACACCTGTGTATAATTCTTAATCCATAAATCTGAATCTGAATTCTGAATTCTATTAAAGGAGAAAAAAGGATAATCCCCAAACGTTTTGAAAGGCATTCCCAGCTCGATAATTTATCAATAAATTGGTCAAATGGACATATGGGACAATACTGTACATTTCGTTCCATTTGTACACTTTCAGAGTTAAATGAATACTGAGAATTGTACTATGGGTGTAGTGATTCAACAGTGCTGCTGTAACACAAACATGACCAAAATGTGATATATGGTCTAGGTGTGACCTTTGAAAAATATTCTTCATACATCATTCTTGTTCCGTCACCACCGGTATATCCACAAGCCAGTGGGACAGTGGACAGCCTATCAGCGCATAACCAGAGTGCAGCTACCCCGTCTCTAGCCATTATTTGCAATAGCATAGCTAAATAAGATAAATAATTTAGCAACCCTGTCTTAGGTGGTGTAATAAAGCTGATGTCTCAATACAGCCAGGATCTGGCTGGCTGTATGCTTTCTAAGTGAGATGGATGAGGCAAAGCCCAAACTGCTGAGGGGTGAAGTGAATTAGGCTCACATTAGGGGCCAACATTTTACCATTACACTCAGAATTGAGACTGGGTAAACCCCATCCTTCAGCTCACGGACCCCAAAGCATAGCATCTACATGACTTAATGGATGGAATTCTAAGTTTGAATGAAACTGAGATTTCATTAGTTCCTGTGGAGCAATTAAAATTTCAGATAACATGACATGGGTGCCTTCAGTTTCATAAAAAATAGAAGAATAGTCATTGTGCCATTCATGTCGCTCTCACACACACACACACACACACACACACACACACACACACACACACACACACACACACACACACACACACACACACACACACACACACACACACACACACACACACACACACACACACACACACACACACACACACACACACACACACACACACACACACACACACACACACACACACACACGTGGATCTGTTACTATACTATAAAACATAGGAGTTAAGTTAAATTAGTTAATTATGATGTGTAATGTCACATGCTTACTGCACATATTTGACAATGGTAGATCAGAACTCATTTATGTCTAATATCAGCATAAATTAAACATCCTGCAGACATAGAAATAAATTTTCTATGTTCCCAAACTGTGTGCTTACCTTTAAAGTAGCCTATAGCTAAGTCATTTTTCTATTCTGATCTATCAAATTCATTACTGATTACAGGAATTTGTGCGTGTGTGTGTGCGTGCGTGCGTGCGTATTATAGCCGGTTCACCGGGTCACTTTGAGGCCTCGTCCCCAAGGGAGACGAAAAGCCCCGTGACTGACGGGGCAAAGTACTCTGGGACGTGGGGCGGAGATTGGCGGGCACGGTCATAAATAAATAAATATATATATATATATATATATATACATTTTAAAAGATTTCAACGTAAAAAAAATCAAATTGTTCTCCGTGTGCGTTCTGAGGCTTTTTCAGCTGCAATAGTAAATGGCCTGTTCTGGCTGCAATGTTTAGTGAGGGTATTTTTTTTTCTTCTTTCACGTTTTCCCCATAGAGTTTTCAATGAAAGTTGCTCACAAGTGCATGAAGCACCCGGAAGTAGCTCTATTAACGTACCTGCCGCTAGGCGCTATTCCCCTGGTTCGTGGGGTGCCACGTGTTTTCTTGTGTTGAAAACCCCACAGGGAAATCCCACAATAGGGAAAGTCGAGGGGCATCACCATTTACACAAAGCCAGCAATGCTCGCGAATGCGACACATGACTAGAGGTGAAGCAGTTCCGCGTGCGTCACAGAAGGGGGCGTTCGGTAGGCCAATCAGAGGCAGCTTGGCATTAGTCCGTTGTACACACCAGAAATGTAGTCTTTGGGTTGTCGTTTCTCAATTTGTTTGCGTTTTTTTCCCATAAAATGCGTCCAGTCTGCAAGGACCTTAACTCTTTGCATAAATTTGTACATTTTCACCTTCAGTCGATGCTTCATATCAGGGTGATTTGTTTATTTTTTGAACACTATAACACAATAGCGTTTTAAAAGTCCTGCAATCTCAGATTGTACCACCAGGCGACGGCAGCTTCACTGTTATACTGCGGTTCTGAGGCGTTGGTCTTCCCCCATGTTTCCCCAGGCTAAATGTTTAACCCCAGGAAAATTGCCCACAATATGTCTTTCTATACACACACATATGACATATCGTATCCACTCTGGAACTGCAAAGCAAATTGATCCCTACTTTGACACAAAACCGTAGTCAGCCACTCCCTTCTTTCGCCATCCTCTCTCTTAGTTTCATTATTAAAATATAACTTTGAAGCAAGCAAAGTCACTTCCTTCCTGTTATTTATAGCATGCAACGCTGACGAAGGCTCCAAGCCGAAGTGCGTACGTTGTGCTGTCTGCAGCATACTATGCCAACCAGAAAATAATAAAAATGCCTTAAATGACATGTCCGTGAGTGCTGGTATTCTCTTCTTAGAGATTTCTTGTATCATTAAAATATAAACAAACTGCGTCACAGTGTTGCTGGTTACAACAATGCTTATACAATTAAGAATTTTGCTAGGAATCTATATAACACAGATAAGCAAAATGTTTTATTCATGGCAAAACTGGCAAAATAAATTACATATACATAATTCTCCGCGTCTCTCCCTGGTATCAGGGAGCAAATCAGAGCCCTGTTTGAGTACACACATCATTCAGAACCCTGACCAAATATAAACCTCTGACTATTCAAACGTCTTTCTTTTCTTTTTTCCTTTTCATGGTAGAAGGGCATAGAACCCCAAAAAGACCAAAAACAAAGACAAAGGGTAAGTCTAAATGGAATGATTTATCTAATTACAATATTGTAATTACATATTCTTATGATTTTCATAATTGAATGCCCTATACTTCATCAAATGACACAAAGACAAAAGTGACCACCAGAATTGCTTTCACCTTGGTGTTGTAACATCAGAATGTCAAGGCATTTGACTTGGTTCTATTTGCAGAAGCCTCATTTGATACCCAATAAATGTATGACGACATTAAAGTGCAGCAGTCAGGCAAAGGCATGGGTCGCATTTTAAAAAACATCTCCTGACCTTTCCATGGTGGCAGTAATTGCTAATGCCAGACAAGGAGAGAATGTAAGTCTCTCTTGTGCCACAGAATTAAGGATGGACTCAATGTTCTTGAAGACAGAAGGGGGTCGGTAAGTCAGCAGCAAAACAGGGTGGGAAACTGGCAATGTGGCTAATCTATTCCCCACGGAGTATACCTACTACATTGCTGGTTTACACCAAGCAATAAATACATCCTAATCACCTACAGTGCAACACAGTGCACATATACTTCAGCTCAATGAAAATAGTATCTCCATAAGCAACAAACCCCAATGATCCAAGTCGCATTTACCTTTCTCTCACGTCTAGAGCAGTGGTTCTCAACTACATGATTTTGGAGGGACCACACGACAGTAAAGAGACAATTTAAGGACTTTTAAGACCTTTTTGTTGTAAACAACAAAAATAATAACTGCATCAAAAGTAATCAATAAACATACTATAAAAACTGGCTTAAAGGGATATTTCACTTTCACTTGATTCAGTATTTAGATATTTGATATTGATTTTAGCAACCCTGCCCTCTTCCTATTCAAACCCATTGTAACTTCAACCTCCATTTTAACCATGTTAGATTAATCGAAAACACCCGTCCATTTTTCTGGTGACTCGTACTGCCCTCCTAATACGTGAGGTGCCCGTGTTTGTTTTTTCATTTATTTTGTAATAATTGTTTAGATTTTTTTATGGAGCCTTATTCTTTCCCTGATGCTTTTCATTTGTCTAAAATAATTTCTTTATAGGAATAGACCAGTATAGTAATAATTGTATAGGTTTGCTTTGTATAGGAAGGGGGCGGGGCAGCTAAAATGAATATCAAATTTCTAAATACTGAATCAAGCAACTTACAGTAGTTGCTTGATTCAGATCATGAACCCCAGTTCAAATTATTATTCTTTGACTGGTCTAGGGGACTAAGAGTTACAACAAATAATGTGTTGCTTGTATCCACACAGTGGCAATGTTGGGGCAGAGACAGATCAGAGATTAAATTAAAGAGACCATAAAGATTATCATACTATAATCATACTATATCATACTATAATCATACTATAATCATACTATATCATCATCATACTATAATCATACTATAATTCTGACAATGTCTGAATGTCTGAATGTCTGTATGAATGTCTGTGTCACTGTGACTGCCGTAGCTCCTCACTGCCTGCACCAATCACTCCCACTTTTCACACAGGCATTGACCATAATAATAAGGAGGGCGTAATGAAGCCCTTTTTTCGATTTCACACATTAATGATTAATAATGAATTTATTAGTGAATAAAAAATGCGACAACGCACCCAGGGCGCAGTACCCCCCACGACCACAAGGGGGGGGGGGGCAATATCTCACAACGGGTAAGGGCTAGTTCAAGAAAATAGTTACACTCCAAGGACTGTGAAAGCACTAATAAAGGATCACCATAGTGAGTGTGTCAAAAATAATCCATCACTGGTAATACAAAATAAAGCTCCTTTCATAACAAGTAAAGACTTAGCTTCCCATAACAGTGATGAAATATCAAGTTCATATTATAGCTACTAAATAAGCTGTGACTAGGGCTTTCTTTTTTCAAATAAAGCTGTTGTATGGCTGACTGACTGCCTTTATGGAACAAGCTATGAACAAATGGTATATCCAGGTAGCATAGCCCACACAACATCACATCCTGTACCGTAGTAGAATTGATTCGAAGAATAGAGGACAGTGACTATTATACAACAGACCACTGACCACAATTTAAATATAAGTCTGTGAGTTCATAATTCATTGCAATCTAAATCAGAGATAAGTAGTAACAGGTGTACATTTTGAAAGTATAGCACCATGTGCTCTAAACGTATAATGGCCTCCCCCGTTGTGTGTTCCAACCCCAGCCTGCCACCAATCATGGGTTCTCAACAACCCGTTTGGACTATAGAGAAGCATTAATCTCTTAACCGTAGTCCATTGTTGACCACACTAATTACAACCAGAGTAGGCATTAGATGGACGGAAATGTACGGGTTTATGGCGCCTGGAACAGAACTTAAGCAGGTGTTTGGTTTCTGTGCCATCACCCATGCCAGCGTTCACTCACTGCCCATTCACATTATAGCCTTCAGCCAAATAGACAGCTTGCGAGGCACTGGCCCCTGATCCCAGCACATTAGTTTAATGCCTAGATCTGCAGAACGGTTTCTGACTCCTCCCTCTGGCCTGGCCCAGTGGCCCGCCAGACAGACGGACAGACAGAAATACACACAATCGCACATGTGCACGCCAAGCACACAATCGCACATCCTGTCCTCAACATCCCAGTGTCCAGAAATGCAAAACAGCATCCTTAACTACATGTATTGTGGCTGTTTTCTCAGTTTCTGAACCTGGCATCAACAGCAAACAGCTGTTTGCTGTTATAGCAGACATGTGGCATACTAATAAAATTATAGTGATTAGACCCGAACACAAATGCCATGCTAAATATCAAATGGGCTAATGATGTCTTCATGTGTCTACTTTTGCTTCGGACAAATGTAGCTGTTCTCTATAGAAATTAGGATTGCAGTAGAGTCCACCTACGCCAAACATGTGCTCACGATGAAGAGTTGTTTACCAAGAGTAAACAAGATCTACACAAGACGGATCACTGAGT
>NC_136807.1:18960461-18965461 GCF_951216825.1 Electrona antarctica | reverse complement strand
GTGGGCACAACGCAGCTGCACCAATTCAGTATACACAACTGATGTGAGACGAGACAAAATGAGGAGAGTTTTGGGATAAATTGTGATCACTGTGCTAAGGGTAAGTGTAAGGGGTATAATTTTATTCAAATGAGTGTTAAATAGCTCTATTCTGATAGTAATCATTGCTAGACTATAAGGTGTTTGTTCAGTAACACCTATATCCAATCAGGAGAGAGAACCCCAAAAATAGGCAATCAAACACTTCCAATTTACTCGTATGCTGTATCCTGTATTCTGTCTCTTAATCAACCTGAAAATGCATTTTCAGTTCACCAAAGAGCTGGAGCGACTTGAAGACCCTATTACAGAACAAACACACTATTGCAATGATTATCAGAATATAAAGCTATTCAACACTTATTTTAGCAAACACATATACTGTACATTAACACCTCACTTAATTATGAGTACAAATGTAACCACATTTACAGTTTTGCTACATTTCTGAAGTGCATACTGTATATAGTTGTCTCCACCAGGCCGAAGGCATGGGGAGAGTTTGTTTTGCACTCCGTCCGTGTGTGTGTGCGTCCGCCCTTCCTTCCTTCCTTCCGTCCGTCCGTTACCAGCTAATCTCCGCCACCGTTGGCCTGATGCATGCCAAACTTTGCACACACACTCCCTGGATGCCAACGACGAACCTCCTCAACTGCCTGTTATAGTGCCACCATGAGGCTGATTTAGGCAAAACACATTTCTGTAGATTACTCGTACACATTTTATCCATACATCAAACAATTCGGTATACACTATCTCCATAGTCATGTGATCAACACGGATCTGCACCATTTCCCATCTTCCATCCTGATTGGCTAAGATTGGCTTCCAAAGCTCACATGATTGGTTCGTTTCGAACAAAATGCCACAAATCACAAACACAGTGTGGAATTTCCGTGAAATTATACACACACATTTCCACTAGGCCGAGGACGACATGCCACAATTTTTTCCCCAAATCAGCCTCACGGTGGCGCTATAACAGGCCAATTCCTGTTTTTAGCTATAACTGCATCGATCTATATTGTATTGTAACTATATGTATGCGCACTCCCTAGAGGCCTTGGAAAAACATTGTCCCTGCATCCCTCCACATCTGCCGGTTATAGCGCCACCATGAGGCCGATTTCTGCAAAACATATTGCTTATGTTAGTCGCACAGATTTCATCATGTGATCAAGACGAGTCTGTTGGATTTCTCAGATTCTACACTGATTGGCTAACATTGCCTTCCAAAGTTTTCAGGAGTGGCCCGTTTTGTACAAAATGCTGCACATGTCCTGCTCATCCAGAATTCTATCCTCATGCTATGAGTGATCTGGCTCTGCATTTCCTCAACAAAATGAAGAAACTAACAAACAAAAAAACATGTTTATATTACTCCTAAATATTTTGCCAAACATCTCACACAGTCCTATCCTCCTGGTGGAGACCTGTGCCCAGAAGGGCACTTTTTCTAGTTAACACTGAGACTACTGTGGCTGAGCCTTCCCTCCAGTGCTGGAACGGGCCACATCTGCTTTAATGATTTAGATGTTTGTTTTTTGTGAATTTACCAGAGATCAAGTCAATAGAATCAGTATAAAAACACTAAAACAACACCAGGCAGTTTCATGGGGACGTGATTGCGGATGAGAGGGGAAAGCGAGCCATACAACATGCACTTAAACAGAGCCGTTCCAAACCAGAGCACATGGTTGGCTGGGTATTAATGTCATCATTTCACGGTGCTCAGGCCATTTAAACACATTCACTCCCCAACTATTAAGGCGTGCATAATAAAGAGCCTGTGCAATAATTTGTCCAGCTTTGATTGAAGTCGTTGTGCCCCCACGGGACATTGGGATTTCATCCACTCACAGCTTGATTTCATGTAAACAAAGGCTACAGGAGCAAGAGCATGGAGCTGTTCCCATGATTCAACATGCAATGAAATGTGAACAAAACTCCTATCAAAGAATAGTTTCTGGACCGACCCTACCCGTCACCAAAATATATAGCCTATAGTTTTAATGAAAATGTGTGTAATCATGGTGCCAGACACCTCAGTCCCGAAGCACATTGCCTAATTACACTCTGTACAACATTAATGACTACAGTAAAAAATAAAAACATTTAAAAGCAAAACTGCTGTGAGGGAAGATAACCCAACACAGGTCTCTTCATCTGCCGCATGCGCCAAACACATCTCTGTTTCTAACTGCCTCTCTATCCAGACATGTCCACTGACCTTGATGGCGTGATGTCACCACAACCCTGAGAAAATGATGACTAACATAAGAGTGCATGAACAGAGAGGTAAAGCACAAGGATCAGGACTGTTGAGTGGAGTTTTATTAATTGATGGCAACACTTCAGAAAGGAGTGCCTAGAGTACCTAGTCAGAAGGGGCCTGCACTAGAGCCTGTCTGATGCTAGATTTTTGGGTCTGATGTGATCCTGATTTTGGAGAGTCGTATCCCACCAATTTGATGTTTAAAGTAATATTCCCCCTGAAGAAAGCAGCTTAGTCTGTCTGAAAAATTGGCAATTTTTCACAATAAAAAATGTGCATTGGCAGCTACGTGTAGTGCAGAAAGTGCCAAATTAATTCTAATCAATTTGTAATACTTGATTCAAGCTTTTCACAAAATAATAGAATATAGCAGATAATAGTTTTTTCTTTTCTTTTTTTTTACCGATATGACATCCCCTAAAATATTGAGGGTTAAAAATTGGCAGCATAATTATAACGACATAGCGGCCAGACTTTATATCGTTTTGGCTTTAGGCAGACCTGTAAGTGCAACATGTGGTGGTGGATGGGCGGGCTGCTATATTGGTCAGTCCAGCTGGAATGGTCTGTCCAGTCAGTATCGGGGGAGTATCTGGACAGCTACTGTACTGGGCAGAGCTTACACTGGACAGTTGGGTTTGGGCGACAGACACAAACTCATGCAGTGATGCCCCTTGCTCCTAATCACACAGAAGGAAATGAAAGTGACAGGTTCCCTCTGTTTCTCATTATGCATCAAAACAGAACAGCAGTCGGTCAATTTGCACATTCACTGGATTCATATTTTATTTATTTATTATTTTGATGTCATCTTGTGAAAAACAGCAAGTCCTCCAAATTAAAGCAGACGTGAAGATGATAATAACTAAGCCGGTGGGGTGATTGTATGGAAGACAAACGGGCTGTAGAGAGAACTCATGTTGGGGAGAAACAAATTATCGCGTAAAGCATCAGGAAATATAATTGCGTTCATTATAATTCGCTAATACCGTTATTATGAATTAATCATTTTCCAAAAGAGGCTCAAGGTTGGATATGAAAGTGTTAATTATAATTCAGCATAAAATGAAGAACTGATGACTGCAAAGAAAAAACAGATGACGCAAGCCAGAGCAGATGGCAATGGTGATATACTACGAGCACAGCACCTGGACGCCACTCACATCATAAAACACTTTGACTAGCATTTTATCTCTGGGAAAACAGTAGGTGGACAGTTATTGTTCAAACAAGTGTTATCTGTGCTGTAATGTACTGTAAAAGTCTCATAGAAGCACAATCTTACAAAATGACAAAACTAATAGTCCATATCACCGGTGAAAATACCAGTCCATGAGCAAAGTCATTACTGTGGGTGGAGGTAATGGGGGAACTGGCGACAAGACTATTACACAGTCACTGAGATATAGCAAGCTGTGGCTGTGTGCTGAATGGCTCTCTGATCGTTTGAGTGTTTGAGTGTAATGCACTATAATCATGCATGAATGGCCAGAGATGAAAATTGCAATGAAATTAGAGCCAAGTTCTCACCTACTCTCTATAGTCTACAGCACACCTTTCAAGTCTAGGGTCTATGTGGACCTTTAAACCAATTGTAATTCCAAATTATTTTTTACAATTAATGTTGGGCTTTGTGTTCCATTAGCTTGCAGTTATGGGGGTATAATGGATAATCAAAAATGTTATTAAGCTAATCATGTTTACTTTGTCTTGTGTGGGTTTAACTTTAACCCATCACTATTTAATAGTCTCTCTCTCTGTCTCTCTCTCTCTCTCTCTCTCTCTCTCTCTCTCTCTCTCTCTCTCTCTCTCCTCCCCCCCCCCCCCCCCCCCCCCCCCCCCAAACCCCAGGAGGTGTTTGCTTATTGTAATTGAAGATGGGAGAGGATTTTTTTTTGCTCTCTAGGGCAGCTTCAGACCACTGATCCATATTGACATTGTGACTCCAGCAGGCGGGCTGCATGCTAACCTGCAGTGGTTCTCAAACCTTTTCATTTCAAGGACCCCCAAATCTATTATGTTTTCGGCTGCGGACCTCCATTTCGAAAGTATCTTGTGCCAGGCACCCCCATAAGAACAGATCTAAAATCGAAATATTCAAAATCGCTCGTCAATTGTTCAAACATGAAGAAAAATAGCTTTTTGAATAGCTGAAATATGAAATAAGATAGTGGTTAAACAGATGTTTATGTTAACTAAGTTTGCCGGGGACCCCCTGGAACCTCAAGGACCCCTGGGGGTCCCCGGACCCCACTTTGAGAACAACTGTCTGTGCTACTGTGCTAGGCCTACGTCCCTACATCCCTCATTACAGAGTGGCTGAGACCAAGGGAGGCGGCGCACAGTACATTTCTCGAACAGTGTTCATTTATCCATTTGTAACTCAGAGAGTGTACAAATTTAACCAAATGGGCCAGTAAGGGTCCAGAGTGTAAAGGCCAAGTGATCTTCTCCTTCCACCTTCACAAACACATCCTATAAACACCAATGGCTGCTCTCTCCCATAATTTATATCACTCTCTGTGCCTGAGACTCACTTTGGAGGAACAAGTGTATCCATGTGTTAAAAAGAAAGCATAATGCGTTCATACATGCGTTCCACATTCAGGCGCCTGAAGCAAAGTCGCGACACACATTTCTGGGTGATGAGCTTTTGGCTGCGGGTCGACTGCTCTCGGCCATGCTG
>NC_136807.1:18748488-18960261 GCF_951216825.1 Electrona antarctica | reverse complement strand
TCACGGACATGCTGATTATAGCGCTGTTGTGTTGATGTTATTGCATTTATGAACAAAACACACAAAACGTTTTTGGGATACTGCTGTGAGATACAGTGAGAAAATAGTCCAAAATAAGAAATTTAAATGTGTGTGTTTAGTATGTATGTGTGATTTCTACACATCCACAACCCATCCATAATCTAATTTTCCGCCTATATAGCACTCTGTCTAACTGCATCATCTATGAGCCTATCATGTCACACCAAGTATAAATAGTGGGCTTAACCATTAGGATATGCTATTAACACAGTCAGACATGTTTTGAATGGTTTGCAAACATAATATTTCATGGTGATTAGCATTGGAGACCAATCCAATGTCACCCAGAGGCACTCAGCAAAGTAAACATCCTAACAAATAAACCTGTGTATAATAAAATGCTCTTATGTACAGTAGCCCAAAAAAAGACCATCAAACTTCAGCTTGATGTAGCATTTCTTTTGATTATTTACATTTTTAAACAGTAATGGCAACTCTAGAAACATCTCCCTACTGTACAGTACATTTCTGTATGAGGCATAATGCTGAGCTGACATTTATGTTTGGCAACATTTCTTCAGTGTGATACAGTAAATACATAAAAAGGCATTTTTGCAGATAATTTTGTAAGTCTTTGCCGAATTTAATGTCAAGTTTGTCTCAGTGTGCCACTGAATATCCAAAGACAAATAGGCTGTGCTTGACATACTTGCCTACGCTAAATCCTCTTACTGATTGCATACCTTTTTCCAGTTGTGTCTATGAGGTGACAGTACTTCATTAGACTTTGTATTTAGGGTTTCTTCCTGGAGGCAGAACCCTTGACAGTCAAACGGGCCAATGAAATAAACAGTAATATAGTGACACCACACTCAGCCCCTCCCCTAACCCCTCCCCCTTTATCATACAACTACAGCTGTGGGTGCAGCTTCAGTTCAGGTGGATCACCACCCATCACAAAAACAACATTTTAACAAATGCTGTACACTTTTTTGAAAATATATTAGTAACATGAATGTGTAGTTCTTTGCCTTTGTTAAAATGATTACTCTCTGCATTCTGCCCTTCATCCAAAATATCCTTTATTGAGCAGTGAGTGACACGTTAAATGTTTTTGGTTCATTATGTATATTAACTCTGTTACTGCGCTAATGATCACCTCCACTGTATCTGTATGCTCCTACACAAATAATGTGACATTCGCTAACCATTACTGGTCATCTCATTTTAGACTTCTGAAGCCTCGAGTTTCCAGGTGTGTGCAGCAGTTAACTGATACAAAACTTTGCTTTCAAATCCAGCTCTATCTCTCCGCTAGCTATGCCAAGTCTACTTAACCTCAACGTTCTCTTCACCTTGTTCCTGCCTTTTTGACAGCCTAGCTATGGACTGGAGGCAGCCAATTTCCCAGCAGTCTGCTACAGCTAGATTTGCATTAATGAGGCCTGCAGTGTTAAGCTGAAGGGGTGGCTTTTGGTCGAATCACCCGCTGCTGAGAAATAAGCCACAAACTTTTACTGACACAAGCATTTAGCTAGGCCGGGCACTCAGGAGGACCTAAGGTAGAGGATATTTGAAGGAGAATGCATTGATGCCAGTCTTGTACCCCACTGGATTTTACTGGGCTTACATCTAAGAGGAAAATGCATGGATCACATTTTTTTGTCAGGCTCGTGGAGATAATGGAAATGTAAGTAAATGCAGAGTGGTCACTCACTTTACTCAATCTGTTGCATCAACAATACATCTTTGACATGGAATATCAGTAGGCTGTTCTGTGCACTGTTTGATGTGACAGTTAAAGAGCTAAATAAACTGAGTTATATAGTATAATCACTAATGTATATTCTAGTACAAATATACTATACAATATGCTGCTTCCCACTGCATGTAATGTTGTTTAATTCTTGGGAAGACCATATAATTAAAGTAATTAGCAAAGCACTAAGATAATCAAACATAATTTACTATAAGAGAAGGTGCCACCAATATTCATAATATTGCATAATATAAGCTGCTACAGTATGCTTTATATACTGTACTGTATATAAAGAGCAAAAGTTCTATTCAGGGGCTTACAGTAAGTTCCACAAATTGCTAGTAATAAGGTCAATGTTTCACTAGAATTGTGGCATGACAATTACTGAAAATATTGCATATTATATATTGCAGAAGAGGTTCACGAATTAGAGTCAGGAGGAAAAATGGCCCATTTGGATAAATAATTTCTGTTTTATCCGTTTTGTAAAAAGTTCTCAATTGGAACCCATTCCTCTCTTTTTCTCTCTCTCTTTTTGCTAAGACCAGGCTGAACATTTTCCCATGACTGTTCCATGATTCATGGCCCAATACAAAGACAATGAGTGTGATTTACTACTGCAATGCCATCTGATAGGATTACAATCTATTCTTGCTGGTCTGAGCTTTTTTTTTAATTTTAAGTGTTTGGTGAAAACCCCAGCAATATTATAATTGTTTTGGTGATGGAGGAAATATTATGTTTAATAGGTTTAAGTTTTACAAAAGTTTAGGAATCACAAGGTAACAAGATACAAGGTAAAAGTTGTATAAAAGGCAGAGATTAAAACAGTAAGGAGAGTGTGTGTGATGTTTGGCAAAATGTTTAGGAGTAATATAAACATGTTTTGTGTGTGTGTGTGTGTGTGTGTGTGTGTGTGTGTGTGTGTGTGTGTGTGTGTGTGTGTGTGTGTGTGTGTGTGTGTGTGTGTGTGTGTGTGTGTGTGTGTGTGTGTGTGTGTGTGTGTGTGACACACACACACTGTTGTAGCGCCACCATGATGCTTATTTGAAAACTGTCAAGTGGCATTTCTTCCTCAGCTGAGGAGTACAAAGCGGGCTACTCCTGAAAACCTTAGAAGCCAATCGTAGCCAATCAGGATGGATTATGAGAAATCAAACAAACCCGTCTTGATCACATGACTATGGAGTGTACAGAATGTGTGCAGATTTGCAAATTTGGATAAAATCTGAAGGAGTAATATTAGAAAATTCCAGGCAAAGGTCTTTCCTTGGCCTCTAGGGAGTGTGCATACAAAGTTTTACACAGATCGGTGCAGTTAGAGGTAAAAACACGAATCGGCCAGTTATAGCGCCACCATGAGGCTGAGTTGAAAATGTTCCAGTGGCATTTCGTCCTCGGCCTAGTGGGAATGTGCGTGCACAATTTCACGGAAATCACACGATGTGTTCATGATTTGCGGCATTTTGTTTGAAACTGAGCAGGTTTCTATATAGGTAATCTATAAGACCCGTTTCGTTGAATGGCTCTAAAGAGACTGTGTACCAATTTGCGTGATGTTTGGACAAAATCTGTAGGTATACTGTCCAAAAAATTGTTTTGCACATTGGCCTCCTGGTGATAAGAGGCCAATGTGAAAACCTTGGGGAAGAGGTTCAGCGGTGGCATTCAGGGAGTGTGTGTGCAGAGTATGGCTTAAAATAACAGTGCCGGAGATTAGCTGTCCACAGACGGACGGACGGACACACGGACGGACGCACACACACACACACACACACACACACGGACGGACGGACGGAGTGCAAAACATACTCTCTCCCCATGCCTTCGGCCTGGTGGAGACAATAAATTCCTCTTAATAAATCATTTCTGTTCCTAGATGTAATCCTAGATGTAATCCTAGATGCTGGGTGATCCCATAGCCAATCGCTTAGGTGTGCATCGCCGCATACCACATGGGTGCAATGGCCTGATCGATTCCTGACTGGCCGGACCATAATGCTGAATGTCATTCCCCTAATCTCTCTCCACATTGCCTGTCTCTCTCTCTCTAGCCTACTGTCACTTTCAAATAAAGTTTTGAAAAAGTTCCCCAAAAATAATAATAATCCTAGAGGGTGCTCAGTTTGAAACAATGAAAAAGTAAGTCTGTAACCGAATGGAATTGTATACAGTACTAGGCCCTACATATAACTATGTTAAAATGTAGCCTACAGTGTAGGGCAAATATTTAGCAGATGTGTAATTTAGCATGCATATTTAGCATTGTATACACGCATGCACGCACATCGTTTGTGCTCTGACTACGGTAGTCAGTTGACTTCTGACCGCGAGGATTGTCACTGGGAGAGCATAATGCATGCGGAAGAACATGATGTCCAACCTAGTTCTCCCTGCTGAACAGACGCCCTGACCAAAATGTCAGAGTCCCTAGTGCAGTGACAGAGATCGCCCTCTCCACTGCTGGATTCCTACCCTACTTTAAATGCTTAGTATGAGGTATAAAGTACAGCAGCCTTGTGTTAAGTGCTAACCCATACAACAGAAAGATTGGGTATTGGTTAAGACTGACGTTATGTATCTTTCAGGACCTTTCACTGCTTCGTCTCAACCATTACTTAATACACCGCGGTGTATTTTTTGACATTCCGTTTCTCTCCAAAGTTGAATGTTGCCACTACTGTTGGAGCAGCAATAAACTACACAGGTTCATCCCGATGTTCTGGGCATCTTTGTAAAGTTAGTGTTAGTAAAAAGCAGGTAAAAGAGTAACGTTTGAGCAGACTAACATCAGTCACTCTACCATTCAATGTAGTAGAAGAGCCAACTCTTTACACCGCAGATATGTCGTCTCTGCCTACAGGAAATTCGTTGCCTGCGACCATGAGACCCGTTTCTGAATCGGTCTATAGCGTCAAAAATCGGACTTAATGTGTGGTTTTATGGGTCCCCCTTGAAAGTGAAACGTTGCATCTCAAAAGGCTATCCCTTTAATAAAAATCTGAAATCTGGTTCATTTGAAGAGGAAGCTGTGCCTATTGAATCCATCCAGGCTGTACAAACGAGCCATCAACCACCCATCATCAACCCAAGTGATAAAGAAATGAAGTGACAGTTGTCCTAGGCCAGGGGGAATAATCAACATCACCCCCTTCTGCATAGGGCTATGCGGAAGGGGGTCATTGGTTGGCTGTCATGCATCCCCTCAGTATCTGAAGCAATTAGCCCTCATTAAGAAAAATTACTATGCTGCCCATGAGCAGCACTCCCTCAATTTAAGTTTCCCCCGAAGTCAAGTTCTAGGCCCTATACACAGATACTGTACCATGGCCTTTCAGGCCAGCCCATGTTAACAGACTTTTTGCATTACGCATCTTTAAATGATAGCAGACTGTTCCTATCCAGAGTGTTAATTGACCAAGGACAACCCCCCTCCCCCCAGGATCTGTACAGGCACCCTCCCTTTTCCACTGAAAATAGCCGATCTACAAGCTCACAAGCTATGAGCTCGTAGATGTTTGGTTCAAAGGTTTTCCCCAGAACAGGGACACTATAGGGTTCTTTTGGAACAGGTGATTTACTGTAGTTGCACACAGGTGTCGTGCACCAAAATTAGCCTACAATTAATCTACAAGCTCACAATGTGTTGAAGCCGCTCACTTACTGTGAGCCTGTAGATCTAATTTTGAGTGCCGCTAGCACCTCCTATATATTCAGATATTAGTGTAGATTTTCATCTTAAACAAACATTGACAATGAATGGAGAATTTACGTCATATGTAGATGAGCAAATCACTATTTTTGTCCTACACAAAGTTTAAATTCCTATTGACAATGAATGGAGAATTAAGTCATATATGTCTGAGCAAATCAACATGTTACGTCATGGTGATGTACGATGATAAGAGCACCCCTCACTTCACATGGGGGTGATTTTTTTGTACACCGCTCACAACAAAGTATATCAAGCCATTGGTCACAGGGGCTAAATGGCTGAGGCCTAGAAAGCAACAGCTCTTCACCTCAAACAAAAATGATGTGCCCCCAAATGCTCAATACACACTATGATTGAGTATTGCAAAAAGTGTTTTCTGTCAGTTATTTGAATTGATGTGAAAAATGAGATTGCTTTGTTCAAACAGATTCTGACACGGACACATCATTTGCATTCAAATCCTTTTGTCCAAGGATGTCTGCACCAAGGTATGGGTCATTATTCTTCACCACACGGATTCCCATTCAGAACCTTCCAGTGATCAATCCACACTCATGTTATTATTACAAAGCTATTCCCAACAATGAGAGTGTAGGACAGGAGCTCTGCTGACTTGTTGAATGAACTCTAATGGATAGCTGTGGGAGTCTGCAACGGAGACTGATTAATTAGATCGTAACCTAAAGCCTCTCCACGCTCATCTCATTAGAACAAAGGCCCTCGAATTCTTTATTATTACTATCCTTTCAGAGGGGTGAAAAATGATATTCTCTGCATGTGCCACGATCTGACATTAAGACTTCAGCGTGCTGTGCTGCTAAGCTACCAGGGAAGGAGCTGACATTTAGCTGCTCACACAAGCACATCCCAGAACTGTGGTTTCTCCCATGGGGAGAGATAGCTGGAATATAGCCCACTCTGATAAATGGTGATCTCATATATTGTACCTGGAGTCAGAGGCTGCGGTGGATGTCAACAGCAGGTGGTGATGAGGATGACCACTCACTCACTCACACACGCACGCACGCACGCACGCACGCACGCACGCACGCACGCACGCACGCACGCACGCACGCACGCACGCACGCACGCACGCACGCACACACGCACACACACACGCACACACACACACACACACACACTTCTCTGTATACCTGTACAGTATGTGACAATGTGTGACATGCCCTCCGTTCTTGCCCCCCACTTATCTAGGCCAACTCTTTAAATCGGCTCATCCCCTCCCTTACCAATGTTTCCCTACAGAGTCCAGCAAGGTAATCAAAAGGTAGTTTGATTTAGTTGTTAGATGCATTTAACCTACCTACCCCTTTACTTGATGTGACAACAGAAACACAGACTATAAGCTTGTCACATTTTCTCTGCCGAAGTCTGTTCTCTGTTGTGGGTATGTGTGATTTTCTTTTGCTAGACACAGGGAGACAGGGAGGTGCCAGACGCAAGGGTTGTAGCTGGCTTGTGTTGAAACAACAGCTTGTTATCGTAACTGCCTTTGTTTATCGGTAGGGGCTGTGTTAGCCTGTGTATCACACAATGCAGCTTCAACAGAAAAGTGGCGCATACAGCATTTCTAGAGCAGCCAGCTGCTTTGTCGGACAACTTCTTCAGCATGTCATACTATTACAGGGCCACAGTAGACCTATAACAAGAACAGAGCACTCAGGTTATTATGGGCACATAGACTATGTGCCCATGTTAACCCGAGTGCTCACATGCTATGTGGTGGGTGCTCTATGGGCTGGGTCACTCTTGGTGGGCTGTACTGGAACTACTCATGCCTATAGCACGCTGCATGGGCAAGACCTACGCTGTAGAGTGCATAACCGGAAGTGCTGGAATTTGGCAGAGTAGCTGGATTTTGGTGGAAGTACCGCTCAAGGAAATGACGTTGACACGTTGACAATCTATTTACATTCTCCGTGAATGAAACAAGTGTTGATCAGTGTTGGTACATTTGACGGATGTTTTGGCCCGACACTGCCGGCTATACACTCTCTGCCTTAACGAATGGTTCGGATGTTCGCTCGAAAATTCCTGCCAAAGTTCGAGTCCTAAAAACAGGGCTATGGTACAGCCTTAGTTACATACGTATAAGACACTTGGAATGGGAAATAGAGAGGGGAAATGGAATTGGAAATGGAATTTCTTTGTAATGCTACCGATGTTTGTGCGCAACACTCTTGAAAACAAGAGTATTGCATTGTGGGTTTGAGCTGACAGGCCCTTTTTGATGCCAAATAATCAAGTTACCTTCATTCAAGTGGCAGATGCTAAACATATTTTTTTAGGGGCATATCATGTGGTCTACTTGCACAGACTTTTGATCTACTGGTAGATCACAATCTTCAATCTACCTTTTGGGCACCCCTGAACTAAGGTATCCAAACAGTCAGTTATGTGATCATGATCAGGGTCAAACCCCATTCCTGTAACACTTTGATTCTTACTTAAATTCATACGGATTAGCGGGCCAAAAAAACAGACATTATTTTGTCTAGTTGGTGACACATGCCCCTAACATGCATGCTCTCATCCTCATTCTCATGGGGATGAAAAATGCTTTGCCTTGCGCCATTCGGTGTCAGTGGGCATTTAGTAGGATGCAGTCAGGCAGACAGCGGTGCTAAAGTAATGTGCTGGAGAGCTGGCAGGATGCCAGTCAGGAGTCGGGACCAGAAACATCTGTTCACATTATTAATGAATCAATTATAAGTGGCACGTGTGCCAGGCCTGCAGGGCTTTAGAGCTGAGTCGTGGTAAAGGGAGGGAAGAGAGAGAGAGAGAGGCTGTCCACGTAGAGTTTACAATTTGATCTACCCACAGGGTTTCATCCTGTTACACAACACATCATACACTGTATGAGTGGAGGGACTGTGTCAAAATGCTTTTGAAATCAAATCAAAGCTGAGATTGAAATTGGACAGTCTACATAGAAATACATCTTGCTTTTGTTTATTTACAAGAAAAAATATAGTTGAAACGCTATGGGGATGTTATTGGGCAGGATATTAAGATACAGTGCATCACTTCGCATTAAGATTTATCACTGGTCACTCACTTATCGGACACACCATTGCCTACTATACCAAAAAACTGGTGTGCGTGCTCTATCAGTGAGGAGGGGTCAGCATGGTTCTTATTTAATTAAAAAGCAATTTTACAATAAGCTCCTCTGTATCTCCCAGCCCTGCTTTCTTGGAATGTTGGTAGCCATCCTGCATTCATGTAGTCAATGTACTGACATGTTGTACCTCCCCCCATGCACGCACGCATAGTCACGTACCCCTCTCTCTCACACTCACACGCACACGCACACGCACACGCACACACGCACACACACACACACAGATTTTGCATGGGACTTTATCTTTATCTTTAATGTATCTCATTAGTATTCCTTTTAATTGCATTATATTAATTTATTTTTCTTTTCATATCATATCATATCTTATTATTGTTCTTTGTATTGTTTTGCTGTTAGAACAGTCTTGCAGACCTTGTCACACTTGCATTTCGCTGCTTATACCGGTATGAGTAGTGACAAATAAAACTCTTATTATTATTTATTTTTTTAAGATTATTATTTTGAGCTTTTTTTGCCTGTATTGATAGGGAACAGTAGTCAGACTGGAAAGTGGGAGAGAGATGGGGAGTGACACACGGCATAGGTCGTGTGTCGGCTCGGGAGTCGAACCCGTGGTACGCCGTCTGGCTGGTTTGGCAGCCTAGGTGCACAGGCGGTTGAGCTAACCATCCGGGTTAGGGTTAGGGTGCACAGGCGGTTGAGCTAACCATCCGGGTTAGGGTTAGGGTGCACAGGCGGTAGAGCTAACCATCCGGGCCAAACTTGTAATAATTCACATGATATGTACAGTACCCATCCGGAGTAATATGTACTGTCTGTACCTGTCCACAGACAACATGCTACAACATGCTATACCCGATTTTGTTTTCTGTTTTCTGTTACTGCGCCCCAATATATTTGGCCCAATATAACAACCAAACATCCAGTTGACCTCCTTAATATCAGTGAGTCAATTTCAAGATTTAACTCAGACTAACTAGTCAAGACTAACTAGTCATGACTTTAAATTGTCTTTGCTGTAGTCATGCTACAGTATTTGATTTTAGTTGTGTTTATGACTATGACTGTACTTTGGCACTGTTGAAAATGAGGGTTCTCCATCAATGCATTTCCCGAGGTTTGAAATCAATAAAATTATGATGTAGTTGTTGTGCAGTGGTACAGTACACCTTCTGCTTGTGGGAAACGTACGATTCTATCCCATTATGCTTAACACTACAAATGTAAAACAAAACCAAATATTGTACTACTTTTTGACTGCAGGCGAACCGCCAGCGTGTACCCACATATACAGTATGCTTAACAGTTGCAACT
Source organism: Electrona antarctica (assembly GCF_951216825.1). Taxonomy (NCBI): domain Eukaryota; kingdom Metazoa; phylum Chordata; class Actinopteri; order Myctophiformes; family Myctophidae; genus Electrona; species Electrona antarctica. The sequence continues at coordinate 18,950,349 of NC_136807.1, read as the reverse complement.
GAGTACACAACACATGTGTATGTCAACAGTGGCACAGGTAGGGCTACCTATTCAGCCTCAGTGATTCATCATGCAGACAGTGCACTGAGATACTGTCAGGAAGCATTTACATCATTAGAGATGAGGTGAGGCCACCTTTCCCATGCTTTACATGGTGGCCATTGACTCTTAATTGGTTCCAGCATGTTTCATGCCCCCCTTGAGAAGTATTGCCTGGCAGGGAAGTTAAACTGTATATCCTCACGCAACGCAGGGCAGTGGCATGCGAGGATTCCTGCTTTCCTGAATGAGTCATATAAGGTTGCCGACAAAATCGTGAACATGTGGCCATTGAGCATTATATGTATCTTGAGACATATATACTGTAATAGTGTGCGACACACAGGCCCACACGTTAAGAAAGAACATGTCTGTGACTCTGTGGTGCTGGGCTCTACGCACGCACGCACGCACGCACGCACGCATGCACGCGCACACGCACACGCACACGCACACGCACACGCACACGCACACGCACACACACACACACACACAGCCGTTAAGAAAGAACATGTCTGTAACTCTGTGGTGCTGGGCTTTACACAACTATTATTAAACAGTATGTGAAATTATATCATTAGGGAACTGATTCACTGAGAAGACAACTGTTACTACAACTGCTACTACAACTGTTACTACCGGTATACAACAGAGAACATATTATTCAAAAATATAATCTAGTAAACCATAACAGAATAAGTGCATGCTAAGGCAGAACTCTGCAATGTCATCACAGAACTGTGAAATGACAGCTCTGTCAAAGCACAAGGATCTGGAGCGATCATCCCCTGTGGTCTCCTCACATCGAATTGCTGTGATTTTTTTCCATTTTAGAATGACGTTCCATCGCAACTGTCAAAGTTAGTTACGTATCTCTAGGAGTTGACATCCCATTGTTTCCAGGCAGGTCTCTCAATATGCAGTATACTTTTTTATGTTTAATCTCTCAGGTCAAAATGATGAATGCTTCATACCTCAACCAATCACACCTGACATTGCTATATTTTTTTATATTAGATTTTTTTTAAACTGATAAACAAATAAGCACAAGACAAGAGGCGAGAAACGTTCATGACATAAGTATTGACAGCATATTATTTCTGTGCAAAACTCAAAGTTAATGAAAAGTTATACCAGCTCTTTGAAAATAACTGCAGTAAAACCATCTTCATTCTATACAAGGAATAGTGAGGGGATGGAAAATTGAGAGTGACTTAAGTTTTGATGTGTTAGTGGGTTCAATAAAATCTGCAAGGATTTCAAAACCCATTCTTCCACAGCCAGCAGATCACTAGAAGAAGCCTCTGGCTCAGTAGAGTACCTCAGCCTGCGCAGGGCAAGAGAGGAAATCAGATTGAATAAGATTCAGGTTATTCAAAACCATTTTTACATTGCCCGGAATTCACATCGCTCAGCGCATTTTCACAAAAGAACTGTCCTTTTACATTAAAATGACTGACCCATCTCTGTCACACAAAGTTCCATGCAGACCTATATTTGTGTTGCTGCAGTTAGCTGTGCTTCGGGCAAAATAACAACTTGCTTTTTTGACCAGAAATGATGGCTTTTTACCCGTTTTTGTTGAAACACAAGGGGGAAAAGATTACTTCCATTCCAGTGCCCATGTATTGCCCTTCCAGTGATGTGTGACCCTGTTTTATTTGATTCCATTTGTTCACTTCCATCACTGTTATTCATTTTGATTTGCAGAAACGGCCAAGCAGAGAAGTTAGACATCCATTTGAAATGGCATTATGGAACGTAGTTGGTTTTCATAACCTCTAAATGAACTCATCTGCAACCTTCTTGAATATTGATTGTTTTGGAGAGGGGGTTTTGTTTTTTCTTTTGCTATCCTTTTGTACAAAATCTTCGTCACGTTCAATATTTTCAGATTTCATTATGACACATTTGAAAACTTGCATTCTGTTCTTTCACAAGCTGTAAAAATCTGAAAGCACAAAGTGCTGGCTCTGGACATACTGTAAAATATGATGTCAGTAAATTATCTAATCAGTTTTCTGCCATATGAGAGGTGAAAACACAGTGCTGCCATGCTACAGTGTGATGATCAACAACTGCGATAGTCGCAGGGTAGAGGGCAGGGCAGTTGGCATGGCACAGCACCCCAACGTTATGAGCATACAGTATAGTAATTAGCCATTTTAGAAGCCTTAATGGGTCTGCACTTGGAAACATGGTACTGAGTTACTGAGTATACACAGAGAGAAACTGATGCAAAGTGACTGCCACATTCACTAGCAATGTTATCACAAATATTGGCTAGGGAGCCTTCTCAACTTGTGATTTGCTAAACAAACAAAGAGGAGGCAACAGTGTCTCTGTTGGTTCTGGCAACACGCTAAGGGCCTGGGCCCGGCAATCAGAAGAGAGCAATCCCTTCAAATGCCTATGAAGATACTGATATTCCCCATCAGTAGGCTACCTACTGTATGATGGCATGAAACTGGCTCTTATTGAAGATTTCGCATGGGGGTAGATTTATTTTCGGGGAAAAAAGATGTTCACACTTTTGTGTTGTTCCCTCCATAAAAAAATACAAGAATCAAAGTGCTGATCCTCATAAAAAAGACACATAAAGACACTAATAACACCTAATCTACTGTATGCTACATGAAAGTCAAACTGCCAGTAATTCAAGGTTGAAATCCCAGCACATGTGCATCATTCTAGTAGTAAAAGATGAACAGTTCATGATAGTCCAGTTTACAAGCCAGTATCTAATGACAGTCTAAACAAGTCATACTGTACATGTAACCGCCCAAACCCCCCCCCCCCCCCCCCTCACCCATGTATATCTGCAGAGTGACATTCTCATTGATGTGGGCGGACACATAGCCACCCATGCCCCCTCCACAGACCGCAATGATCTGGTTGCACCAGATGGGAGTGACTTTTCCCCCTCCCCTCTCCCCAGGCCCTTGGCAGCCGGGACAAGGCACCAACAGAAAACAGGGCGCAGGTCTCCCCACAGGACACAATGCACACTGGGAGGCCAGACACCAGGAGTAAAGCTCTGACTCCACCTGTTTACCTCCAGTACTTGGCTACACGCACGCACGCACGCACGCACGCACGCACGCACGCACGCACGCACGCACGCACGCACGCACGCACGCACGCACGCACGCAACACACACACACACACACACACACACACACACACACACACACACACACACACACACACACACACACACACACACACACACACACACACAGTATATGGCTGACAGTTTGAAATATTCCTGACATGTACATGTGTGTGTGTATGTGCATAATGCATCTATATATAATAACCAATAATTAAACCATTGTAGGAAATGGTCAGAAAAACAGCAGATACATTAGAGGCACTTTGTGAGTGAACATATCCCAGAATCTACAGTCAAACCCAAGGGCCACAGGTTCTATAACTTAATTTTCATCCAAACATCCAAAAAGTTTCTAGCTTTCTTTACTGCCTTTGGGGTGTCAGTGCACTCTGGTCATCTCAGAGATGCGTGGGCTGAGGAGTTGGGCATTTCAATATTTGATGAGTTGTGGGAGTTGTGGGGCCTGTGTAGTATTCAGAGCTGCTCTATCAATTCTAGATAATATCTAGAATATATCTATATCAATCTATATTATAGATTGATTCAATGTAAAGTATTGCACAGATTGCGTTACTCCAAATCTAAACTTAGTAAAATGTACCCAACAGTCTCCCCTATATATGTGATAGTTAGATGTGGTATTGCAGAGGGTTCTCTGTACAATACAATGTACCCAACAGTCTCCCCTATGTGTGATAGATGTGGTATTGTACCCAACAGTCTCCCCTATGTGTGATAGATGTGCGAAAGGGCCTTTCTGTGTGTTTGCATGTTCTCCCCGTGTCCCCTAGGGTAGGTACCCTCACACAAAACATGCAGTAATCCTGGTCTCTAAACTGCCTCCCCCTGGCCAGCCGGGGCACCTGATGGAGGGGAAAGGAACTGGTTGGAATAATGTGTTCCTTCCACACGCTACATCCAACCAGGGAAACTCCCCCCTGTCAGGTGTAAAGGAGCGACTTGGACACTCATGCATGAAGGATGCATGAGTTCAAGTCTGTTACTCTCCCCAGGTTGGTGGAGGGTGTATAGAGCCCAGGATCACATTAGATAATTGACACAGGGGTGAAAAATGGGTTACAAAATCGTGGAATAAAAAATTATATTTACCAAAAACAGATGCTTAAAGCAGGTAAGGTTGCTGTCAAAACAAAACTGGAAGTCTCCAACTTCTCCATGTTTCAAGAGATGGCTCAACGTGATGGTCTCCATTGCTAAGCTGGAACAAATCCATCATGACAGACAGAATACACAAGCTACGTTCAAAATGAGGGGATGCCATTCCTGGCAGTGCTTGACAATAGTTGAGTATATGTTCTATATATCTGGCTGCTATGGTGCAACCGTGCATCTTTCACTATTGGACTCATAACTATCGCTGCTTTCTGATGAACATCGATCCCACCCACGATGTGTCTCCTTGTTTTTTTTCTTCTGTGTGTGTGTGTGCGTGCGTGCGTGCGTGCGTGCGTGTCTGACAAAAAAAACTTGTTCAAAAAAAGAAGTCCAACGGCAGCAGGCAGACTAAGAAAATGCTATCAGAAGCTTCAGAATGGGGCTACACAATTTCATCCAAACTTACCAAATCTTGGCCACAAATCTTGCTAGAGGTCCTATCCCCACCCCAAAAAATGAATGTATGTCGTGACTTTCTTTTGTCAGAAATGATTGTGTTCCAAAAGCTGTTAAAAAATGAAAATTAAATAAATATATATCGTGTTTGTGAAGTGCTTGCACATAGCGATTGCTCTCCTTCTCTCTCACATGCTCATTCCCTCGCTGGTTGAACGATTGCTCTGTGATTGGCCAATTCATTGTAAGGCCAGTTTGGCGATCAACAAAATACCTGTGGTTCTGCAAAATCCTGTAATAAATTATGTAGCACACTTACTGTATGGTCGAGCTTCACTTTAGCTTGATATGAACACATTTATCTTATGGCTAAATGCATAGGAGAACATATTTATGAAATGTGTTCCCAATAGGTATTACGCCTGTATTTAATAACCTAATGCAGTAAGTCCAGCCAAGCCTACTGTGTCGCTGTCCATGGTGCTCTAATGGCCAGAGATGGCCATTATAGCACCAATGGTCTTTCTCTCCGTTTGTAATTTTTCTTTTTGGATCCAATGGAAATATTGTGGGATTATGCAGGACTAGATAGATGGTAATACAATAAGATTATGCAGGACTAAATGGCACTTAAATTTTGATGCGTGAGGGAGTGGTCGGTCAGAAATTAACTGCAGGCGTTATAAACCATTGTGGACGTGAATAGTCAGAAATCCATTGTGAGCGGGACTAAGAAAACGGTCCCGCACAGAGCTATCAGAAACTGCAGAATGGGGCTATACAAGTTCAGGTCCCAAACGTATCAAATATTGGCCACAAACCTTGCTATACCCACCATTACAAATAAAAGGATGGCTGTGGTGATGTTCCTTTGTTCCAAAAACTGTAAAAACATAAGTGTGCTTGTGAAGTGCCTGCAAGTAGTGATTGCTCTCCATCTCTCTCACATGCTCATTCGTCCTAGCTGGATGAACGATTGCTCTGCAATTGGCTACTTCATGTTACGCCAACCAGCCGACGAATGGGGTAACTTCATCAGTCAGTCAGTCAGTCAGTCAGTCAGTCAGTCAGTCAGTCAGTCAGTCACAGACATTTGCCCTGCTGTTATGGTCCAGTCAAAAAAACAAAAGAGAAAAACTAAAGTCTATTTCAGAATGGAAAGTTACCAGAATTCATGTTAAGTCCCCAGACTAATCACATTGCTGCTCCTCTAAGTGATCCTTCAAGTACTCCCCCATTCTGATAAATATTAACAAATGAATCAGAGTTAATGCTTTAAATTAAGCATCTGTGACCAGTCATCATTAATAAGTTCTTGCCCATCTTGCAAGCTCATTATAGTATGGTTCATAATGTATTACTGTTCAGTCCCTAATGGCTTCTTAAAGGGCTATTATGGAAAGGAATTTATTTTTTCCCAATAATGGCCACAAGTCAATCTACTTAAGAGGCTGGAGTGCTAAATACAAAATAAATTTGCAGAAGTCGATTTCAGACTTAATTCCCAGAAAGGGAAAGCTACATAACCAATAAAATGGCACACAGTAATAGCTAGACTAAATGAATAATTGAAGACATGTTTATAAGAATGATGCAAAGACAGCAATAGGGAGAACAGGTGGCAGTTAGGATATGTAAAACGTATAAACGTATAATGTTGTAATCCCAAACATAAATTAAAGCAGCTATTTGTGTAATGTAATAAAACATTATGCATCATACTATTACAGATGTAGATAAGATATCAGAATATTAAATAATCATTGTGTTTTTGAAAGAAGAGTCCCTTTCAGACAGTATATTTTATGAGATTATAAAGAAATCCTGCAGAGAAAACCCTGTTTCGGCAATCTGTGTCAACCATGGAGGGAAAGTACAGTAGACTAAACAGAAGAGAAGGTGAACATTTGTCCTTGCCTGTACTCTCAATGTGTGAGGAGGATGCCTTAGATAACCACAGGGGGGATAAATGGCTTAGTGGAGCCTAACCAACACTGAACAAATGAATATTCAATCTGTTTGAAGAGAGCTTTTTTACATATTAGCCTATAGATTGAAAAGAACTGGAAGAGGAAATGTGTGCTCAATTTGTGGATTAACCCTGTGATATAGAGCCACACACAAAATAAAATGATTACCAATAAAATAGTATAATAATCAAATGTTTATTTAACCAAACCATATATACATTGTTGACTGTTGTGCTCTAGCCAGTGGTCTATACTTTCTTCCCCTCTACACCAAATCTCTTAGCCGAAAACACCTACATGCTCACAATGCGGCGCAACAACGCAGCGTAAAACACCTACATGCTCACAATGCGGCGCAACAACGCAGCGTAAAACACCTACATGCTCACAATGCGGCGCAACAACTCAGCGTAAAACACCTACATGCTCACAATGCGGCGCAACAACGCAGCGTAAAACACCTACATGCTCACAATGCGGTGCAACAACGCAGTGTAAAACACCTACATGCTCACAATGCGGCGCAACAACGCAGCGTAAAACACCTACATGCTCACAATGCGGCGCATCAACGCAGCGTAAAACACCTACATGCTCACAATGCGGCGCAACAACGCAGCGTAAAACACCTACATGCTCACAATGCGGCGCAACAACTCAGCGTAAAACACCTACATGCTCACAATGCGGCGCAACAACGCAGCGTAAAACACCTACATGCTCACAATGCGGCGCAACAACTCAGCGTAAAACACCTACATGCTCACAATGCGGCGCATCAACGCAGTGTAAAACACCTACATGCTCACAATGCAGCGCAACAACGCAGCGTAAAACACCTACATGCTCACAATGCGGTGCAACAACGCAGCGTAAAACACCTACATGCTCACAATGCGGCGCAACAACGCAGCGTAAAACACCTACATGCTCACAATGCGGCGCAACAACGCAGCGTAAAACACCTACATGCTCACAATGCGGCGCAACAACGCAGCGTAAAACACCTACATGCTCACAATGCGGCGCAACAACGCAGCGTAAAACACCTCCATGCTCACAATGCGGCGCAACAACGCAGCGTAAAACACCTACATGCTCACAATGCAGCGCAACAACGCAGCGTAAAACACCTCCATGCTCACAATGCGGCGCAACAACGCAGCGTAAAACACCTAAATGCTCACAATGCGGTGCAACAACGCAGCGTAAAACGCCTACATGCTCACAATGCGGCGCAACAACGCAGTGTAAAACACCTACATGCTCACAATGCGGTGCAACAACGCAGCGTAAAACACCTACATGCTCACAATGCGGCGCAACAACGCAGCGTAAAACACCTACATGCTCACAATGCGGTGCAACAACGCAGCGTAAAACACCTACATGCTCACAATGCGGTGCAACAACGCAGCATAAAACACCTACATGCTCACAATGCGGCGCAACAACGCAGCGTGTTGTGAGCTTATAGAGCTGAGCTGCTACTTTAGTAAATGTTGGCCTATTTTCGCCAAATGTTCACATGACATGCCCAGATTAGGGATACTAGTATTCATGTGGTTAATGTTCACATGACATGCCCAGATTAGGGATACTAGTATTCATGTGGTTAAGACATTGCAGCTGTTTTGGCTTGGGCAGACTGTGTTTGCTAAGTTGCTTACTTCCCATCTATCCATATACTGATATCTATCCAAAGGGCCAATCAATCATTTTCATGGATCTCCTCAGGCTTTGCCAGGAGGAGGCAGGAAAAAAAATTCAAGCTGAGGGGAAAAAATTGCCGCCGTCGGCAGTAAGCATAACATATTAAGCTAAAATACACAGTGGAGCAGAAGAAAACTATAGATTACAGTTAGCCGACACAATTTTCATTTTTCACGCGGCTGTTTGTCAGGGAACTCCTGCCGTGAGGCCACAAACCATTCTCAGCCTCTCATGCATCAAACCCACGGCATGTCGATACATTATCTGGGGCTGCCCAGGGCTGTTGTTATTTATAATTAACCAGCCATGCCCACACCCCTCCAAATTGTACACCAACTAACAGGTAAACAATGATGCGAGTGGAGGCTACAGCGTTGCTGGGCTGTAATAGATCTAAGACAGACAGAGCCTGCCCCAGAGTCTGACAACATAACTGATGAGAGGTGGGCTTGTGCAAACAGACTAGTTTGTCATGAGTGACATCTTCATTTTGCCATCAATTCCTTAAAGAATAGTGCTGAGGTGCTTAACTAAGACATTCGAGGTGCTGGTGAAGCGTGGCAGCCAGTGGCGTATGGTAGCAATTGGCTGCAGCATCCTGCACCTCAGATCTGGATAAGACAGTTGTTCTGCGTGGTTCCCTCAGTGCCAGCGGCAGTGGTTGTGAGGGGTCGCAGTGGCCTGTCTTTGTTTAGAGACTTCCCATCCAAGTAATAACTTAACATTATTATTTTCATCTATTTCACAGCCAGGGAAGGGACCGCGATTGAATCCAAATCAATCTGTCAGATGGCTGTTGTGGAGAAGCCAATTGCATTTCAGTAACACACAGAGGAGAGCTGCATTCACTCGCCAGCCGCATCCCAGCCTCGAGGAGATTATAAATTGAAGAGAGCAATCCAGATTTTCATTCAATTCTTCCTTAATTAGATCTCTAGCCTCTAATTGACTTTCTAATTTTTCAATTAGCAATCAACATTAGCAAATCATTTTCTGAGAGACAACATCATGCTCAGACTTGCTAATTACTTTTTGAATGAGAGGAGACTGCAATAATTGTACATATTGAAAGAGGAAAACATTAGAGAATCCTTTAGAATTTGTTCAGGGTGTGATAAAGGGGGTAATTATGAATCACTCTGACAGGGAGATATGATGTATGAAATATATATTAGAGAGTTACTGGCCATGCAGTGCTTGTTGCACTAGCTAATGCTATCCATGCATCAGTCATGTATACTTGAGTTGGCTTAAAACCTCTGCTTGATGGGAAGTTGGGGACCTCTGTTCGATTAGCATCTCATAATTCATTAAAACACATGGTAATTATCTCATGATGTGTGGCAGTGTGGAACAGATACTCAACATTCTTGGGTTCTTGGGTAATACTGAAAATGCGATGAATACTAAACCTCCCCCTGAATACCCATTTCACTTTATCACGCATTAGAAGCACTAGTTAAACAACAACAGACGGGAAGATGGAGGCACTTACAGACGTGAAGATGAATGAAATCGGTGGAGCGAAAGCAAGACCTCAGCTGCACAAAGGCCTCCACCTGGGCCATCGGGGCTTTCACCAGCTGGGCCGGCTGGAACAGGGCACCTCCTATGGGACCGGAGGGCCAATTACACCACATAATGATTCATAGCCAGTCCGTAATGAAGTCCCTCTTCTCATCGGCTCTAATTAGAAAATATAGATTTCTGAGAAGGAAACAGGATGGAGCAGGAGGGAAGGGGAAAGGATTGGTAGGGAAAAGGGAGCAGAAAAAGGGTGCAGGGCGATTTAAAAAGATTGTGGAGAGAATTATCAATCCCCACTAGGTTGCTCATATGGGCTTTCCATTACAGAACATAATTGATAGTTTCATGAAAAATTAACATGGACTCCAGTTGTGACAACCGTTTTTTGGTGTAGGAAGGATGATAAAGGAGGAGTCATGCTAACAGGGAGATTCATCTACAGTGAATAACATGTCACAAGTTCACAACCTACAGTATGAGCCCACGGTACAGTGACACATTAAATACTGTAGATAGTTTTTTGTTGTTGTTTTTTTTCCACATACCACATGCACTTCCACTAGAATCCTGTCAGCTCCATGTACAGTACATCATGTTTTGCTTTGCGTCACCACTTTTGTTCACTGCGGCTTCCTCTCCCATGGCCACAGATCTCTACTATTTGTTCCATTGTATACAGCACCACCCATACAGTATATTGGCTATGCAACAGAAAGTTGATGCTCAGCCAAGTGCAGCCGACGGTTCGGGTTGGCCAATCAGGGAAGCCGGTTTGGAGATTCGGTGCATCCTCCGCAGGCCTGCGAACAGAGAGAAGATGTTTGTGGTTTTTCGGTCATATAGGAGACACTCAAAGTTTGAATTTGTCCGATCAGATGGTGCCCGAGTTATGCCCAAGACACACACACACACACACACACACACACACACACACACACACACACACACACACACACACACACACACACACACACACACACACACACACACACACACACACACACACACACACACACACACACACACACACACACACACACATTTTTTGAGAATTAATATCAGTAGGTAGGTAGATAGATAAAGTCAAGTTTCATTGGTCTGGAAGGTAATGACAGTTCACTGTGGTATTGACACTGATGGATTGTGGCAGCCGTAACTGAGTGGGTAGAGAGAGAAGCTGTCTGGTAATCAGAAGGTCACATGTTCGCCTCCTGACTCGCTGAGACACTTAACCACATGAACCCTATTGTGTTCCGGGCATGTCATAACAGTAGCACATTCGCCGAAAGTAGCAGATCTACAAGCTCACAACAACGCGCCACATTGTGATTTGCAAACCCCTTCCTTACACTGCCCCCCCCCACCCCACCCACCCGCCCCGCCCCCATCAGCTGAGAGAAACTGAAACCGGAATCCCCCTGTGGGATTAACAAAGGTCGCCCCCCCATGTCTGTCTTGGCGAACCACCCACAGTGAGTAATACATGCTTAACAACCCCCCCATGTAGTTGGCACGGCACTGGTGGCAAGAGAAGTCCCTCTTCTGAGTCGAGCAAATACAGTACTAGTTTTAATTGGATTACAGAACAGCAACCGTTGCAGAGCTGGTGACAGCAAAAGCAAGACTATGCAGGTTGTCAGTGCTGCTTTCAAGGACTGTATACAAAATGGATTATGATCTCGCAGTGGACAAAAAGACTATGCTAATGTAGGAGAGAAGTGGAGATGAGATGTTTGAGTCCAAACTAGGGCTAGCCTAGTAGAAGCAGATAAAACCCTCATTAGTCTGTTTGCATACCATTGGTCTAGGCTTCAGTCCACTGGGGATTAAGTCAATGAGAGGCAGACACAGGTGGTGTAATCTCTTCAAGGAATAGCAAATACTGAAATAACACTATTTAAATGTTTTGGGGGCAAGGGTTATGCCAATAATTATCCAAAAGCCACAATTATTTAGGTTTAAGGAAACATTTGCCTCTATACAGACAAGAAAAGAAGGGCAGGGATGATGAGCAGTTACTTTTTTCGTTTGGATTTCCCTTACATTGTGGCAGTTAATACTATTGCCTTCACACTGTAATGATTATATGAGTGTAGCCATAACTCAGAAATAGATCTAGGTTGGGGTATAGGAAATGTAAAAATGGCCCCTGACCACAGGAGGTCAGACTTTTACTAACTCTGGGCTGTTCGCTACTTTAAATCTAAAATAAACTTGAATAAGAAAGGTAAGACATCTTGCTCTAATCATTAGAGCAAGATGTCTTACCTTTCTTATTCAAGTTTATTTTAGATTTCAAACTGAGTTTATCTTTAATACGTTAGAGTCTAATGTATTAAAGATAAACTCAGTTTGAAATGTTACACTTACACAGTTAACTTTTTTACTACCTATTGTATTATGAAATGTCACCCGACTCACTATGCTGCTATACAGTCCATCCATTGCATATGATCTGCAGACTCTTCGAATTGTTGACAAAGGGCATGATACTGTATACAGAGCAATTGAATCTCCTGGAAGAAACAATATGAAACTCAAACCAATTTATCAAACACTTTCTCAATTTACAGGACCTAGATTTCCTTAAGGGGCCAATTTAGGACCAGCTTCATTTAGAGAGGGATATTGCGCAACATTATTCATATGCAATAATTATATTGCAGCCCCATAACATGACAGTAATATGGGAGAGGAGTGATGGTGATGTCTCCCAGTCATATCATTCTAAACAAACATATTCCCAGATGGTCTAGTTAGATGCAAGAAAATTGCCCTGAAATTGTTACCTCACTCCAAATAACAGTAATAAGGCGGTGAAGATGAATAACTGTAGTGCCGCTAAGGGTCCTGACTGTAAACAAAGTCATAGATTACAGTAATACTGCTGTGTGGGACTGCCACCCAATACTAGGGATTCTTCACCTCAAGTAAGGTTATTAAAGGGTGAATGTTGCTTCATCCTCTCTGTGATCTGGTCATTAGCAGGCAAACAATTATTTGTAGGAAGCGGTAGGCCAGTTCAATTAAATGACAAGCTTTTTCATTAGCGATGATCTCATCTGTGAGTGAACAAATGAAATCTAAATTTAACAACTTGGATCTTTGCAGAGATTTTAGAAGCACTGAACATGTAGGGAAAAAATGAATTTCATTTCAACTAAAGAGTGTGTTGTACGATTTATGCATCCCTGGTAGTCTCGTGTTTCCAGATGATAAGAGATCACTGCCTATACATGCATGTATGTTGCATTAAGAACACGGTAATACAAACAAGCCTGCACTCCCAGAGTGTTATACGTGATTTATTTCTTATTTTTATTGTATTATAGAATATAGTGATTGTAAAGTTGATGTAATGAATGTCATAGTATTTCTGTGTTGGATCCCAAAAAGATCCTAAATAACAATAAGCAATAAACATCTGGAGAAATCTATTTTCAATGAATGGGCTTGGACGGAATAAACCTATGTCCAGTACATGCTGCTTTGAAAATCAATGCTAATGGGAGAGAGTGAGAGAGTGAGAGAGTGAGAGACCGACCGACAGACAGACAGACAGACAGACAGACAGACAGACAGACTCCACTAGCCTGGCTAATAAGCCAGACTCAAATCACACTGTCGTGTGGTATTTGAGTCTGGAGATGCTGTGTATGGATCTTGTTTCCCGGGGGGCGGGTTCAAACATGTTCTCTTTGACGCAATTGGTCAGAGCTACTGTCAGTCAAAGGTCTCAATCATTGAACCAAAGCCCGCCCATATTGCATACCGTGTCCCGATTGGCCACACCAGTTCTCTGGTGTAGGAAATGGGCGTACAATTGAGCCTCTCCAGACCGTAATCCGCCGGCAGGCAATTTTTTGCCAACGGCTGATTCGGTCTTAGCCAGGCTAAGACTCCACAGGCAGAGAGAGAGACAGACACAGAGAGCTACAGTATAGTGCAATCTAAATAAAAGAAAAAAATCCTGATATATGCTACCTATTCCAACAAGAAATACAAGATTAAACACTGAATAAAGTAACAAAACAAAGTAAAGGTCCTTGCAGACTGGACAATTTTTTTCGGAAATTGCGGCAGAAAATACTACCAGTGTTCAAGGACCTTTAATGTATACATGTATAAAGCATGTCGATCCAAATCCAATGTGTGGTGGGATCCAGCCAGGGCAGATGCAACTTCCAGGGTGGCCTACAAAAAGATGTAATCTCTATAGCACTCTGAGCCTTTCACGCTATACTAGTCCTCTGATCTAAAATCTAAAACCAGTGTTTGTTTTTTCACACAGCCAAGCAATGTGGCACTCATGTAAAATGACTAAAATCCTCTCTGTGACGCAGAATGTATCGCCAGTGCCACTGCTGAGTCTTACCTATTGACAGTACATATGGGTTTTACCCCATAGCTCAAAGGATATCAAGGAACTGAGGTCTGACATAGACCTCAGTAACACAGCAATCTTCATTGCTGCAATTCAAACTTATGGGGCACTTGAGATAAAAGTCAGTGTAAAAGTCACTGAACGCATGAATTCAGCAAATTGGTGCAACTCTCCGTAGCAAGATTATATAGCCTTTGTGATTGCAGAGCTATAGCCAAGAAGCCATTTCATTGTAATTCAGAGGGAGAGGGTGCAAGGTTACTTTGATATTTTTGCTTTACTGTGACATGTTTTTTAGTATCTTCCCTGTCTTTACTGTAGATTCTCTGAGTGAGGGCTATTTCCAACTTCAATAAAATACAAATTGCTTATGTTATGGCCATGTCTAAGTTGGATTGGAACCTGATACTGGGACTCACAGCTGAGGTTGTGGGGCTATAATTCCTGCTTCACAGGACCTGCTCCTGTCTGACAGACATGATGTTTGTTTCTTCCCTTTGTATCTGGTCTCATTTACTGACTTACATAACACATATGGATTAATTTAGTAAACAAAAAAGGTAGATAAGACCCTCATTAGTCTGTTTGTATACCATTGGTCTATGTCTGGACTCTGGAGAAGGCTTCAGTCCACTGGGCATTAAGTCAACTAGACCTGTGCCCGTCGGCCACTGTCCTACTTGGGAACGATGCAAGTTGGGAACCTTCAACCTAGTATGCAATACCCGTTGTCATAGCACCCGTTTTAACTGCTGCTGCTTCCCCTTTGTGCCCATATATGGAGATTCTGTATGTGTCTGTCTGCCTACCTGTCTCTGAAGAGGACAAAATGACAAAAAGTGAAAAAAAACATAGCTTATTTTTAACAAAAGAAAATCATTTACTTCACCTTTACTGTAGTGAGATACATGTTTGGGCCATATAAACCTCGTCTATAATGCAATGACTGTAACACCATTAGCACTGCAATACAATTTCACACATTCACACAATATCACACATTCTGTGAATCTGTCATTTTACACACACGCACGCGCACGCGCGCGCGCACGCACGCACGCACGCACGCACGCAGAACGTGTATGATATTGGAGACTGTATGTGATTTGTTGTAATTAGAAAAGGAGCATTAGAATATGAGTTTCATATTATATTCAGGAAGGAAATATATAACATGTCTTTCAGACTGATGATATTTGCTCCATTATAAGGATAGTTTATATCTCCTTCAATTGAGGATATGCAATTACAGAACAATAAAAAAAGAAATCAAACCAAATCTAGAGGAATCCATCTTGGGCAACATCCACAGTTCTGCTCGAAAGAACCATCAACAGTAATATGAGGACAGAATGCCAGGAGCGGCCCTAAAACAGATATTCAAGGAAAACCACATATGGTTTTAGCCTCAATTTCAGAATTACCGGTATATCTTTTTAAGGTTAAAGTGAAGGTTAAAGGGGATTGTGATGCCTTAATGTTGTTGCATAATATTTTGTATTGCCTATTAATGGATTTATAAGTAGCCTTAGTGCAGCGCAGTTATAGGAATTGTTTTCTATATATACAGTATGAACCTTTATTGAAAGGATACCCCCTTGAGATGTATTGTTGTATCCTCTCGTTTTCGAGAGGGTCCAACAGAAAACAAATGCAGTATACAAAAGCAATACAACATTCATCCATGCATACATTACAAAACTAAAACAAAACAAAAAAGCTCTCCCAAACTGTCCGCTCCCACCCCACCTAATCACCCAGAGAATAATTACAATACTCATATAAAGATGATGAGTGGCCTTGTGGGGTTGCCCTCCAACCCCACAAGGCTTAGGGTCGACGACAGAGTACAGCATCTTGCAATGGGTCTGGTCCACAAGATTCGATACACCACCAAGATACCCATGTACCTGTCTAGATACTTCCTTAATGTTAACGAAGTCCACACCCACAACACCAGAGGGAGTGCAACGAACCATGTACAACCCAGATTCGGCACAAACAAGGGACTAAATTATTTTTGCTCCTATGCCACCAAAATGTCGAACGCCCTACCAACAGTCATTAAGACATGCGAATCCCTTGACTCCTTCAAAACCGCTCTCAAAGGGCACCTACGGATGGCTGCAATTCGAAACTGGCCCCCGTAAAATCTGAACCCCCCCCCCCTCACTGTATATGTTTCTTTTCCCTTTTTACCTCCATTATGATGAATTCCTGTTCTGTTCTTTGTCTATATAGAAGTGTCTATTTGTACGTCTCTAAATGTTTTGATGAATTGAACATGGTGGACCCTCTTGTAAACAAGTGTAATGCTTAATTGGGTCGTCCACTCACAGTTAACAGACTTTGTATTGAGTTTGTGCTTGAAATGTACTGTAATTCTGCAAACAGTTAATAAATATTTCAATCAATCAATCAAAGCATAGATCAGAAATCAAACCAAAAACCAAAAACAGACTACAGACCGTTACATATACTGTATGCACATGCGATAACATGCATTAACGACATGAATGAAAATACACAAATACAAACTTGCGCATGCAGTTTAGATGTTAAATTACAGTATCTTCACAGGCTTGTATGTAGGAAACAGAAAGAACAATCTGAGGCATATTAGAAGCAGGAGCAGGGAATTTTAAGATGAGTAAGGAATCAAGGATAGAGGCTTTAAAGATATTGAAGGAGTTAATCAATCTAAGAGAACTGGGAAGATTGTTCCAGTCGTCAGGAGCTTTATATTTCGGCCAACTTCTTTTCTAATGTTACTGGGGACAGTAAAATAAGGATACTCTGTATTCCTCAGATTATATGGTGAGCTAAAGGGATGCAAATATTGTTTTAGATATTCAGGGTAGTTAAAGTGAATGCATTTGAAGATACATACTGTAGCAGCCAGTGAAAGTGCCGTCTAGATTTAAGTGTTAACCAGTTAAGGGACTCATACATAAGTTCATAACACTGTTTCTGTTTCCTTTACTTTTTTCTAAAAAGGCCCCCGGACATCCTCCCATCATAACTAAAATGCAATTAGTAAAATGGTGTGACAGATTTCCCGCAAGTACTATACAGTGTTGTGGCTCACCTGACAATATGGAACTTTATTCAACATACAGAAGTACTCCCACTAGTCTCAATGTAACTGCCTCCACCAACCGAGTTGGATGTTATGTTTTCGCCCCATCCCATAATTGTCTGTCTGTTTGTAGAGCTATTAAAACAAATACATACCGTAGCTACATATCTGGTGTTTTTAGATAAGGTTACTATATAACCAACCAGTTATACAAGCATAGAATAGATTATAGAAGAAAAACATAAACTTGTAATTGTTTTAAGAGTATCTTCATTGGACATTGGAGGTCGCTTCTCAAAAGTTGGAACCATGTCCATAGCTGATAAAACTTTCCCAGTATGTTAATCAGGCTTTATAGTAGGCCTATTGGGTTCTTTATAGTAGGCCTATTGGGTTCTTTATAGTAGGCCTATTGGGTTATTTGGGTTGTGCCACTGTTTGCTGGAAACAAAGCTGGTAAATAGTGTTCTACTGCACAGATTGGAGAATTGATCGTCTCCTCAGGAGGGGTTTGGGGAATCAAGATAATCTACCTCACACTGGTAATTGCTGACAGCGGAAGAACATATTGAGTGAAGAATTCATCCATCAGGATTTTTGCCAGCACAGCCAAACAACTCTTTGTCGAGGTGAGACTTTCACAAACAGATTATGATCTCACTCAGCTGCTTTTATTTCAGCTGACATTTCTTAGATGATAGTGTTATACCACATTTCTCTCTATCAACTGGAGCACACAATGCCTTCAGGCTTTGCACACAATCGGCTAACTACAGGTCACAACAAACAAAAGACCAGTGGCATACAACATTTCTGCCCTGAACTTTGTAAAGATTGCCCCTCGCTTTCTGTCACCTTTTTTGCATGCATACAAGTTGCAGTGACAGAGGGGCCCAATTAAACCGCATGACCATGAGAGATTATCAGAGATTGTCCACTTTGTCTGATTAAACATGATATTGTCCCATTCAGTGCATTGACAGCATCCGAATGGGGTCCCAGAGGGCATGTTGTTGGAGCACTTGTGTGGGTGTGTCTCTAATTTGAATTCCGAACAGGAAACATCTGCCTGGAGTCACAGAGATTCATTTCACTGTCATTTTCAATCCAGCACAGCATCCAAGGCATAGCCCCCTTTCCACCTCCCACCAACAAAGTGGGTGGGTGGGTGGGAGGGAGGGGGAAAGGGGGGAGTAAACAAGGAAAAAATAACAAATATTAATGAGGTGTTGCACTGAGAAATAACGACGTGTGCGCTCCGTGATACCCTCAGTACTTCCTTAATGTCTTGTGCAATTATATGGGTTCCATTAGCATTGAAGCAGAAGTTGTCACTTCAATCACCTCTGCGTCTCAGTTTGTCTCCCGTATACAGAATGTATGTGTCATGACTCATGAGTCAACACTGGTGAGTGCAGGGAAACAGGAAGACAGGGAAAGGTCCCAAATGCAGACGTCTGAGGCAGGGGGTCGATCAATCGAAAGGGAAGGCTTTACGGGATGATGAGACAGGCATGGGTCAAAACAAGAAGACAGCAGTATAACGCAAGCAAATGCAAAAAGAGCAGGGAACAATCCGAAATCCAGGCGGAAACAGGTTCAGGTACAGGGTTACAGGAAACGGGTAACAGAATGCAGCATCAGGTATGTGGCTTGAAAACCTTAAAGGCATGAGATCCATAGAAACTTTGACAATATGGCCACTAGTGAGTGGGAAAGGTCCAGTTAAGTATCTGCAGCAACACAATGGTGTGTATGGGTGGTCAGGTGATGGGGGGGTAGGAGGGAAAGTCTGAGGGCATCTGGTGGATTAGTGGAGAGTAGCAAGGGCCTAAGAAAGGATGTGGCTAGAGAGGAGAAACAAAAGCAGATTGTGACAATAATGTGGACTATACAGACAGAGCCTTGCTATTAAAAGATAGGCTACATAAATGGCTGATCAGGGCCCCACTTCCTCCTAAAGAGTAACATTTTAAATGTACTGTAATCTGTTAGCAAATAAATAAATAAAAGTCCCAGTCCATAAAGTATTAGACCTTATACCTTGAGGAATACTTCTACAACACATATATTTTGTCCAGACACATGCAGAGACAGCACCCAAGGGAGGGCTTGAGCCCTGGCCTGCCCTCATGCCCTCAAAGGCCAGATGAGTGCTCAGGGTCCACTTTGGGTTCACCTTATGTCTGCACAGACACAAAGCACAAAGGAGGAGGTCTGTGCAGCAGTAATTATTGAGTGGTGCAGCCACTCCAAGGAACAGCAATGTCCCTATGTCCCTATGGCCGTATGTCCCTACCAATAGGGGAAAAAGTGGCGCTGTTGTGCTAGAAACAGAGAGAGAGATAGTGTTGCACTGTTACCTTCTAATTACAATGTGGAGCGTGCATGAGAGATAGAGAGAAAGAGAGAGAGAGAGAGAGAGAGAGAGAGAGAGAGAGAGAGAGAGAGAGAGAGAGTTGTCTGCTAATTCACCCACACAGTAACCATGTCATTTCGCGACCGTTTTGGACGTGGGCCGGCACCCTGGGTGCATTCCTGTGGGTCTGGAAGTTCCACCACTCAGTTCACACAGGCGTGAATTAGTCAAAAGACGGAACATTACTTGTTTCATAACAGAGCGCACCAGTCTACAGTCTGGGAGCATCTATTGGGCAACATTCGATTTCCGGCTAGTCCGTCATCCAAAGTGGTCCAGCTCCATTTTAATGGATGGGATTAAAAATCTTAAAACGTGAATTAAGGTGGTTGCACACTGGCCGCGTTTTCCGGAAAACCGATGGAGAAACGCCGCTAAAAATCAGAAGAACGTGCTCGGTGTGTGGGGACCTTAACTCTTAATCTAAATCAATGATTCCAATTCTAACAAAAGATTGTGTTTTTGACAGCGCATCGCTTGTTGCGTTAGAAGTAATCATACCTCCGGTGATTGTCGATCCTCTCGAGGGTCTTTTGGCTACATGATATGATATCTAGCACAAACCAAGATGGCGTCTGTGTCACTTGAAATGGGCTCTGAAGCTGCAAATGGCTGGGCGTACTGATTTAATGGTTCCAAATGACGCTGGGCGATAAGAGTGTTAACATCCTTAAAAAGCCTCCCAAAAAGAAAATATTTTTTGGAAAGATGGATCTTTGAGAAAATAAGCAGGCAGAAAGGTCTTCAGAATGCCTTTGAAGGCTATACCCCATAATGTCATTCTGACTCTGCAGAGAAATAATATAAATAAGATTACGTATGATCACAGTTCAAAAGTCAGTCACCTAATGACTTGGGCCCAAGAACTCAAACGTTTAATCCTTATCTGATTAGATTATGAAATCATATTTTGTGATCCAGGATCAGACAATCCAGTCACATTTTAGTCGATTTGCTTTGTAATACAAAGCAATTCGGGATCCAGATTAAGTGGCTTATTCTGTCGCAGCTAATACATTTTTAATTACATAGATGATCAAATATTGGGAACTTTCACACTCTTCACTTTGACTTTCAAACTGAGAATTTACTGGTTGCAGACTCTTTTTGTTTATTGCTGCAAGCTCTATGTTTTATGAGTGCAGCATGATCTGTGATTTGTTTAGTTTTGAGAGGACACAGACAGATACAGACAAGACACCCCCTATTCCATATCCAGATGGTTTATTGTTTATATAGTACAATGGTATGATGGTAGGATATTGGTGGTAAAGATGGGTATGGTATGTGGTACACTACACAGTATGGTGCCCCTTTTTCTTCTCTTTTTCAAAATAGCTATTGATAGTAATTCGTTGTGACTTTCATGGTTGTAGAATCTTGAAAAAGAGGTATTTATCAAACCACAAAAAGTTGCTTTGGGATTTTCCCTCCATGGGTGCCGTCTAAAATAGCTTCTTAATATAACATCTTTGACAATTGGTCTAGGCATGGCAAATGTCATAATCTGTCATATCTAAAAAATGTGTACAATACATGCAGTAAGCATCCACCCTGGCCTTGCTCCTATTCCTCAAGCAGCACTTCCATGCTCTTAATTAACTTCCACCCCATGAAGACCCTGTCTTAATAAATCTAATCTCAAGGACAACAGATAGGGTTCTTTCATTTACTAATCAAGTAAAGCCAAATTCTGCTTTATGCAAACAGCTCTTGCATTAACCTAGTTCATTTCAGCTCAACAATTACTACCTCTGTTGCTACCTGTATTTACAGGACTAATCGGGTATGGTATGAATTCAACCCTGATTTATTCTTCATCATATGATGCTGTTGCTTGTATAGCTGGTTTTGTGAGTAATCTAAATGCACCTGCAATAATCCATATTTTAATCTTGTTCTGCCACTTTCACAATGTGGCTTGTCCGCCTAATCATAATCAAAAGACCAGTAAAAAATGCTTATCATGGACAACCACAAAGTTTTATGTGAACAAATATCTCATGATGCATGAATATGCTAATGAGCCCAATAATGCTATGGCTATGATTACATACCCCAGGGGTGTAAACCAAATATGAGTGATAAAAATAAACCTCCAGCATCCTCCCTAATTTAATACTCCCCCAATCTGTTCACCCTCTCTCTCTATGAGCTTTAGTAACAGTAGTCACCACTGCTCTGTGTGGAGGAACATCAGAGAAATGTGTTTATTTCTCTACATAGGAAATAGACATGGCCATGATGGAAATTGCCTCCTTCACAGACCCCTGTGAAGAGCATTTTCATATTTTCATGGCTTTATCGTTTCCTTTGAAAAGCGGGAAAGGAGGGGGCAAATATCCAGCATGGCACGTGCCGTTTGATGCGTTCACAACCGCGTTGTTAAAATGGATCAATGGAATAAGACAAGAAAGCTGTTGGCAGAGCAGTGTCGTACCATAGAGCGAGATGGCAGCTGGGTGGGCCAATGGGACAGGAGGTGGTGGGGGTTCATGGTGGGCCAGACCTATTCATCTCCTTCCCCTCTTCTCCCCACCTCTCCTTTGATTTCCACTGAACGAAATCGACTCAGGGACATTATCTCATCAATAGATCTTCTCTTTTTTTCTTTTTTTTACTCTAAAGTTATGAGAAGGTGCCTTAAGGCTATGGATTAGCTTTGATTATGTGACATAGGTTATCACGGCACACAGTCTGGGGGCCAATAGCATTCCAGACTATACTGTATGGCACTGCACAGCATACATTTACTAATAGTATCAGCACTACAGGGTTTGCTCCTAAAAATAGAAATAAATCCACCCGTGTGAAGTGAGGGGCGCTCTTATCATCGTACATCATCATGACGTAACATGTATTTGCTCAGACACATGTGACGTAAATTCTCCATTCATTGTCAATGGGAATGTTATCTTTGTGTAGGACAAAAATACCGATTTGCTCAGACACATATGATGTAAATTCTCCATTCATTGTCAATGGGAATTTAATGTTTGTGTAGGACAAAAATAGCTGATTTGCTCGTCCACATATGGCGTAAATTCTCCATTCATTGTCAATGGGAATTTAATGTTTGTGTAAGACGAAAATCTACACTAATAGCTGAATATAGGAGCGGCTAGCGCCCCTCAAAAACACACCCATGTGAAGTGAGGGGCGCTCTTATCATCATACATGACATCATACAGCTCATTCTGGCCAGTCAAAATTTGCGTCCTCACTTTTGTCTGCAATGTTTGTGTTTACACAAACACTCAAAATGTTTGTGTTTACACAAACACTCAAAGCTGGCCATTCATTGTCAATGGCATTCAATGTTTGTGTTAGGACAGTGTTTGTGTTTTCACAAAGCCTCAAAGCTGGACAGGGGCTATCGCCCCTCAAAAAACTAAAACATCACAGCATTTCAAAATCAACATAAGGACAAAGTCATATAAAGCCTCTGCCATCAATTAGGGCAAATACATAGAACAGTAGATAGAACAAATTGCATTTATGATGAAGGCATTTTGAGCCTTCCTCATTTTAATTGAATTAGTCTCAAATTAGTTATACAATCAATATTATCACTTTGGTACTGTACTAATGGACAAGTTAATGACTCGAAAAATAAACAAGATCAGGTGACATCATCGCATCCACTTCAAATGAAGAAAAACACTTCTGTTGCTGCCATTGGCAGGGTCGAAGTGACCATTCTTTCACTGCTTTCAGGGAGAGAGAGAGAGAGACAGAGAGAGAGAGAGAGAGAGATGGAGAGAGAGATGGAGCAAGTCTCCGAGGGTGTGAATGTGATTTAGAGATGGTGTGCACTGTTTACATGGCCTGCCTGGAGGGATGCGCTTCTGTTGGCAGCAGAACATTGTTAGCATGGGAGACACGTAGCACAGACCCCACTTTCCTCTCTGTGTCTCACTCTCGCTCTTTCCCCAGCTGCTCAGGGGCACATGATGGCCTGGGAAAGATTAATGCATCTTCAATGGCATGCCGTGAAATCAAATTAGTGTACCCTGATCCACAAATGTGGAGGGCTTAGGCCGGGACTGCAACAGGGACAATTCCACAATATCCTATGGTTTTTCTCTGCACCCCATGAAGGCAACAGTATGTTTATTATTCAAAACTTTCCCCTTTTTCATCCTTTAGGAACACCAGCTCATCTCAATATGTTATTGATTTTTTTTTAAGCAAGCACATTGATTTCTTATTCCTTGATGGATTATTAAATATCATGAAAGGGATGTGGAAAAACAAAGCCACTCATGGCAATGTCACATTGTATTACCACAGTGCAAGCCTGTGTGTTATTGCAGGCCTCCATCAAATTCAGCCGAGGATGAACACCTATCCACCACAATATCCTGTTGAAATTGGATTTGCTGGAGGAGGGAGTGAGGGGATTATTATCACTTCTCTGTTCCGTTCCTATACTGCTTTAGTCAATCTAGTACTTGATCAAGTAATCAGGCGTGGAGAGGTGGAGTTGATCACAGAGCTTGCAGAGTAATAACCAACGCGTCTTGCAGTGGTTTGAGACAAAGCAATAATACAGAAGCATGATCGGGATGGTCTGTCCTGGGATGATGGAGATTCACAGTTATCCCATGAGGTCACCTCCCAATGAGGATTTAAGCCAAACAAGGTCACGTCCTCTCCCTCTAACACTCCAGTTTGCAGGCCTCACACTGGATCATATTTATATGTAATATGTCTATTACATTTGTGAAACAGCTGTTTCACAAATGTTGCTCAACATTATTATTAGTCTGCCGATTAGCATTCTTTGACCTATAGCCCCCACTGGGAAATATGTTAAGTGATATTCCGAATCAGATGTATTCTTTAGTTGTGACTGTATGGCCTCAAAAATGGAGCAATGCTGTTGTTGGGAAGGAAGGAAATTAATGTAAGAGAGAATGGTTGACTGTGAGTCATTATACAGTGTGATCTTTTGACCGACTGAATGGGATTGGATTATGCAAAATTGATTTTGCAGCTCATGGGCTAATCAAGACAAGATAAGCAATAATGACTATTGACATCCTGATAAAGTTAACAACTACTCAATGTAGAGGGGCTTTGTGTTAAAACAATGAGGCAAGCTGGCATATGATTCATCCACATGTGATTACAACATTCATTACACAGCTCCCATCACAATAAAACATATACAGCACAGATAACAGAGAACAGTTTAAAATGCAACTGAATTTGATTAATTTAAAATAGGATCTCATATCTGATTTGTCATGTAATCGTCAACAGACATACTGAAGATGGCTGTTGAATCTAGAAGCAAGGCACTGTGTAAAAGTGTCACTCTGAACTGTAATATTAGCTACTGCACTGGCTGGAGGAGATGGTGATCAGTCTTTGCGTAGGCATGTGCGATAGGCTGCACAGCAAGCCTAACAAAGACAGATTGGGACCTGCAGGGCACATAGCACATAGCAGTATCCTCACACATGCTCCAGCTTCAAACTGGGAAAGGTGACTGTGTGTGCATGGATCACGGCTGACAGAACACTATATCATGCACCCACAACATTCAGAATAAAGGCTACGTACACACTTACAAGATCATTAAAAGTTAACTAAATTAATCAATTCAATATACAGTAGTACTAGTATCACCAGGACACTTGCCCTACCCTCAAAGATCTTCCTAGCATACGCAAAGGCTAATTTTTCATTATATTCCACTGTTAGGTTCTTAGCTTACGTAGGATTCTTGATGACTATTTTTTTGTATTTGATGTATTCCCATGTTTTGTTCTTGCTTACTGTAAATCGCTCTGTATTAAGAGAGTCTGCTAAATGCCTAAATTGTAGTGGAATACAGTTATACAATTATGCTGAGCAGTTTTTATTTAACTGCTCAGTATAATTGTTGATAAAGCTGAAATCTGTAACTTATCATGTCCTATAAACAAAGAGCTAATTTGGACATGTTACATATATTTTCCATTCAATTTCATGCAGTCCTTTTTTGAGGGGCGCTGGCCCCTTCAATTCCTGTCTTTTGAAATGACGTCATATGGCAGCCAAGTCTATGGACTTTTAATGTTTGTTTAGGGCAGCAATTAAACAAACATTGACGACGTGAGTCTGAATCAAGTGAAGAATGAAAGTTGCCATGAAAATGAGGCTTCATTTTCCCCAAACTCAAAAAACACATGCCCGCCGTGACATCATGTGGCAGCCACAGTGGGCGCCCCTCACTTCACACAAGTGTGACTCTTTTTTTCTTTTCTTTTTTTCTTTTTAGCAGCTGAGGTCCTATAGAATGAATCAAAAACAAAGAGGTGTTATAGAGTATGACAGCATGTTTCACACTCTCCTTCAATACCCTTCCTTTAAGGTGAGCTCCAATTTAAGATTCGGAGCATGCCTATACTTGAACCAGCCTTTGGACAAGTACGTACATCCCTAGCATGAGATTCTATTTACCCTATTGACTGAGGATGAGCCTGTCACTGGATTCGGATTAAGGTCTTAAGACTATCTATAAAAGGGGGAGGATGGGTGGAGAGGGGTGCTTGTCAAAGATTTGTTTGCTGTCAGGGGCTTGTTAGGGCCAGGTGAAGTGATGGCTGCAGAATACTGTATTCCTTCGCTTGCACCAATGTCATCCCAAGATCAACCACCTCCCTTGTTATAGTAATAACAAACTGGGCTCTTAATTAATCGTCAGCTTCCTGTCAATGTGTTGACAAGTCAGTCAGGATAGAGGGGATCTGGATGCACCAGAGGCCCTATCTAATCTATAAAACCCCACAGTTCTAATTTAGCCATGCCCCTGTAGCTCATCATGATGAGCCTTTCTTGGTGTGGCAGAGTGTGCTTCTACATATTTATACTTTGTTTTTGAGGGGCGCTGGCTAGCCCCTCCTATACACAGGTTTAATGTTTGTCTTTAGTTCAAAGTTTGTTTTGTAAGCGCATTGACAATGAAGGGAAAACGTACGTCATAATGTGTCGTTTACGTCATATTGTCTCTTTATTGTTTAATGTTTGTGTTGTCACCGTTTGTTTTACATCACTATTACATCACCTAATCAACATGAGAAAGACTTTAATATATTAGCGCCCCTCACTTCACACGGGTGTGATTTTTAAAAACGCCATTGACAATGGACAGAAATTAATGTTTGTTTTTAGTTCAATGTTTGTTTTAAAAACGCCATTGACAATGAAGGGAAAATTTACGTCATCGTGTCCTTAAGATCCAAATGCCATTAACAATAAAGAGAATTTAAAGGGTAAGACCACTTTTTTAGAGGTTTGGGTTGTTTTCTTACCTTACACACACACACACACACACACACACACACACACACACACACACACACACACACACACACACACACACACACACACACACACACACACACACACACACACACACACACACACACACACACACACACACACACACACACACACACACACACACACACACACACACACTGTCACACACACACACACACACACACACACACACACACACACACACACACACACACACACACACACACACACACACACACACTTCACAAGTGTAAATAATGTATTTGTTGTTGTATTTGATTTTGTTATTTTCCATACCTATGTTTGATTACTTTGTCTACTTACTATTTGTATATTATCTTTGGTGAGAACCACATATAAGCCCTCCATGGGTTTCTTTTCTCACCTGCACATATTTCTCTTTTATTGATGTTACCTTTTTGTCTCCACCAGGCCGAAGGCATGGGGAGAGAGTATGTTTTGCACTCCGCCCGTCCGTGTGTCCGTGTGTCCGTCCGTGTGTCCGTCCGTCTGTCCATCCGTCTGTGAACAGCTAATCTCCGGCACCGTTAACCCGGTCCATGCCAAATTTTGCACACACACTCCCTGGATGCCAACGATGAACCTCTGCCCCAAAATTTCCAGAACGGCCTGTTATAGCGCCACCAGGAGGCCGCTTTGTGCAAAACAAGTTTTTGGACAGTACACCTACAGATTTTGTCCAAACATCATGCAAATTGGTACACAGTCTCTCTAGAGCCATTCAACGAAACGGGTCTTTCAGATTTCTCCATCCTGATTGGCTAAGATTGGCTTCCAAAGTTCGCAGGAGTGCTCAGTTTCAAACAAAATGCTGCAAATCATGAACACATCGTGTGATTTCCGTGAAATTGTGCACGCACATTCCCACTAGGCCGAGGAAGAAATGCCACATGAACATTTTCAACTCAGCCTCATGGTGGCGCTATAACTGGCCGAAAAGTGTTTTTACCTTTAACTGCACGGATCTGTGGATAACTTTGTATGCCAACTCCCTAGAGGCCAAGGAAAAACCTTTGCCTGGAATTTTTCACATCTGCTCTTTATAGCGCCACCAGGAGGCCAACATATGTAAAACACATTTTCTAATATTACTCCTTCAGATTTTATCCAAATTTCACGCAAATCGGTACACATGCTCTCCATAGTCATGTGATCAAGACGGGTTTGTTTCATTTCTCATAATCCACCCTCATTGGCTACAATTGGCTTCTAAACTTTTCAGGAGTAGCCCGCTTTGTACCCGTTTTGTACAAATCGCCACAACTACTCAACGCAGCGTCCGATTGTGGTGAAACTGTGCATGCTAGGCTTTGGAAGAAATGCCACTTGACAGTTTTCAAATCAGCCTCATGGTGGCGCTACAACAGGCCAAGCCGCGCCACGGACACGCACACACACGCACGCACACACGCACACGCACACACACACACACACACACACACACACTCACACACACACACACACACACGTGTGTGCCCAGAAGGGCACTTTTTCTAGTTTGTACTGTTTTTATTGTGCGAAAAAACTAAACTAAACTAAATTATGGGCAAACTATAGTCCATTCCATGAGTTATTTCACTCTGTTGTCTTGTTTATTAGAAATTTAAGAAACACAGTCGCTCATTGACTTCCATTGTAACGGGGGAACAGCTCTCAAAGTCACTCTTTTAGCACATAAACCAACACAACAAAGGCTGATTCTGACAGTTTATGATATCAGGAAAACTCATGCGGTTTTACTCAAGTGTTTTTACCTTTAACTGCACGGATCTGTGGATAACTTTGTATGCCAACTCCCTAGAGGCCAAGGAAAAACCTTTGCCTGGAATTTTTCACATCTGCTCTTTATAGCGCCACCAGGAGGCCGACATATGTAAAACACATTTTCTAATATTACTCCTTCAGATTTTATCCAAATTTCACGCAAATCGGTACACATGCTCTCCATAGTCATTTGATCAAGACGGGTTTGTTTCATTTCTCATAATCCACCCTCATTGGCTACAATTGGCTTCTAAACTTTTCAGGAGTAGCCCGCTTTGTACCCGTTTTGTACAAATCGCCACAACTACTCAACGCAGCGTCCGATTGTGGTGAAACTGTGCATGCTAGGCTTTGGAAGAAATGCCACTTGACAGTTTTCAAATCAGCCTCATGGTGGCGCTACAACAGGCCAAGCCGCGCCACGGACACACGCGCGCGCGCGCGCGCACACGCACGCACACGCACACACACACACACACACACACACACACACACGTGTGTGCCCAGAAGGGCACTTGTTTGTACTGTTTTTATTGTGCGAATAAACTAAACTAAACTAAATTATGGGCAAACTATAGTCCATTCCATGAGTTATTTCACTCTGTTGTATTATTAGAAATTTAAGAAACACAGTCGCTCATTGACTTCCATTGTAACGGGGGAACAGCTCTCAAAGTCACTCTTTTAGCACATAAACCAACACAACAAAGGCTGATTCTGACAGTTTATGATATCAGGAAAACTCATGCGGTTTTACTTTTAATAAAAAATGTTGTCTTGTTTTGACTAATTTGTGTAGAAAGAAGATCCGGTAGGTATGCCTACGCCGACTGAATCACTGCTGTTCGCGTTGAGTAAAAAACGATCTGATTGGACCAAAACTGTACACCCACTCTGTATACCCAAGCGTATTATTGGAATGCAGTTGACCTACGAGGGGGATGTAAACAAATGGATTTGATCTTGTCCGCTTGTCGCTAAAAACATACACAATGGACGTGTTTGAGGGAGACACTTTAGAAGACACTTTAGAAGTAGTGTCTGTGTGTGGGACTGCTCGTATGTGAGGCTGCAGCTGGGTGCATCTCAAACAGCGTGGAGACTTTATAAATATAACTTAAGACGAAAATAAAAGCGCATAAGTTTTCCTGATGTCATAAACTGTCAGAATCAGCTTTTGTTGCGTTGGTTTATGTTTATGTGACTTTGAGAGCTGTTTCCCCATTACAATGGAAGTCAATGAGCGACTGTTTTTATTTCTGAAATTGCTAATAAACAACACAACGGAGCGAAATAACTCATGGAATGGACCAGTTTGCCCATAATAAGGTAAGAAAACAACTCAAACCTCTAAAAAAGTGGTCTTACCCTTTAATGTTTGTTTTGTCACCGTTTGTTTTACATCACCATTACATCACCTAATCATAGCAACATGAGTTCTAAAGACTTATATATTAGCGCCCCTCACTTCACACGGGTGTGATTTTTGAAGTTTCACTGAGGCCAGAGAAAACATGGTTGCATACAGCAGAACAAGTGAAGGTAGCTGTTGTCCATTACAGTGGATTATTGTTACAAGATGGCAAGATTTGCCTATTTTTGACGAGTTGCTCACATTATGGCGCACATTTCAAATGCAAGCAGCATTCGAGCATTGTGGGTTCATGTTGTTCCCTTCTTACTGTGCCTGTGTGTGTGCGTATATACGGTAAGTTGGATTATTAAATAAGTCCATTTAAAACTCCTGGCTGACCATGATATATTTGCATTCGCATCTTTCTATAGGGTCTAATGTTGATTACATCAATTCTGTTTGCTCTAATAGAAGATCAAACATTAGGCCTATACCTGTGCCTCTGTGCAAATAAAAAAAATGCTAATACAACAACACAGCCCCCAAATGGATGCATATTGACCTGAGTAAAGATGCCTGAAGAACACACATGCAGATTACCTGCCTGTAGACCTGTTCTTAATTATTATTCATGTTTACAAACTTTCATCTCTCGGGACGGGCTGCGGAGCCAGCTGCATACATAATGAGCAAACAGAGGCTGCACCGGCACATAGGAGTGGACATGAATTTATTCATGCGGACCACATGGTTAAAAAAACCAGCCCATCCACCAGAATGAGCTCTACCTCGCCCCTCTCGCTCCCCAGAGACCAGACATTTATGAAGACATTCCTTCAAAGCCATTATAATAGCATTACCATTCTCAGCAGCCTCTACCTACGTCATGATTGCATTTGTTTCTCTCCCCTCCTCGACCCCTGCCTCCCACCCACACCTTCCCCATATCCTGCGGACATTAGCAAGCAAGGTGAGGGAGAGTGCAGTCTCTATGTTTCCCCGGGGACATTATGTGGAGAGGCGCTTAGCAGCAGCAACATTTTACACCCATTCTCCACCGTCCAGTGTCCCTGCTGCCACCCACAGGGAGGGGAGAACAGCCATTTATTGAAGAAAAAAACACTGAAATATACAGTACGTACACACACACACACACACACACACACACACACACACACACACACACACACACACACACACACACACACACACACACACACACACACACACACACACACACACACACACACACACACACACACACACACACACACACACACACACACACACAGTATTATACTAGGTCCTTCAATGTTTTAGGCCATGGACCCCCTAGCTGTGAGAGATGAAGCAGGGAGCCCCCACTACATATTGTATGAAATTATGTTGTAGATTAATCGTTTTCATAGATTTCATAGATAGCTTCATAGACTTGCTTGCCAACACTATCAGTGTTGTGTAGCGTGTTGGATTCATATTACTGTGTATTTCCAGACCTGAACCACTTAAACTGTCAATACTTAGTAATCTTTACCTTCCACTGTGTAATTGGTATCCTCAACACCAAACCTCTGCTGAAAATAGCAGATCTACAAGGTCACTTGGTCATTGTCGTTGTGAGCTTTATCGGCTATTTTCAGTTATCCTCAGAGTAGGGATACTATCCTATCACACAAAGATTTGGTGCCCCCCCCTGTAGTAATTCTGAGGACCCCCTAGGGGTCCCGGACTACCTGTTGAAGAAATGATTTGAGTCTTTTAGAGACGCACTAGAATCCATAATGAAAGTGTGGTTTTCATGATTTTATTTAAATCAGTACATCCCAATATTGCATAAACATGTATAGAAAAGAGGCATTTCGACAATTGTGTTTTGTAAGCTTTGTGCCAATCAACTCAACTCTATCAAAACATGCGTGCAACCTGCTGTCACATCATTTTGATGTGGCGTGAAGACAACATGCTGTCAAATTGATGCTCACGCTGCTCAGATATTGTCTGCAATACATGACATGAAGCACACAGTGTTAGAAGAACGTGTGCCTCCTTCGGTTCACTCATAATTAACACTGCACATGCCACACATGTAAAAAAAATCACACCCGTGTGAACTGAGTGGTGTAAGGTCTTATATAGACTGATCAGCTGTGGTCTGACGTAATGTCTGACGTAATGAAATCACACCCGTGTGAACTGGGTGACCATAGCAACCGTGCTCATTTTTTGAGCACAGACAGACAGACAGACAGACTAACAAAGCCAGTTGTAGGAGTGGTTTACACCACTCAAAAACAGATGTCGTTCCAGAAAGAATGCAAACAGTTTGATATGATGTTAATAGTCAGGCATTTACCGGTATGACGGGTATGTTGTTAATTATTGGACAGGAAAGAGGTTTAACGCTAAAGGAAGTAGCCACTGAAAGCTGGCAACGATGTTTCACTATAGATTGTTTTGTCCAACACAGGCAGGCACCGGCCAGAACAGCTGTGACACACCAATGGATTGTACATAACGTACGTAGACATGGGCAAAATCATTCTTGCAAAGCTAAAACATAGAAGGGTTATTTATCCCCATGAGCAAAATGGCTGATTTAATGCCGTAATAATGAATCACCGGAAGAGCTCATTCTGGCTGCCGTATGCCAACCAATCAAATCAATTGAGCTCGATTAAGCCAATCTGTTAGGTGCTGGCCTTGCTCTCCCAATGCCTGACCACCGCTTGCCACAGCTAGCCTAACCAAGATCAGATCCGTTTCCACGATGCTGTACAGTTATGGGCAGCAGGAGTGGGTCATATAAGGGCAGAGGAAAGCCCAAAGAAAGGGAGAGAATTCAAGCAGGTGGTGGAGGGCACATAAGAGAGGTCTTACATTTCTAAAATAATCTGCTGTGTGTACTGTAGACCCATCCCTGATCTGAGTCGCACAAGGCTGAGCCATGGGGGAAGGATTCAGAATCAATTCCACCTGACCTTCCAACCTAATCACCACTCGCACCACTGCTGCTCTGCTGAGACCTCCAGCACTCTGAGATGATGCAGAAGGCCAGGTCTGTGGTGGCCGAAAATGGAGGGGAGAGAGAGAGACTGGCCAGTCTGTGAGTGGGCAAAGAAAGAGATATATTACCTACAATTACTGTATCACTGAATTAGGTAAAGGCAGAGTTGGTGCGACTGCCAGAAGTGTGGTGCAGTAAAATTGTTGAATAACCATCGCATCAGATCGACTGCCGAGTATGGCCATATCCCATTGCTGCGTGCCTGTTACGGAGATGTGGATGATGAAAGAATCCTCGCTGGGCTGTGACAGGTTGATGAGAGCCATACAGTAAGGTCAGGTCAGGTTGAGATGCTACAAGCTGTGTAGACTCTGGGAGGCTTGAACAGCAGACTGGTTTGACATTGGGCAATAACGTGGGCATGTTTCACGTCCTCCATCTATACCAAAACTATTTTGCACCTGAATGGCTCAGGTTCATGCAATGCCCGATAGGTGAGAAGTACAGTAGAGAGCAGCTGAGAGAATGGAGATCAAAATAAGCAAGTCATGGCAAATTTTCAATGCTCTTTTCACTGAATACAGCTATTGTCTACTACATAGACGGCTGCAAGTTGGACTATATGTCAGTGAGTCTAGGAATAGCATTGGCCATGGTGACTCAGTGACATACTACTGTATGTAGTACTGTACTGAGTTACTGTACTGTAGCGTCTGTGTTAAATTTCATTTTCACTTCCTTCCCTCTGCAGCCAGATATCCGGTGGAGTCAGTCCCACCTGTACTGGAACCTCTTCGGATGCCCTTCATTGAAGGGTAGTGGGAAATAGGTTCTCTGGTTAGCCTGCTGATAAGCACACACACACACACACACACACAGGCACATGCAGCAGGCCTCCAGGGAGCGTGCAGCTTCTCTCCACAACACAACACAAGAGCCCTGCAGAAGGTCAATGGAAGGGAGATCTCTGTCTGCCTGGGGACCAGGATGTGGAGGAGACTCAATGACCTGACACCACAGGCCACTGGGCTGCATGTCTCCAACCCGTTAAAGTAAATTATATATGAACTAGTTTGCAGAGAGAAAGTCTATCCTTGTTTGGCTCTGGCTGCTTGAAAACACACAAGTGTACGGAAGGATGTGTATACTTGGGAAGTTAAACGCATGGCTCAAGAAATAGAAGTAACACATACCAGATGGTTTATAGAGTTTTTAAATCCCATTGTCTTGCAAGTATATTTTGTAGGTCAATATTTGTTGCCTGTATTGGTTTCAGTAAATACTGCAGATTATACTCGGTGCAATCTGGGAATTCAAAGCCCACCCAGCTGTACAGTGAGTATGAGATGTATTGTGTGTTCCAGTAATGATGCAACACAGAGCCAGGCAGGTGGAAATAAAGATCTTTCTGCAGAGATGCCTCTTCCCCCCACCCCCTTTAATTTATTCCCTGAGGTGCTATGAGTGATTTTGTCTGTTCTTTCCGTTATATTAAACATCGCACCCTATTAGCTCTCAATAATCATTTGCTGCAGTCCAGGACACAATGATTTCCCTTGACGCATGAAACTGCAATAACGTCAACTCACTTTCAGAAATAATATTGCCATCATTCGTTTTTATGTGTCTCCCCCGGCCGGAGAAAACAGCTCCACAGGACTCGCTCACTCTCATATGAAGGGAAGTGGGAGCTTAAAGCATTTGTAATTTTCAAAAGTTGCAAGAGAAACTTGAAATGAAATTTCTGCACAGTTCTTGAAGCGTTGGAAAAAGTTGGAAAACAAAAAAGAATAGGCTGCATGCATCAACTTTGCAGAGAGAAAAGGCAGTGGATTACTCTTTCCCCAGTTTGTAAAGCTGGGTGAATATGCTGGATACTGTACTTAATAGTTGTCTGAAGCCAAGATGTGGCACGAATCCATTTATAACCCAAACTGATTTACTGCAGACATGGGACAATTACCTGTTCTCAGAGAGAAGAACCTGTGAGTTATAGTGTTCTCTCGTATTATCTATAGACATTCACCATAAGATATTAGACAATA
Source organism: Electrona antarctica (assembly GCF_951216825.1). Taxonomy (NCBI): domain Eukaryota; kingdom Metazoa; phylum Chordata; class Actinopteri; order Myctophiformes; family Myctophidae; genus Electrona; species Electrona antarctica. The sequence continues at coordinate 18,915,028 of NC_136807.1, read as the reverse complement.
CAGCTAAGTGTAATATTTTGTGCTTGGCTGAGTGCTTGATTGCATATTCAAAGCCATCTTCACACAGTCATTATCGTCATCTAAAGTATGGGCCATAGATCATTGCTTCTCCCCAAAATGGAGACAGTGAGGTCTTTTATCTCTCCTGTTTGATGATAATAATAAAAATCCTCTGTGGATTTGGATACTGCATGTGTCTTGGACCAATTTAATTTACAGGCAAATTTTGGTTAAGTAAAAAAGAAAGAATTTTGGAGCTCATTGAGCATATGTGCAGTGTGTAAGTCAACCCACTCATTTCTTATAAGACATTCAGCAGTGTGGAGTTTTGTTCTCTATATCAATAGTATTCAAATTAAAGTGCGAGTAGAGTGAGTGAGATCTCAGACAGCGAGAGCGAGAAAAAGTCAAGATCTCTTGCGTTATGTGACGAATAAGAGCAAGGAATTGTTAAGTCTCACATAACAAGTCTAATAAGTAGTACCATTTCAGCCTTGAAATAAGTCTTTCCACATTTTTTGTATCATCAAGCACAAATGCATCAGGAAGATGGAAAAGGCGAATAGGATAACAATAAACATCATTATCAGAGTATATTTTTTGGATCAGCAAAGACCTGAGGGAGTGCAGTGCCTGTTGTCGAGTCGGTCGGATAGGCGGTTATCTCAGAACCACCGATATCTGGGCATATACTGATGACATCAGGGATCTATAAGCATGGCGTGGGATATCTTCTTATGTTTTTGAGGGGCGCTAGCCCCTCCTATATACAGGTGTAATGTTTGTTTTTAGTTCAATGTTTGTTTTAAAAACGCCAACAGCTGGGTTTCCCAAAGAAAATTTGTGTTGCATGTAGCTTGAACACACCCCTCTAGGCCACACACAGAAGCCTGTGTGCAGCCTAATTGGCTGCATGGCAGCCAATCAGACACTATGTCCTTTTTTGGGAAACACTGTCAAACACAACATAGAAATAGACAACCTAGACTAGAGCACAGCCATACCTGTCCTCATTGCGCACGTAAGGCCTAATGCATGAATACATTTAGAAGCAAACCTGTTTCCCTAAAGCCTTTTTAGCCTACACACACCTGTCGACATGTGGCAGTATTAAAACCCTTCGCAGTGAAATGTGTGATGTGAGTGGTGACTTTCTTCATCTCATTTAAATATAAAAACTTTGAAATTAAACAAACTTGTTTAGGCCTACTTTAGCATCAAAGAAATTAAATTGCCATATGTATGTATAATATATAAAATTAAGAGTGAAGAGAGCCTACTGTCAGCTGCAGCAGTCCAAATATTATTAAATTAAATTTCAGAGGCGAAGTGATGTCGGCAAGGTAAATGTAGGCCTATATGAAAACACTACTGTCCCATTGTGCAAGTGAATTAAATGGAATAACATTCGATTGTGGGTTAATAAATATAGGCAAGGAGGTTAAATGGGAGGCTATTGTGCAGTCAAAGTTACCAGAACGAAAATACATCGCCTGGATGCAACTGGGACGTATCATCAGTGATGTATCCCATGGTCATCGGGGTTTCGGGTCTCTCGAACATCATACCCCTCACTCGGGTGACCCAGCCGCGGTGATCAAGTCCCGACTTACGTCCCAGTAGCTACCCTCGATCAGAACCACTAGGGAAAGACAGGGCCGCACAATCCGTTGGAACCACTCCGGAACTACTATGCCGGGACTGAGAGGTACAATTCTGGTATGTGGAGGGACTAGGCTCTGTGGGTTGCCTCCTGTCCGGGCCCCTCCTACGTCTCACCAGGTCCACTCCTGCTCGCACCAGGAGTATAGCGAGGAACCTGTGCGTTGTACCAATACAAGCTAGTTAATTCAGCATTATTTTATTGACTGGTCAGGCCGGTATGGTAGGCCTCAGGCCTACCAATATAGGCCTCAGGCCTACCATTGCATCCATCTATGCACGGAATTGTCGGAATATCTATGTTCACAGTGAAAGGGGGTGTTGTTGTGAAGAACCACACGCATACTCACTATGTATATTTCATTTGGGAAACCCAGCCATTGACCTTATACATACGCAGCCGACCACCGTACTTGCGCACTCTGCTTGCACAAGTAACTCTGCTTGCGCAAGTAAGTAATACTTTTACCTTTTACCCACCCAACATTGATACATATCTTAATTACGTCACCATCAACAGCCAATTAGGGGTATGCTTACCATACATACATACCACTTTTGGTCCAGCAGACCACAGTACTTGCTCGCTCTGCTTGGGCAAGTAATGATATAAAACATACAATTTATATGCTTTTCTAGGTACTCAATGTCGAAAACAGAAAAAGGACAGCTTTATTAGGAAGACAACTAATTAATTAAGGTTAAAAATGAAGTAATTGGAATAAAAAAAATACCCTGGACAAGATGACAAATACTAACAATAATAACTGGAGAGGAAAAACTTTTCTTCTCACCAAGCTGAAATTATAAGAGGAAATTATGTCTTGACTCTTGAATTACTGTAGACATTTTGTCAGCATTCATTAATGCACGCATCATGTGAATGCGGAAGTGCATCTTTAAATGCTGTGTGGGTGGGATGTTAGGTTGCATGGTCGCTGTGTATTTTTGCTACTATGGGCTATTAATTGTATGAAGCGCATGGGGATTGCATCTGCATGAAATGTGCCATAGCTATACCAATAATATTGGCTTCACTTGACTTTTCTTTGCTTCTTATTTTCTCTTCATCCTTTTCAATAGATGGCGCTCCAGTTCCAATGCTAGAGGCTACTCACATCGACAGGAAATATGAGTTTTATGCAGCACTTGTCCTTATAGTTTGGTGTCATTGGTGTCATTTAAAAAAGGAGCAACTTTAACACAACTCTTCATGCTATTTTTTAATTTGTTTATTTATTTTTAATCAAAGGGCATCATGTTTGTATAATTCAAGGACTTCACTTAATCTTTATCAGTGGCAAAAAAGATAAGTCATACAAGCACTGCTGGTGTTAAAGTTTAACTACCCTTCCAAAAATGCCGTTTCAAATTGTAACACCATTATCAGTGACTCAAATCACATTAGCTCCACTGAGATGTATTGCGCTGATGCATTACTCCCACACTATAGAGGGAGTCAAAGAACTCAGAAGGGCCCAGCCGTTATCTACAGTACGCTTGAGGCAGCCGAGCTGTATTACCTTGCCATTTCAAAGGAAATCTCATCACTGGCTCAAGTTTCAGAGGCAGACGCGTCCAGTGACTTAACCAACACTGATCAGAGAAGGCTAGAGACCCCACAAAGATGCTGCTGCTCATGTTGCCCCATGTCAGCATAATTCAGGAGAAAATAAAGGCATTCTCCACTCTGTTATGTTCTTGCAGTCATCTCAGTATATGCTGCCTCAATGAGCGTGAGGAGTCATGGGTATAGATACACCTGGTCAAATATTATTCAACCAAAATGTGAAAGCTATACAGTCAAGTTTGTGCTAATCATTTTGTGGCAATCAATAGTACAAATTACAAAGTACATTTTATTTTTAATATTAATTCACTGCTGTATTGAAATTTAGACATTATAAAATTAATTAGCTTTTATCTGCTGTTAAATTGCTTTATATTTTGATAGAAAACCAAAATACATTGCATGGATGCACCTGGGACATATCCTCAGTGATGTATCCCAAGGTCATCTGGGTTTCGGGTCTCCCAACATCATACATACTCAGGTGACCCAGCCGGGGTGATCAAGTCCCGACTAAGACTTCCGTCCCAGTAGCTACCCTCGATCAGTCCCATTAGGAAAAAACAAGAGCCACACAATCCGTTCCTCCTGAACTACTCTGCCGGGACTGGGAGGATCGCATCAATCTGGCGCATGGAAGGACTAGGCTCTGTGGGTTGACTCCTGTCCGGGCCCCTCCTACGTCTCAGCAGGTCCACTCCTGCTCTCACCAGGTCCAGCACCTGTGCGTTGCACCAGACTCCCAGCACCTGCAGGCATTTCATTCAAGAGTGGTGGATTCTCGAGCCGCAATGGTTCTGCAGGCTCCACCTGGCCCATGGTGGTGCCGCAGGCTCCGCTTGCGGCTTGACTGGCCCTCCTAAAGGCCTCACCGTGGGTTTGTTGGGCTTCTTCCTCATGGAAGACACAGGCTGCTCCCGGGTGCCGTCTACATTCCGGCTGCTGGTTGTCACATAGTCTATTCCTATGAGTCACTATAAATAGAATAACTAAAACAAAAATATATTGCATGGATGCACCTGGGACGTATCCTCAGTGATGTATCCCAAGGTCATCAGGGTTTCGGGTCTCCCAACATCATACCCCTCACTCAGGTGACCCAGCCGGGGTGATCAAGTCCCGACTTATGTCCCAGTAGCTACCCTCGATCATAGGACTCATTGTTAGAGTGTTTGTTCAGTAACAGGGTCTCCCCGTCCCTCCAGCTCTTGATTAAAGCTGCTATAATGACCTTTTTTTTTGGGGGGGGGGGGGGGGGGGGGGTATTCAGACAGCCAGCAATGGGTTAAGTTAAACGCTCCCAAAAAATGTAGTCTCTGTGACACATTTAGGGGCCACAATCTGCATTCAAAGATGTTCCTAGAAGCTTTGTCATTGGTAAAAAAAAACCTGGTCGCAATGACTAACCAATCAGGAAGCAGACAGGCAAATCGACCAATGACAAAGCTTCTAGGAAAATCTTTGAATGCAGATTGCGGGCCCTAGATGTGTCACAGAGACTTATTGCTTATAGCAGCTTTAAACAGAAAATGCATTTTCAGTTCGGGATACCAATTTTATCCAATCAGGAGAGAGAACTCACACACAACACAGGATAAACAAGTGAATTTGAAAGTGATGACACAAAGAAAGGAGCACACAAGAGAAGAGAGGCAGATATCTCCCCTTGTGTGTATTGTACGTATATTGTCTTGTTTTGTTTTCGGTTGTATGTATTGTCAATTGTCAGTCGTCTCGTTTACATGTATGTTTGATTAAAATTCAATAAAACGTAAATTGAAAAAAGAAAGGAGCACACAAAATTGGAACTGGAACACTAAAAGTAAAGCTGATAAATGGTACTTTCTCCTGATTGGCTGAAGATTGGCCACCCCTGAAAATGTATTTTCTGTATATTAAAGAGCTGGAGAGACACAGAGACCCCTGCCCTGTCCTGCTACTTAACAAACACTCTAACAATGATTACTATCACAATATAGTTTAAAAACTTTTAAAAAATACGTTAACAGGGCTTGACATTAAGGCTTGTCCAACTAATAAATCCTTCCGGACAAGTGCATTAAAATGTTACTTGTCCGTTGGACAAGTGACTCTTGGTTTCACTTTTTCTGTGACACTCCTAGCAGCCAACAATATTGTGAAAGCCAGACAATAGTCTGGCTTTCCTAATAAAAACCTGAAAACCGAACCTTGTGTTATTCTGTGGCTTGTTTATTTACTTTCAAAGGGAAAAATTACCCAACATCACTTATTGATTTTAAACGCGTCTAATTGCGACCGTCACCATAGGTCGCGTTTACTATGAAAACCTGCATTTCCCGTCAGTCCGTCAGTCGTGTACACCACGCGCAAGAAACTGCGATACACAGAGCTGGCAGCAGAGGATTCGTGGATTCTTCCACCATCAGGCTACTGAATGAACTTGGCATCCATGGACAGGCTCTGAGGCAGACAGAACACTTTCTGAAGCAGCTGAAAGAGGCAGCCAGTGGATTAAACGGAAAGACCCTTGCTGGGCTATAAGAACATGACCCCGACCCCCAATGGACAGTCTTAACATCACGTCCCGTGTTTTATGATTCTGAAAACCTGCATTTCCCGTCAGTCGTGTACACCATGTCATGAAAGGGACCCGTTGTTCGGTTCTGACATTCCATATGTTGATCTGACCTCATCAAACCCTGTACACTCAAGACACGCTCCATATACAGTATGGCCAGTAGGCCTATACAGAATTAATTCCATGTTGATCTGACCCCCCTAATCACTGATTTGATCCACACTGTTCATATTCACAACAGGCACTCTCATCAAGACAAGATGCCTGCTGTCCATCGTTGTATATACTGATGTATACAGTAGGTTTAAAGTGTTTAAACTGATTTTGATGTGATAAGCAATTTTGCTGCAGGGATCCCCTGAAAGCCCCTCAAGGACCCCTGAGGGTCCCCAGACCCCATTTGAGAACCACTGGCCAGTACACCCAGAAACACCACTGCTGAGAACCATTAAAAACAAATGTCTTCCATGCCAATGAATGACCTGCTTTTAACATACCATGATGAGAGCTGGATTTCCCAAATGCCAATTGACATTAACACTTTAATAAAGACACTGCCTGACAGGTATCCAAACCTTGTTAAAACAGGTACATAACAGTGGCGGATACAGAACATGCCTATGACTGCGCCTGCGGTCTGTTTTTTAGATATTATAATGGCCGGTGGATGACGCCGGTAACATGTCATTGTTCCGACCTCCCATTGTTCCGAAATTACCAGATAGTCCTGGATGGACAACATCAAGGAGTGGACTGGCTGCAGCTTCCAGACCCTGCTGCGCACAGCTGAGGGCCGAGAGCGCTGGAGATCCCTGACTGCCCAAGCATCCACCATGACACCCCTACGGCCCCCTAGGCCATGGGATGAGTAAGAGTAAGTAAGATGGTCATTCGTCTCAACTGCTCAATTCTTGCCACTGTCTCTGCTTGTCTTTAATGCTTTGAAAAGTTCAAAGCAATCTAGATATTTCATCTAGATAATTCAATATAGAAAGTGAAGAAGTTGAAGTAGCAAGTAGAAAAAAGTACAGAGAGGGCCATGGAAATAGTAACAATAATACGCTTGACTTTGAAAGTAATTTTGTGAGTTACAAATCCTCCATCTACGCCTTCCCTCTCAGCTTTGTACAAAGGGTTGAGGAAACCGCGACCTGCTTCTTTCAAAACCACTTCACAAAAAGGGCGAAGGTCAAACCACTCTTCCTCTGTAAAAACACAACTTTTCTTCATCGTGTCTACTGGACTAGTATGCATTTGGTATTTATGGTAATATTATTGACCACTCATTTTGTATGTCCAAGGCAAACATTTTGTTTGAGGAAAATATCCATCACAAGCCTGCATGTTGATGACCCCTGCTCCGGACAAGTGACTTTTGTGCCAACAACTTTTTGTTGTGTAAGTGAATGGTGATGCGTCGTTATCGTTCGAGAGTTATCTGATATAGTCCAATAAACAGGCTGTATACATAAGTCATGGAATAATAAGAACTGGCATATTTTAATGATTGCCCGGGATACTTATCCCAAAATGAATGGTCCATGTGATATGCATATGAACAACAAAGACATAGATGAAAGCAAATACGACCTGTTACATCACAAATTAGATTCGATCATATCAGTCCGTTGGTCGGGGCGCCCCTTTAAGCACAGGCCAGAGGGGTCGTCTGTTGTGGAGAATTCTGACGTGTCTCTACTTTTTCAGACACTATATAGAAATCTTTCTGTCTCTCTGTGACCTTGCTTGAGCACAGCTAGGGTGCACACATGCAGTTACCAAGTAATGGTAACTGCATGCTTAAAAGGTCTACTTTATCCCATCAATGGGTGCCTCCAAAAGTTAATGTAAAGCCCTGGGTAATAAATAACGTGGTTAATTCCAAATGTACTTTTGTAAGTTTGGGTCCCGAGGGTCCTTTCCAAGACCGAGGAGGAGGTGGTGAAGGTAGCATGGATATGTGTTTGTCACTCAACCTAAAGTGCATGTAAGTCCCCTTCTGTATTGTATTGTATCCCCATGAATGACTGATGCATTTATAGAGAATAAAATACAGTGGTTTTCTTGGTCTGCCTTTAGTTTATATCACTCACATTTATCGGGCTATATGTTGACACTAGTGTAAATGTTTTCAGACACCAGGCAGTGTAATGCAATGGTTCTCTGGGGGTCCTTGGGGGTTCCAGGGTCCCCAGCAGTGCCAGCACAACGAGGAACAGTTTTAAAACTTAAGCCCCATTTCATTAGTTGGTTATTCGAAAATAGCCAATCTACAAGATCAGAACAGAACACCTTTACATGAACATGTTTTAGTACCACTGGTGTACGTATTGTGTTAAGGAAACATAGGGCAGTATTTTCATTTTCCACAAGTACCAAATTAGCTCAGACACGAACAGTCATTGGAACATTTGTGCTATGAGATAATTACTCTGCTTTAGGTGGACTTAACTGCAGGCGTCTATTAAACGGCTGAGCTGGTTTACACCCAGAACTGGAGGCGAGGTAAGCCTGTACTGCAGAGGAGAAGAGATGCAGAGACATGCTCAGTCCTGTCAGCATTCCACAGCTCTCTGCAACACATGCCTCTGGAAAATTCCTATCCGAGTGAACATGGACAAAACTGAAGGAGGTTGGTAAAGATTCAGAATAGAGCCAAGGAGAAAATGAATCAATTTCATATGTTTTCGACTGATTGTGAAATAAACGTGAATTGATTGTTAATTTATATGACTCTTCAAAACTTTACCCTTAATACTGAAAAAGAAAATTGCAGGCATATGTTTTGCCTTGCCACCCCTCACAATACAAGTCAAAGCCCTCCCCATCTGGAAAAATCAAAATGTCATGAATCCTCAAATACATCTCAGAGATAGGTTTTCATTTATTCTGGTGCACCACACCGAATGAATAACAGGGGCCATGGGATGAATATTTATCATAGATTAGATGGTAGTGTATTCAATCAAATCCCACCCTCTCTACTAAAGTATTCTTATCCACATGTAAAATAGGGAATATTTGAGCACTGTGTATTTCAGAGTGATAAATAAGCGTTTGCGTGGCTTCACATCTGCCTTCTTTGTTACCCCCTCTTCAGATAAAGAGGCTGGCCTCTGCTTTGTTACCCCCTCTTCAGATAAAGAGGCTGGCCTCTGCCTTGTTACCCCCTCTTCAGATAAAGAGGCTGGCCTCTGCCTTGTTACCCCCTCTTCAGATAAAGAGGCTGGCCTCTGCCTTGTTACCCCCTCTACAGATAAAGAGGCTGGCCTCTGCCTTGTTACCCCCTCTGTTACCCCCTCTGTTACCCCCTCTTCAGATAAAGAGGCTGGCCTCTGCCTTGTTACCCCCTCTTCAGATAAAGAGGCTGTTGTTACCCCCTCTTCAGATAAAGAGGCTGGCCTCTGCCTTGTTACCCCCTCTTCAGATAAAGAGGCTGGCCTCTGCCTTGTTACCCCCTCTTCAGATAAAGAGGCTGGCCTCTGCCTTGTTACCCCCTCTACAGATAAAGAGGCTGGCCTCTGCCTTGGCTGGCCTCTGCCTTGTTACCCCCTCTTCAGATAAAGAGGCTGGCCTCTGCCTTGGCTGGCCTCTGCCTTGTTACCCCCTCTTCAGATAAAGAGGCTGGCCTCTGCCTTGTTACCCCCTCTACAGATAAAGAGGCTGGCCTCTGCCTTGTTACCCCCTCTTCAGATAAAGAGGCTGGCCTCTGCCTTGTTACCCCCTCTTCAGATAAAGAGGCTGGCCTCTGCCTTGTTACCCCCTCTTCAGATAAAGAGGCTGGCCTACAGTTGGGTGCCACCGATATTGTCCCTTATCATTTGACCCATTTAGGCCTGACCTCAAAATTTAAAAAAAATCCTTCTAAATCCTCCAGTTTTCTGAAATAAATATTTTCACGATTTTTCAAAAATAGCAGACCTACAAGCTCGTAGCGCGCCACTCGGTGGCGCGCTATGAGCTTGTAGATCTGCTATTTTCCAATAGCTAAATTATAACATAATGTTTAAAACACCAAAAGGGGTTCCCGCCCAAAATGGGTTAACTGTCCTTTTGCGCAGATCACGCAAACCTCAGCAAAAAGAAAAGGACAATATCGATGGCCTCCAACTGTATGAAGAGGAATCAGCATTAGCTATGTATCATTTGGTTTCCAAGCCTGGGTTATCCAACCTTTGCCACCAAATAAATATGTAAAGCCAAGGGGCGGCTGTTCTTATTTCTAAAAGTTGGAAACTCATTCTACTCCTCATGTTTCATTCAGATAAGCAGAGGCCCAAAAAATAGCCAATGCCAGATTACAAATGCTCAATTTAATGACAATGAATGCTAGATTAATCACCTCTGAGCCACCTCCAGCTGGAAGTACTGTATGTTGCAATAACAACCCCTCTATTTTCTTTATAGGATCAGGATCATTCAATAATTCATGATGCATGATCGAGTCTTAAGCATCATATTGATACTAATTTAAACATTGTCAATTCAATACCCTAGCTTCTTGATTAAAAATGTTGACACCTAAGATGAGAAGAACTTGTCTGATAAAAGATCATCTCATATTGAATACTGTGACAGTAGAATGTGGTGTTTATGTGCTTTTGCTAGCTAAGCAATAATAGTAATCCTCTTAACTGTCTAGTAAAAACTAAAAAGAATAGTAGCCTGTATTTTTGTAGCAACGTGAAGCAACAAAGCAAATCCGACGTTTGTAGCTGTTACAAAATATACAAAGCTACAAATTGAAGTTGAGCTGGGTTCAACTTCCAGATACTACCCGTGCTGCTGTGCTGATGAGACGGAGTCGCGCAGAGCAGAGCCAGCATGGGGCTAGGCTAGCAGTTTGCATGGGACATTGCGGTCGTAGTGGCTAATCTGGCATTCAAAATTATAAATTTCTATCGAATATCTTAGTTTTTTGTGTTTTTTTAAGGGTAACTGTTGTATAATCGCGATATAACACTCAAGGGTGTGCTTTATCGTGATTATTGCCACTTCAGTGACGCTTGTGGAACTCGACTTCCTCTGACCCGCTTGATGACATCAACATCTGTGTGAGCAACACATACAAAGTGACAAAGCGAGAAATATGCTGTGTATCTTTGCATGTGCCCATGTTAATGCACTATTACACTCTTTTTGAGCCAATGTGGAGCAGCAGCTACTATTGTATAAAGGACTAGTGCACTGCTCAATCCCAATAAGTACTTGGATGGGATGTAGAGTCCTGTACCGTAGCAACACTCCTGCCTTCCTTTTGCCTTTAATTTTGTGTGCCCCCTTTCAGCATTTGGGGGCCGGAATAAACTGTGAAATGAGAGCAGTCTGAATGACACACCTTTCTACGGTTTGTTTTGTCTGTGGATTAACTTCTGACTGTGGAGAGGCTGAGGAATCCAAATTGGCCCTAACTGACCCCGTTCAGTCTTTTGTGTTTAGGTGGAACAGCAGTCCATTACTGGATGATTCATTTGGAAAATACACAGGAGATTCTTGAGTGTTAATCTATTTTCATGTTTACATTCAATAGCTAAATCAACACTCAGCAGGGTTTTGCAGAGTAGGATTGGGTAAAGGTATACCACAAGGTGGGCTAGGCCTGCTGTAATAACAGGTTTTGGTTGAATTTAAGTTTGGATCTGTGTTAATAGCAGAAATAACAAGTTAGCAATATTACTCCCATGTGAGTCAGCCAGACAGGGCAAAACGAGACACACTTCACCTGAATTCTATACAAGCCTAGGCAGTGTGCTAGGTAGATGTGAGGTTGTGAACTCACTCACTCACACACACACACGTGTGAAGTGAGTGGTGCAACTGTGTGTGGGTTACCGGGGGGTCCCCGGAACTTCCAGACCCACTGGAACACGCCCGCCGCCCGGGCGGGCGGCGGGCGGACACGGGGCAGCTCGCCGGAACCGGCGAGCTGCCCCGTGTCCGAAACGGTTGAGAAACGACAGAGTTACTGTGTGGGGGTCACCGTGGATCCCCGGGGGGGTCCCCGGAACATCCAGGAACATCCAGAACATCCAAAAGTCCATAGACTTGGTGGCACGGTGGCACAGTCGGTAGTGCTGTCGTCTCCTGGGTTCGATTCCCGCTGGGGATGCTGTGGGCGTGTTCTCTCCACCGCGTCATCAGTGCCCATACCCAAGGCGGGGTTGGTCGAAAGGGCACTTTCTGTGTGGAGTTTGCATGTTCTCCCCGTGTCTCCTAGGGTAGGTACCCTCACAAAAAAACATGCAGTAATCCTGGTCTCTAAACTACCTCCCCCTGGCCAGCCGGGGCGCCTGATGGAGGGGAAAGGAACTGGTCAGAATAACGTGTTCCTTCCACGCGCTACGTCCGGCCGGGGAAACTCCCCCCTGTCAGGTGAAAAGAAGCAGCTTGGACTCCTCATGCATAGAAGGAAGCATGAGGTCAGTCCGCTGCCCCCCAGGTTGGCAGAGGAAGTTTATCGCCCAGGATTACATTAGATAATTGACACTGGGTGAAAAAATGGGTTGCAAAATCGTGGGATAAAAATTATAAGAAAAAAAAGTCCATAGACTTGGCTGCCATATGACGCAATTTCGAAAGCCAGGCATTGGACAAGTAGCAGATCTACAAGCTCAAAATGCTACATGATGCGTTGTGAGCTTGTAGATTTGCTATCTTAGCTATTCTAGAAAGTATTCTTTCGCCCATAATGACATGGCCAAAACAGGTTGAAAGGTTAAACGACGGGCTAGCTAGCCAGATGTTGTGGTTAAGTGCTTGACAGAGTCGAACGTAATCGACGCAAGAGTATATAAGGAACGGAGGGTGAGAGAAATTCCTCCCTTGCGTTGCGTCGGTTACGTGATCTGTCTCGCTCTGTCGGGTTGAGATCTGATCCCAAGCCTACCTTGCGTCGAGGACACCCTGCCCACCTGGAGTTCCTCCTCTGCTCGACCGCTCTTGAAAGAGGACAACACTTCCGCCGGCACATTGAGTTGTAAACGTAAACACGATCGGCATGGATATATCACATTGGAGGTTAAACAGGACAACATGACATCAGCGTTCGAAGCACTGCTTTGCAAACTCGTCTGTGATTATCAGGCCTGGACTGACAATGATTAATTGATTACAGCACTAGCAAAAGACGCAGTCTTGAGTATGCATGTCCAAAATAACCTTGCGTTTTTTGTGTCCGTTTGACTCCCCCACGCAAGGAACAAAACAGACTATGTAGAGGCCTTTAGTGTCTGTTCGTCAAAAGGTGAATCTAAACCAGTTGACCTCTCCACCCCCCCCCCCCCCCCCCCCGGAACCCAGTGCCTGTCTGAGAAACGACATATACTTTAGTTCTACAATATTTTTGATTTGCCTTCCAATGAGGAGCTATTGCAACACATTTCCAGCCCAGAGAGGATTTTGTCTGTGTGCATATATCCACTCATTCACTGCTTATACCAAACAATAACAGCAATTTGATCATGACCTAGAGTGTTATTATTTTGTTTCTCTACAATGAAACATGGATTTCCAATAACACCTAATCAGACATGAATATTCCACACACACACTCCCATAGAGCACACAAATCATATTCTCACAGGGTCCAAGAGACAGCCCGAGAGCCCATTTGTATTCTGGGCGTGACATCTTGAATCTGCATCCAAATGGGGAATGAAATATTTATGCTGCAAAATGATGGTACTCTTCATTGTCAATTTGCTTGAACATAAAAGTGCATTAGACGGTAGGTGCATTCCTGCCCAGGCAAGTCAGAACGGGCTCAGTCAATGAGGCATCAGATTCCCACAAGGTAGAGAGAGAGAATGGGAGGGAGGGAGGAGGAGAGGAGGGAGGGATGGAGTGAGGAAGCAGGGACAGAGAGGCATGAAGCCTGATAAGCCCAATGTATACCTCGTTTTACAACTGGGTTGTGCACCGAGTAGCTGATCTACATGCTGACACGGTGTGAGCTTATAGATCTGCTATTCTTTCAACACAGTCAAAGAAAGAGATAGGAGGATCGGGGGCGTGAAACAACCTATGGACAGCCACAGGCTAAAGAGCTGTGTGAATTCACACGGAGCGGAGACAACACGCACACGCACGCGCACACACACACACACGCACGCGCACACGCACACACACACACACACACACACACACACACACACACACACACACACACACACACACACACACAGCACATAAACATTCAAATCACTGTAAATGTCAAGTGCCTCCAAACCAATGCCATCATCTCAATATGAAAATCTCCTTTGTTTAATTATTAATAACATGTTATGGGGTAGGGTTTTCGGGCCAAAATTGAGAGCAATATCTTTGGCTTTGGTAATATTGACTGTGCTGTTTTGCATTGCACATAGTTGGCTTATTACATGTTTCATGACACATTCATGAATAAACAATCAGTTTTTATTACAGCCTCATTAAACATTTATGAAAAATGTATGTAATGTTGTTCACTTTGCAGCTTACCAAATTAACATAGAGCATAGACCACTATAATTTGCATTTTGATTATCCTATAAATTGACTCAATAGGTATATTTAAGCAGTAGTAATAGCCATCCTTTCTGCAGTTGTGCCATTCGTTTGATAGACAAACTGATAGGGTAAGCTGCAATATGCCATACAAACTTTATTGTGCTATTGTATATTGTGTCTGCCACACAGGCTAAAAATGACTGAATTACATTTGAATTTATTTCATTTGAATGGGTTTGGAGAGATGGATAATGTAGCTAGTATTGTAATGAAAAGCTCAAGTCCATTTTCAGAAAAATGTAAACAAAGAAACTGTGTTCCTCGGATCACAGGTCTCAACCAAGCCAGGTAGTAGAAGTAAATCTTAGACAATCAAGAATCATAGTCTCGGCCACGCCTTCGGCCTGGCGGAGACAATAAGACTAGGTTAGTTTCCACATACTGTGTGTGTTAAACATGGTTCATGTTAAAGGTTACAACCAATCTTTGGTTCAGAAAAAACATTCAACAGTTGGGTGAAACAAAGATTATGTTGATTAAATAATAAAATCACACTTGAAGTGAGGGGCGCCCACTGTGGCTGCCACATGATGTCACGGGGGGCATGCAGAAAACGGGTGGGCCTGCTGAGAGTGCAGTGAATTGAGCTCAAACTGTATGCCTTTGGGGGACAAAATGCCGTTCAGGTGCATCCTTGCTTCATACTACTCACAGTAGGTTAGACCGATTCGCAAGTTAATGATCGACAAGGATCTCATTATGGGATAAATGTAGTATAAGCCATTAACTATCCTGTTACCTCTCCTTCATTGAGGGATTAAAATAATGTAATTTTTTTTTAATTAAATGCCATGTAATGTAGAGTGGTGGAAACACCATTCAGATATGACCTTATTGACCTATGGTCCAAGGTAGTCCTTGAAGTCCACTGAAGTTAAAAATGTTGATTGTTCATTTGTTAAGTCACAAATCATGTCCTGGTCCTGGTCCCTTAAACTGTTAAAAATGTGTTACATAATATACTGATACAATTAAATTGCCTTTTGTGTACAAATAATTCTATAAAGCAACAAAATATCAAATTCAAGAGCAAACAGAACAACAACAGTGCAAAGCTAATTTTGCTGAGTTCCAGAGTAAACACAATTTTCTTCTCATACAGTATGCAACATTTTTCTCATACGCATAAATAGCAGTTTGCTGATCTGGTGTCTTGGGACTTTAAATAAATCAGAGTGTAAAGCGCCTGAAGGGAGGACACATTCCTCATAGTGACGTGTTCAGACGGAGCCTTCATTCTTTGTGTTGCCTTCTAGGAGCGTAGTGCCTATTTTATTCAACACGTCTTTCTCTTGCATAGGTCAGTGCTCTCCCCACAACATCTCAGTACTTTTGACCGTGGTGGTTGCTTGCAGAAAAACATGTACGTGACTACGTGTATGATTTATGGTAGGTAAATCAGGAACCAACATTTCTTACAAATAGTCTGCTCCACAAATACAAACCACAATATCTTTTTTCCCCCCTCCTGTAATCTATATTTCATTTTTTAACTGGTGAAAAAAGTCAATTTAAGACAATCTTTTCTAAGAGAAACTGATTGTGTTTCAGTCTTTGTTTGATGATATTTTGGTGACACAGTGAAACAAATGTCAAATGACTATGAATGTTAATGTGTGACATTTAGTTAACAAAAATCTTGATTTATATGGATATTCTATGTTTATGGTGCATTGGTGCTATAATAAAAGACCTAAGAGAGATGTTTATCTCCTCTGTGACAACTCCCCAAAATGAAAGGGCAACCTGGTCAGGGATTGGCATGATAACTAAAGACCCATTATGATTGATTCATTTGATATACAGTACACTGCACCTGACAGGACAGGACAGACAATCCAGTTTGATATGCCTACAGTACAGTATTATGATCAGCAGTAGCTAGTTATAGACTTCATGGAGGATGGCCTATGCCACTGGTTCTCAACATCGAGTCCGGGGCCTCCAGGGGTCAAAATGGACTTTACGGGTCTATAACTCTGAGAGTGTACACATGGAACCAAATGGACCCACATGCGTCCATTTGGTAGCATTTGTAAACTCTCAGAGTTAAATTACCAGTAAGACGCCTTAGGGCGAGAAGCACTGGCCATATATGGAGTGTGTCTTGAGTGTACAGGGTTTGATGAGGTCAGATCAACATATGGAATGTCATAACAGGTTAGCTCCGTATGGAGATCTAAGGGTGACAGCGGGGGCAGTGTCTTGAGTGTACAGGGTTTGATGAGGGCCCAGGTAGGGCTGGGACTTAATTTTCGGGCCTGTTGAGAACTCTGGTTTTCGCCATCTGCCAGGCACGGCTGCACAAATAACTTTGGGGCAGGCCCGTCTAGAGTTTAAATGGACAGGTATCAGTCAAAAGGGAGACACCGAATAGGAAGGATGGATGGGGAAGGATCAACATATGGAATGTCAGAGCAGGTTCTGACATATCCATATACTAATATTGATGACATCAGGGATCTCCATATATCGGCTTAATTGCGACAGCAGGTCGCATTTACTATGATCCCTGATTTACTATCATCCCTGATGATGTCATAGTGATGTCACGAGACCTGGGCACAATATATGGAGGCTTCCCCATGTATGGGGATTTTAAGTGATACACTGACGGACCTTCGGTCGCAAACATTGATGATTTAAATGGGTAAGAGGCCCGGCTCGCCGACTCGGAGCCGGGCGTAAGTTTAGATTGGGGTCCAAAGCGGTCAGCGGCGTAAGGCATTTCAAACTGGGGGCACTTGAAATTCAAAAGCTTGAGAATCACTGGCCGATGCAACCATGAAATACTTGGGTGAAGTTCTCACTCCTGCAGTTACTAAGCCAGATAGAGAGCCTAAGATCTGAGTGCTTTTAGAGGCTCGTTTTTCAGCTGTCACCCCGCCATGCTCCCAAAGATTACCCTCGACAGGCTGCACTGTCCAGACCTATCAGGCCCACACAGAATATCGCAGTATAACCCAGTCTGTCTCTTGAGAACAACAGCTCATAACTCAAAGATATTGGTGTCCTTGTCAATAAAATCACATATAAAGAAGATTGGGCTCAAATGAATGTGCTCTCGAGAGAAATATAGTCAGGTGAGGCTGGCTGCATCTAGACCTCAGGAATGTGCCGGTACTCTTCTCCCCCTGATCCCATCCCCCTGGCACCCCCTGGCCCCTCTATTGTGCAGGGAAGGAATGCTTTTCACCCAGCCACAACCTTTTCACGTTGAGGGATGTTGGGTGTCGCCCTTTTTTCATTTAATTCTGAAAGAATGAGATTTACCAGAAAGCTACAGTGCAAAGCCAGCAATGGCTAAGAAGTCATACGGTTTTATATTATTTTAAGAAGATGGTTATTACAAAAAATAAAAAAAGATACAGCATGCATAGCCTAAAGGCAGATACAGCTAACTTCACTGTGGAAATATTATGTTAATATCACATTTCCATGCGGATTATAGTAATTCTAGGGATGATTGCTGCTGAGAGATAGACCATTCAGTGATGTGACTAATTACAAAGAGTAGAAATGGTAGGCAATTATCTTTCAAATATTGTTATGAGAATTGATATGAGTAGAGCAGGGCTCTGAAACAAAACAAACGCTACAGCTTAATGAAGAAAGTAGAAACCTCTGGAGGATGAGCCAGACTCTCTAGCCCATCAAACAGTTTGAATGACCACTAGGGCCTTGCAGCTGACATATTGAGGGCAGATGTATTGGATGCTATGCCCTTGTTTCACGTTGTTGATTCCTTTGTGGGTTCTTCCATGTAATGAAACCAATGACATGTCTCAAAACCTTTAGTAGTTAAGTTATTGTATTTCTGTCTTTTTCTAAAATCATGGCGGTAACTGTTGCTAGTTGCTACACTAGATTCACTTTGAGCATTCATTTTCATTTTAGACTTTAGAATTCTCTTGCACCAAGTCTGGGGGGGGGGGGGCATAAAACAATGCCACATTGCAGGGTGTGGCTGCTCTTTTTTCTTTTCTTTAGGTTTTTTCTTGCCAAGAAGAGGGATGGTCTAACTCAGGTGCTAGCGTCCCATTGGTCCTCGCAGTACTCTAAAATGCCAATACCTGAGTCAGGTAGAGAAAAAAGTCAGAGGGGAAGAGGATAGTGATGTGACTCTTGTCTATCGGCAGGGCACTTCCAAGAATCTTTTATCCTCTGAATAGTGTGATTTTTCTGCTTTTCAGACCCATGGTGTTTGCTTGCTTATAGGGAAATCAAACGGCAAAAGAGGTAAGAGGCACATTTCAAACCAGGTAAGACATCCATGCATGCACAGGAGAAGGATCTTAATATTTGAAATGCAAGACAAGAGATTTCTTATTTATATTTTCAATCTATAATGATAACCCATTGCAAATGTTTCAAAAGGATATTTAGTTTTTGTGAGGATACAAAGAAAGCACAAGTAGCTACTTTTTGAGATGTATTGCAACAGTCTCCTGGGTGGTGCAGGGTGGGGTTAAATGAACTTGCGTTCCCGTAAGTTCATGATACCTTTCCCGAAAACGGGAAAGGTATCTATATCAACGCGTCTCTGCATGTGTGGGGCGTGAGCAGAGGGCCATTGTTGAGCTATTGTTGCGTTTTCCCCCCACAACGGGGGCTCTGAGGAAGACAGGCACCAAGGTAGGCCATGGTGGCAGTGTTTGGCTGGGGGAAGGCATGAGTGATGACTAAACAGTGGCTTTGCTGTTGGCTCAGGCCTGTGATTTTGTGCCAGAGCCCAGGATCACAACAGCAGCCTGAAGCCCTGGAGCCACAGAGCAGGGCAGGCCTGGTCTCGCACAAGCTCAGGTTCAGACTCCAGTGTAGGGAGCGGCCAGGTCCCCCTCCCAGATCCACTCCCTGCCACCCCCTCTCTCTCGCATGCTTTCTCATAAATCATACAGTTCCATACCTACTCTGCACCAGGTACATCATGGGTCTGATTCACTTCTAGAACCTATGGAAAGTTTAAGGTTTTCCATAATATAAGGTAGTACTCAGTGTGTGCAGAAAACACATATTGGTACTGTACATTTGTATGTGAAAGGGGAAATAGATATCCCATGCAGGGACTGGAGTTCAACAAAGCTGAAAATGTGTTTCACTAATATGTACATTGCATGTTTATTGTGTGTTTCAGACAATGTTGTCAAGCTATCAGCGAGGCCATTCCATGTGTTCTATCCTTCATTCCACCGGAGTCTGTATCTGTTCAACCAGATTTCAGTGGTGTGAAGAGTAAGAGTCATGGAGATATAGCATCACAGCAGTCACACCGTCAGACATCATCCAAGTCGGAGATCAAGACATTAATGGGATACCCAACCCAGTGCAAATTATATGACCTGTTAAAATCATGGTTTCTTATGATAATATTTGTATTATTGAATATTGATATTGTTGTATGATAATGATGTCCTTTATCAAAATGAATGTGTATGTAGGCTACAGTAATTGATATGTAATCACATACCGTATGATACCATATTATAGTGTTTTATATTTTGTAATGATATTGATTTTTTTTTTGTCATGTTTATTAATTGAATACATAGACTGAATGGAAGAATGGAAACAAGACTGCAAGGACTTTTTTGGTGTTATCCTTTTAGACCAAGTGTTTGACTGTACTGTTTACATTTCTGTCTAATCAAGTATTCAATCAATCTGATAAATACATTTACTACACGAGTTACTATAGTAAGTCCTGACATGTACAGAATGTACAGTATTTGTGCATATATTATATTCATCTAGCTACAGCAACTCAGTGACATGAATAAATTGCCTGACCGTGTGACCTGTGTGTTGTCTTTCTACAATATAGTTCCATAATTTACATGTAACCAATGCACCACCCACATCAATATTGTGGCCCTCAGCCCCAGAGCATGATTTTTTCATTAGCCGACCAGCCCACACAAACAACCTTTACAGTTCATCAAATTCTGTTTAACTGTACAGTAGAGAATCTGCCGACATCTTTTACAAATAGGCTATAAACATAGCCTTAAACTATCCTGTGCTATAATGTCATTAAATCTTTTTTTCTACGGCTCAAAATATGCATCTTAGCAATATCCCTGCTCCAATTTCTCCATTATTACATTAAGAGGTATAGGTCAAGCACAAATGTCTCATGTCTCCCTGTTGCTAGGGGTTCTCATTTGAATAGTATTCCATTTTCAAACCACAATATGGGTATACACCGTTTGCAATAATGAGTGATTCAATGATGCAACGCTTGTTCCATGAAACAAACATTTCTCTCTAAAGTTCAAAGTCATGCAGGGCTTTTCAACTAGTCTTGACAAAGCTTGAAAGTGCAATAGGACATTGAATAAGTAGAGCGGTACACAGAATAATCAGCATAAATTAGTCACATCACTGTTGCAGAAACCTTTTAACTCCATATTTTAAATTGTGGGTTTTGGGGTTTAACTTGATGATACTAAATAATCACACAAAAGTAGCAGATTCACAAGCTCGAAACGTGGTGTGAAGCGACGCGTTTTGAGCTTGTAGATCTGCTGCTTTTGCCATTTTTGAATTAGAATCCTCAAAAGTAACAGTTCTGAACATATGAGGTTTCCACCCGACAGACGATATACTAGTAGTGGTATGTGAATGTGGCCCTACGATGTTGGGGTATTTTGTTTTGGTTCCATTCAATCAATTCCCCTTTGGGGGCCTTTTTAGAGATTAAACAATAATACCAAAGCAAAGGGCAACAAACCTTTGGCCTATGGTTATGCCTGTGGGTCCTTTCACATAAACATAAATGCACCCTCTTGCTCTCATTGGCATGACATGGATTAGTTTACCATATGCCTCATGAAGACTTTGAGCAGCTAAACAATGACAGGCTTTCATGTGCACTGATATTGTTGTACAGACAGCAATGCTGGCCTGTCAGGCAACACAAAAACACAGTGAGGAGTATGAGAATGGTGCACACCAAGGATGCTCCCACACGGTCTGTCAGTCGGGTAAGGTAAAGAACGGTTTCATCAGGGAAAAGAAGCAAACATCTGAACGATGCTCTACTGTATTACTAATACGGTAGGCCCATATCTCACACACAATGTCCACATACGAATGGTAGAATGTTACTACTTGCTACCTGATAGCACAGCACACAAAATTGAGAATGGATTAGGTTACATGAATATCAATACTGTGTGAACATGCCAAAGCATTCAAGAGGAATGCTTTTCAAACTAATTCAAAATTACAATATTGTATTTTTCCCATTGTGATTGTTTTTATTTGCTTGTATACTGATTAGCGGCTTGATAAAACAGAACTCTGTGCAAGCCAGCAAATCGATGAATTGTTGATCACTTAAAATAAACAGCGAGCGGTCACTGGACTGGACCAATCTGTTAATACTGCCGGTCTTCTCCCCATCATTTTACTCCAAACTAAAAGCTTTGGGGAGACCACAGGTAAGAGCAGTATATAGCATGCTGTTAAGAAGTCAGATGGGGAAAAAAGGTATTAGCTGCAGCACACAGACTCTGTTCCCTGTTGTGAAATGTTGATTGTTCAGCCTCCTAATTGTTGCAGCTGAGGAATGATAATGTGACAGTTTCACACACACAAGCAGCAGCGTTCACTAATTGCCAGCAATGTCATGCTGCTGTAATGTCATGTAATATTAGCAATAAGCCTCACTAAGTGTGATATATGCTACCTGTAAAAGTGTTACACTTACAGTGTAGGCTACATGGTCCTGTCTTTGTGACAGCAAATGGAAAGTGTCCATTCAATTGACACCTACCTAATAGTAATATACCGGTAATATTACAGTAGGCCTATAGGCTACTACCATGTGCAACTGCTGTTACACAAGACTTGAGTGGGAATAACAGTTTTATAATAGCATTTAGCAGTCATTTGTGAAATTGTGAGAGAGAGATGCTGACATCTAATGAATTGCGAGGGCCTATTGAGGGGCCAAAGGCGAGAACTTCCAGCTTTTGGACCATGCACCCGTCACCAGCCCAAAGAAAAAGAAAAGAAAAAGAAAAGAAAAAGGAGCTAGACCTCAAGACCCACAGCACTAAAGATGCCATTTCTATTATTCATAGACAAAAATCAAGTACCGGTAATCCATAAAGTCATAAAAAAGTAAAAAATTAAAACAAATAAAAGAATATATATATATTCCTCACCCAACTTCAAGTCAGCAGGTTCCCCTTTGTCCAAAAGCTCTGAAGGGATATAGAGCTAAACGCTCAGAAATGTTCCTTGAACAAACTTTAATTCTTCTTCCAGATCTCAAAGTTTTCCGGCCCCGCTACACTATCGTTTACAAATGTCTGATTATGATTTAGTATTTGCCTTAAAAGAGTCTTTTTCACAAACCACCACCAAACACTCTTTTTGATAACTGAAATGGAACCCCGAGCCGCCTCATTTCCTGTACTTTTATAGCTGTTCCTGGTACCTCACTTCCTGGAACTATTGCTTACATCATCATTCTCTGATATCGGTATTCGGTATCGGTTAACACAGAAATTGTGGTATCGGGATCGGAAATGAAAAATGTGTATCGGGACATCCCTAATTTTAACCAATATATTCCCTTGTTAACACAGTATGTTTCAGTTTCTTTCAATACTACCAGGACAGGAAATAAATTTCTTCACAAATCTATGTGGCAGTGTCACAACATCCAAAACATACAACATACAATACTATCTCACCTTAGACTTTTTGGTCACATCGAACCATAGGTTTGCAGCAATGCACCAATTATTCCAAAAGAGTTAACCACGCAATGTGAATATCAAATAACTGAAAGCCCTACTCAGTGGGCATACTATGGTGTGTAATGAGACAAAACCCCAATGAGAAGTTTTCAACTTCATTGTCTGTGAGAGCCCACTGTATGACCTTGTCTGTTTCTCCCACGTTCAACACAGCAGGAGGAGGCGCTGGGAGTGAGGGGACTGTCAGAGGCCTGTCTGTCTGAGGAGTCTAAGGGGCATACGTTTTATGTTTACCAGACAGGGAGACTCAGTGCCGGACGGCTCTGACAGGCTGGTACTGCGACCAGACCTACAACAACCGTCTCTCTCGCGCCTTGCAGCATGTCGGCAGGACAGACATCTCCGTGGGTGAGACTGAAATTAATTGCCACAACACAATAGCTTCAATGTAAATTATAATACAATTGCGCAGCACTTTGTATGGCAGCACGCACAGTATTTCTGCAGCAGTAAACAACTATTCAAACAGAGCAGTTTTACTACAATGTCATGGATTTCAAGCTGAACTCATTTACTTTCTATGTACAGTACTGCACATCTCATGGGTGAACATTGCAGCAACAATATGACAAAGGGAAATTGGAACAAAGTCTCATTTGGATATAGGTCTATGCTGCATTACCTGTGTATAATCTCAAAATGAGTTTATTTCCGTTAAAAGGGCTCCTCGAGACTTTAACAATATTGTCTGTATAATTGCTTCATTACTTTGAGACTCTTTTTAATTGGAACTTCAGTAGTGGCATTTTTGCATAATGCCAGTCCCTGGCAGGTGGCACAGTCCAGTGTGCAAGGAACTCCACAGCTGAGTGGCGTTGGATAGGAGGAGGTGTAAATGATCTGACAGAGGACTCAGTGGAGCTGACACCAGCCTCTGAACAAACCATCTGCTCCTTTCATCAGCAGAGCTCGAGGAAGAAAAGAGAGGAAGAGGATGAGAAGAGAAGGGAGGGGGTGCAGACAGTGGTTGACAAGTTGACAAAAGCTATTTATGGTTAGATCAAAAAGGGATGTGTGGAGGAGGGACAATTCAACAGTTATCAAGCATTTGGTGGCTATGAACAACTCTACTCAGACAGATACTGTATGGAACTTTAGACAGACAAATGATAGACAAAGCTCACTAATTGTGCTAACTTACTGCTAACACTACTGTCCAGTGTCCATGCTGTCCGAATGAAAAAAACAAAACAGAGAAACACCTCAACATTACAACAAATAGCACCATGCAATGCATTCTATTGACGGTGCTTGTGACAAGATTGTTGTCTTGACGTTCTGGTTCTTTGAAGTTCTCAGTGGTCCAACCAGGGACAAAAAACTGCAACTCTACTGTAGGCCAGCAGCCCCAAAGAAGAACAAGTATACTGTACTGTACATCAGTGGACCCCCAAAATTAATACTTGTTATCCCACAGACCCCCATTTGAAAATACATGCCAGGGACCTGATAAGAGAAGGGTAGCTCTAGCACTGATTCTCTCAACCATTTTAATTTCAAGGACCCCCAGTTTGACATGCATTAGGTCTCAGACCCCCATTTAATGGCATTTCCATCTCTGGAACCCACATTTATATTGTAAATTCAATGTTAATATAACTCTGAGAGTGTACAAATGGAACCAAATTTGGTTCCATTTGTACACTCTCAGAGTTACAGACCCATAAGGGTCCATTTGGTTCCTAACTATCTATCATTTATCTGGGGACCCACTGGAACTCCCTCAAGGACCCCTGGGGGTCCCCGGACTGCACTTTGAGAACCACTGGTATTCAGGTTATTTAACCACATTCACACTGTGGCCATTTGAGGTATGACATACATGACACTCCTGTCCTCCTGCAGGAGACTGTATGAATGTCAAATATTGTAACGTTTCGCTTACTGTACATCTATTAAATATTAAGATTAGATGCAAGATTAGATTTGGTGGCCGTGGGCTTTCTTCCGACTCATTACTAATCAACATCAGACCCTCACTATATGAAGTCTTATTTTGTTCCCAGGACACACAAACTCAAAAAATGTAATTATCACCTGTCAATTTCTCCCCTCATATTCTCCTGGGCACTACACCCCCCAAAAAACAAAGAAACAGGTGGCATCCTATGATAGTGATAACAGTCCCATGGTCCTGTGAGATAGCAGTGTGACAGAACTGTTAATGTGTGTGTACACAGCAATGACTGAATGGACAGGTAACACACTGACGTTTACTTTGTGTTTGTTATTGAGGAATACGACATGGCATCATTTGGATTAGATCATGAAACACATTCCCGCCCCCCAGAGGAGACTGCTGGACATTGTAACCATGTGTCTATAATGTGGAAAGCCTTGTTTCTATTCCAAATTAAGCAGTGAGAATTGGTCTAAACCCTGCCTACCCTAGAAATCTGTGTCTGGTTTGTGCCGTGATGTTATTGTTCGACCACACTGTAAATGCCAAACGATGGACAGAGTATTCCAAAATATACTTGCCGGATTCAAAAGTTTCCATCTAACACCAATGTTTTGGAGTAGCTAGGTGGGCTCTAGACTGGATCCTCTCAATCTACAAAGTAAATTGAACCCAGTCTTGCTCATTGTGTGACCTCTGGTTTATTTCATCCCAATGGGCTTCTGGAGACCCTCACCGATCAGCATTTCTATCCTCCTCTTTATCATCCACATTTCCCTTAGAGAAGGCAGAGTTCCATAGAGGAGCAGAGGACCAATAGGGTATTGCAGAGGACCATAGAGAAGGGAATAGCAGAGGTCGAGTCAAGGCATCTGATTGTTGGTGATGTGTATGTCTGTAGATGTGTGTTCAGGGGTTTCCAAATATGTTACTTAAAGAGCTATCTCAAGCCAGCCTTATGAAATATGATAACCTGATGATTTCATTCATGTGTGTTTATGCATGTACAAATAAAAGTAAGTTTGTGCTTTGTTGTTCTGTTGATTGTGGTCAGCATTGGTTACACTGAAACCACAGCTAATTATGATCCAATATGACAAGATTAAGAATAAGCCACTTTCAGATAAAGTGATTATCCACGCTGTTTCTAGTCAAATTGCAAAGTGCTGTTGTCTTACCAGTGGGTGGATGGCTGGTGACGGGTGTGACAGATGTGCTGGAAGCTATAGCCCTTATTCCAAGGGCTGTTCCGGTGTAACTGTGATAGTGATGCCACTTTCCATCTCCCCTCCAAGTGACGGCAACGTGCCCGTCTGGCATCGAAGAACAGCTAATTATCCAGCCTGGCGCCCGCTTCCCGCAAAGCCTGCCGATACCTCCACAGGCAATCCAAAAAGACTAATAACAATGACAATGCAAGCAGACAATGGTTGTGATGGCAGTTTCTAGAGGGTGACATAAGAAATACAGAACAATATTTGTTGCCGGTATGAAGTTGCAAATATTTGGTAGCAAGCTGAAATGACTTGTGATACAGTATGAGTTGTTATAGAGAGGTATGTTGCCCCGGGCCCAAAAGTTGCCAAAAAAGAAAAGCATTAGAGAGTGTGTGTGTATGTGTGTGTGTGTGTGTATATGTGTGTGTGTGTGTGTGTGTGTGTGTGTGTGTGTGTTGGCTTTAATTAAGAATAAAATTGCAATGTTCCGCTTTGCTCATAACAAGGCCCTTTTAATATACTGCGCTGCTGAGACAAACACTTTCATAATAGGGATACAGAAACAGAACATACCGGTATCCTCATGGCACTCGGGGGGTATACCTTCTATCTTCGTGATTCCTTTATTCTACCCCATCCCTACTTTCTAAATCTTAATTGAACTAATTACTTTATACTAATTACATTATACAAGTCTGCCCTAATATGCTTCAGGAGAGAGACAGCATGGATTAACAGTGCTACTAAGTAGCAATTACAGGCAATTAGTTCATAAATCAACATACAGTAGGCAAATTATATTTCCAAGTTAGGACCAAGCTATGTGCACAGTGCTTAAAGGCCAAGAGTGCATGGATTCAAGCTATAACACGCATGACCAGAGAAATTACAATATTATGCATGTCTAACCAAGTAACCATCCACAGTGCATTACTGCATTTCTTATTTTCTTCTTGAAAACAGGAGAGGTAGATTTATAGAAACCAAACCCAAGTCAGGAATGCCAATGTCATTCTGCAGGGGTTGTGTCTATCTCACCTTCATCCCATAAAGCTTCCCCAGGTAGCGTAACAGAACTCACAACAAAACTTCCTTTCCCCTTCAGCTCTCCAGTGTTGGCACTTAGCATCCTGCAGGTGCTGACTATGACAGGTTCACCTGCTGCGGGCTCACCTGTGTTTCTGTAACCAGCGGAGAGGAAAGCCAGAGTACTGTATGCCTGAGTAACTCACAGAAACAACATGACACATGGGGCCTGCGTCATCATCAGCCACTCCGCAATAGCCAAGGTCTCTCCAACAAACTGCTCTTTCTATAGGAAAATAACTGTGTGACACAAGCATGGAGCCTGTCTGCGAATACTATACGCTTTGATCTACAGTATAGGCCACTGGGCACTATGTTCATGTATTTGTTTGTTTGGCATCAGGGTCCTTGAATATGGATTTTATATATAGACGTTGAAGGCTCCCCCCGCCCCCGAATAAGCCAACTTTCATTTCAAACCATTCTTATGCAAAGGGTTGAAGCAATCACAGACGTCATGGGTGAACAGAGAGATTCTTACATGAAATTGACATTTACAGCTCGGGCGCAGTCGATGTATGAGGTGACGCTTTCCAGGCTCATCCATTCTCATGTAAAACAGGGCCTCTTTTCTTTTCATTCTCATGGTTTATTTTGGTTATTTAACAGTTTGCAGAGCGTGGATTTTATCAAACTGGGATGGTATGTTCGGAGGCGAGCACATCTGTCTCTTGCCTCGGCTTCCACATGAGGAATCAAGTGCTTCATGGGTCTGGATGAAAATGTAGATGGACGGGATGTGATGCGTGCCAAGGGGACACTCAGACAGAGAAGCCGTGTCCTTGATGCACAGCAGTGTGCCAGTCCTAAAGTGTGCTTAGTGTCACTAAAGGCTTTAACTTCCTCCCCTCCCACCATTTGCATCGACATTCATCCATGGGGCCACAGAGTCCCTGCTCAGCCATCACTCTCACTTTACTCAATATATATGGATCACAGAAAACAAGATCACAACGCAAGCTCTTTTAAGTCAAGGTACTTTCTTTTTAATCGCCTCTCACAACTTTTCTCTCTCTTGGTTTCCTTCTCCTTGGGGGGGCCCTGACACTTTTTCAAAGTTTTCATCAATGATCCGATTGGCAGGAATCATCAGGTACAGAATGGAGCCACAGTGCCATCCTGTGGTTCTGAAGACTCATTACCGCAGCCAGAGCTAGAAAGTAATATGACTGCTGTTGAGCATATTCATTGAGAAATTCAATATCATTACTTATACTTTTCCAAGTTATATTGACATCTGTGTTACAAATAACCCACTGAGCAATTTTCGGCTTTTAGACGTCTAAATGTCTAAAAACTGGGGTGAAAATAGTCTAAAAATGAAAGTTTTTTAGCAGTCTAGGCTAAGATTAGATGTTGAAACAACGTTTTTTTAGCCGAGTTTTTTAGCCTAGACTGCTAAAAAAAACCTTTCATTTTTAGACTATTTTCACCCCAGTTAGACAATTTCTTTAGCCATTTAGACGACTATTAGACTACAAAAATGCTCAGTGGGAAGCATTGTTGATATAATCAAAAAATGAACAGTTCCAAAGCCTGGCCTGACAATAGACCACCAAATTGTGGTCTATTGTCAGTGCAGTGCACTACTGCTGGGAAAGAAAAGCTACTATTTTATTTTCACGTGTATATTCTTTCAGAGACCAAAGGGAAGCATGCACATCCCAACAAAAATGTATAGGTACTGAACTAAAATACTATAGGATCAAAACAGGATCGTGTCTTACGTTGTGTATTTCTGGTTTGACACAATTTCTCACCCGAGCAAGCAATGCAGGCTCTATTAACTCAGTGGTAGGAATTTCAGCACTTGCGGAGGAGACCCATGTTCAAATAGGTATGCCCTGTATAAAGGAAGGTAAACGACAGCGCGGATGAGCGATCCGGTCTAGGATCACTAAAGAAGGAAAGGCCAAGCAAAAAGAAATCAGCGATCCGGTTTGATTCAATAATAAAGCTTATCTGACGGAACGTTGCGCCAATAGCAGTTGCCGGTTGGATTCCAACTGGCGGAACCTTCCGTCACGAGCAGTTAAAGCCCAACACACACCGTCTGTGAACGCCGCGCGTCAAAACAGCCGCCTCCGATATTTTCAATGAACCTATCCCACACCGGCGGCGTCAGACGCGCGTTCACGCCTCGCCTGACGCTCCGATACGCCGCTGTTCTATTTTCCAGGCGTTGCCGCGCGGCCTCCATCCGGGAATCCGTGGGCGTGGCTGGCCAACCGTGCGGTAGCGCGCCGCGTCCTGTGGGTGTTGCTGTGCGGCTATGACGCGCGGCAATACTGTGCCGCGTCGCTGCGCACCCACTTCACAGACGGTGTGTGTTGGGCTTAATTTGTTAAGATTGATTGAACGGCGACTGTGTAATCTTTTTTTTTTTTTTAGGCTTTCGCCTTTATTTTTTATATTTTTATGGAGGGACAGACAGTAGGCTGACAGGAAATGGGGAGAGAGATGGGGGGAAGACATGCAGCAAAGGCCGTCGGGAGCGGGAGCCGAACCCGCGACACACTGCCAGACCGGATCGCCAGCCAAGGCGCCTGGACTGTGTTGGGGTTTGGAGAAGTGTAGGATGGTTGTTACAGAATAAGAATGGCTTGTCCGTGACCGCAGCCCTGCACTGCACATTTAGTAAAACTTTGATCAGCCTGTTGCCATATGTTGATTGATTTAACAATGAATATCTGAATGCTGAAATAAAATAACATTTACTGCTGTTAAATAGGCATAGCATTTATTTTACTTAAATGTGGTAGGCCTATAGCTACAATCTGCAAACTATTTATACGGTATTCAATAAATCAAAAACCTGAGTTTCTGCTGTTTCTACTGCAGCTGCAGTAGCATTTATTGAATTAAGTGTAGCCTACAATCTGCATGCAAACTGTTATAAAGTATTCAATCAATCAATAAAAAGAAATTGTCTGAACTGCAGCCGCAGCCAGGTCGGACACATTTTCTAAAGCATGTAACCAGCATAAAGCATTAAGTGTACACTGTGCAAACTTATAAACCTATTCAGTCATCAGCCGGCCCTTCCTATAGGCAGAACAGGCAGTTGCTTAGGGCGCCATAAGGGGAGGGGGGAAACAACCAAGCATGCATTTATTTTTCTTTTTTTTAACTCATATATACATATTTTTATATAATTAATTGAAAAAGCTCCTTCAAATTTCAAAAAGTTTGGGGCATCACAACACACCCTCTGACTGAACTGACATCGTGTTCGTGTGGGGGGCACACCGGGAAAAATCCTGCCTAGGGCACCAAATTGCTAGGGGTTGGCACTGTATCAAAAACGGATTGCCTGAACTGCAGCCCAGCCAGTGAGCCAGGAGTCAGACCCAGGAGGACACAACATTGTCTAAACCAACATAAGTTCAACATTATACATCTGTCAATCCATCAATGTGGCCATGGCGGGGGGGAAAAAATAAAAAATAAGATGAGATACTATAGTCTATTCTGTGGGTCACGCTGACTCTACGCAGCTCAGTGCCTGGTAGTGGAGAGAGAAAGAGAGAAAGAGAGAGAGAGCCTAGCCGCAATTTGCAACTCTAGATTTTTTTATAATGGGATGAATCTAGAGTTGCAATACCCTCCATTGACTCCCCACTCATCATTTTGCGTTTGCGATCTGCATGTCTTAAACGACGTTAAACTCACCAACATTGCAGCTGTAGTCCAAGCTTGAATTATTCTCTTTCAATCTGCAAAGCTTGTTTTTCATAAAAATCCCCCGTAGACATGTTATGAGCTACTTTCTGTCAAGACATTCTGTGCAAGTGATTCTTTTTCTAAGTGCTGGAGTTTGGAAGCGCTCGTCGTAAGTCACTGAACGTCCCTGCATGCATCTGTTTCGCATTTGCACATAATGCAGGAGGCAGCAGCGCGACCCCTTAATACAAACGAGCGCTTCCAAACTCCAACATTTCTTCTTCTTGACAGAAAGTAGCTCATAACATGTCTACGGGGGATTTTTATGAAAAACAAGCTTTGCAGATTGAAAGAGAATAATTCAAGCTTGGACTACAGCTGCAATGTTGGTGAGTTTAACGTCGTTTAAGACAAGCAGATCGCAAACGCAAAATGATGAGTGGGGAGTCAATGGAGGGTATTGCAACTCTAGATTCATCCCATTATAAAAAAATCTAGAGTTGCAAATTGCGGCTAGAGAGAGCCATTCCTTTACCATTCTGTTGCTACAGCTACAATGATACAAAAAAATAGAATAGTGAAAAAGAATTAAGCCTATAGCATAACCTAAAACAGCTAAATTCCAACTGAACCAGTCAGTAGAGTTGCAGCCTACCAATATAAGTAACCATTGTGAAATTTCCGACATGGAAAGCAAAAGGCAGCACCAGCAACCACAGAATATTCCAGCCACTGCCACTCCCATTCATTAAACCAGCTTCTGCTAAATTAGCTCCTGGCTTTCAACCGGCGGTTGATTTGGATAGGCTTACCGGGGCGAGGTGGAGTGGAGGGCTCTTCCACAGCTAGAGGAGAGAGGGGCAGATCTTCGGTCTTTGAATCACTTTGTTTTGCGCGCTTTTACTTACCACAACAAAACACAACAGCCTGGAGTCAGGACGAGGTGTAACTAGGGTCAAAATTCAAATCAACTAAACAGCTCGGTCCATGCGGTGCCACTGCTGAATAACAGCGCTGCCCAGGTACGTGGTTGTAAATTGGAAAATTAGACTGGAACTGCTGCAACTATAACGAGCAATTGAGATAATATGCTATATAATATTACTGGGTAAAACTGCGTGTTTCAATACTGTTATTGTGATCTCTATCTTCAGACAATATTTTTTTTTTTTCATAACTTTACATAGAACTAGGGTTACTTGCCACCTTTGAGATCTTGAAATAAGGGACACTCTTTACGCCTGCCACGGCCTTGCGGTGCAGGCGTGTGCGGCAAGGCGGCAATAAGTTGAAGCAATAAGTTAATTGAAGCAATAAGTTGAAGTTTCCCTTCAACTTATTGTTTATTGCTTATTTTGAAGTAGAATTTTGTTTTCCAAATGAGCATAACAACATAAAGAGTTCTGATTGTGAATCCGAGTGGTTCTTTAAATGGGCACAATATTTAATTATATTGATTTATATTTATATTAGACTTATAAATATAAACTCAACATTATTAAACAATCAACTCTATAGTCTACTGAAATAGGTCCCATACCGAATCAATCTCAGGAGATGTTTGGGTCATGAAGAACTGAAAATTAACTGAACACGAAAAGATGAAATTACCTACCTAGGTTCCATCATGGAGTCAAATCTTTCCGGTGATAAAATGGCCACCAACATAATCAAAAAAGTCAACCAAAGAACAAGATTCCTATACAGGATCTCCTCACTGGTCAACAAAAACACCTTGAAGACCCTAACAGGAGCCCTCGTACAAGGTTTCTTCGACTATGCATGCACGATGCACCTCCTGGACGGTACCACAGCACCTCTAAGGCCCTTAAAACAAGGCTCCAGACTTCCCAAAAAAAACTGGTCAGGCTACTACTTGGCCTCACTCCCCGAACCCACCTCACCCCTGCCCACTTTGACAGGCTGGAATGGCTTAGGGTTGACGGCAGAGTACAGCATTTTGCAATGGGTCTGGTCCACAAGATTCGCTACACCACCAAGATAATGCATGTACCTGTCTAAATACTTCCTTAATGTCAACAAAGTCCACACCCACAACACCAGAGGGAGTGCAACAAATGTGCAACCCAGATTCGGCACAAACAAGGGTCTAAATTCATTCCGCTCCTATGCCACCAAAATGTGGAACGCCCTACCAACTGTCATTAAGACATGCAAATCCAGCTTGACTCCTTCAAAACTGCTCTCAAAGGGCACCTACGGATGGCTGCAATTCAAAACTGGCCCCTGTCTGGGGGGCACGGTGGCACAGTTGGTAGTGCTGTCGCCTCACAGCTAGAAGGTCCTGGGTTCGATTCCCGCTCGGGACGCTGTGGGTGCTGGCGGCGTGTTTCCTCCTCCGCGTCATCAGTGCCCATACCCGAGGCGGGGTTGGCGAAAGGGCCTTTCTGTGTGGAGTTTGCATGTTCTCCCCGTGTCCCCTATAAGGTACCCTCACAAAAAACATGCAGTAATCCTGGTCTCTAAACTGCCTCCCCCTGGCCAGCCGGGGTGCCTGATGGAGGGGAAAGGAACTGGTTGGAATAATGTGTTCCTTCCACGCGCTACGTCCAACCAGGGAAACTCCCCCCTGTCAGGTGTAAAGGAGCAACTTGGACACTCAGGCATGAAGGAAGCATGAGTTCAAGTCCGTTGCTCTGCCCATGTCCCCCATATATGGGGACTAGGTTGGCGGAGGATGTGTAGAGCCCAAAAAAAAAAAAGAACTGGCCCCTGTAAAATCTGAATCCCCCACCCACCCCTTTTCCCCCTCACTGTATATGTTTCTTTTCCCTTTTTACCTCCTCTATGATTATTTGCTGTTGACTATATATCCGTACGTCTCTTAATGTTTTGATGAATTGAAAATGGTGGACCCTATTGTAAACAAGTGTTATGCTTTATGGTGTCGTCCACTCACAGTTAACAGTTTTTTGTATTGAGTTGTACTTGAAATGTACTGTAATTCTGCAAACTGTTAATAAATCAATCAATCAATATAACTGACACTACTGTAATGTTTGGTTCTTCTGTGATCTTATACAGTATATGAGTAATGTTAGTCCCCATGCGGCACAGAAAACATACACCAATATAATTTAGGCCAGTGGTTCCCAAACTCTTTCATGTCAAGGACCCCCAAATTGACACAAATTAGCCTGCGGACCCCCATTAGAAAATATATGCCAGCGACCCCCATAAGAGAAGATTTTTACGCAGTGATTCTCAACCCATTTAATTTAAAGTACCAGTTTGACATGCATTAGTATACGGACCCCCATTTAATGGCATTTCTATCTCTGGGACCCCCAATTCATATTGTAAAATCAATGTTAATTTAACTCTGAGGGTCCATTTGGTTCCATTTGTACACTCTCAGAGTTACAGACCCATAAGGGTCCATTTGGTTCCAAACTATCATTTAGCTGGGGACCCCCTGGAACTCTCTCAAGGACCCCTGGGGGTCCCCAGACTAGAACAATTGTGCTGACTTTAATATTTCCTGTGTTTTGTTTTGTTCATTATTGTTAAATTCAGTGTTGACGTGTAGGGGCTATTTAGGAAAATAAGGAACAAACTGTGTTCCTTATTGGTTCAATAAGGGACGCATCATTTAATTCTCAAATAAGGGATGATTCTGTATTTTAAGGGACGGGTGGCAACCCTAGAACATAAACTGAGGGTGCACATTCTGCAACTGCTATGCCCCCTCAGGAGTAGAACCGCTGCTCCTTCACCTGGAAAGGAGCCAGCTTAGGTGGTTCGGGCATCTGGTTAGGATGCCTCTCGGGAGTCTCCCTAGTGAGGTCCGATGCACGTCCCACTGGGAGGAGACCCCGGGGCAGACCAAGGCGCAGTTGGAGGAAACACATCGACTCGCTGGCCTTGGAACGTCTCGGAATCCCCCCGGAGGAAGTCACTAATGTTGCTCTGGAGCACTCTGGTGGAGTTGTTGCCCCCGTGACCCGACTACGGATAAGCGGTTGAAGATGGATGGATGGATATGCCCCCTCAGGCACCCCTGTGGCGCCCAACAGAACAGAGGGGCCCGACTGGGGACAGGGAGGAACTCCTTTATATGATCAGCACACTCTATAGAGCGTCGCAGTCCCGCCTCCTACCCTGGACCAGGAAATGAAACCCAATGCATTTTCCTCATAGACATTTCTTAAAGTATTTATTTAAAGACGGTTACGCCGCGGACAAAGCCAACTCGAGTCGTGACAACTCATGACAACACAAACAATATTTTGGACCAAACAAATAATTACAAAGAAGAAAAACAACAAAAAAAGTGTTGTAACCTGCCGTTTTTTTCTTCTTTCTAATTATTTGTTTGGTCCAAAATATTGTTTGTGTTGTCATGAGTTGTCACGACTCGAGTTGGCTTTGTCCGCGGCGTAACCGTCTTTAAATAAATACTTTAAGAAATGTCTATGAGGAAAATGCATTGGGTTTAATTTCCTGGTCCAGGGTAGGAGGCGGGACTGCGACGCTCTATAGTAGGGAAGATTATCACAACAAAACAAAAAAAAAAGTTATATTTGAATTAAGTGAACTCACTGAATATACCTTTGAGTACTGTACTTTTTACTATACAATACAATTACTTGAGTTGAGTATATCCAATTTCGATAACTTTTACTTCTACTCACTACATCTCAGAATCAAATATTGTACTTTTACTATTCATTTGACAGCTTTAGTTACTAGTTATTTTGTAGATTTGGATTATTTCAAAACATACAGTAACCACTTCAGCGGCCCTATATACATTTCGGCCATTCGAAAATAACCAATATAACCAATATAACCAAGCGTTGCATTATGAGCTTGTAGATCGAGCTTGTAGATGGAAATTAGACATTCTGCATAATAAGTACATTATACTTTTGGTACTTTAAGTACATTTCGATACCAATACTTTTGTACTTTTACTCAAGTAAATTTTGAATTCTGGACTTTACTAGCAAAGTAGCCTATTTCTAAAATGCAGTATTGATACTTTTACATGTGAGTACGTTTTCCACCAATGGGGTTTGGTATCTGAAAAAAATATTGTCAGTCCTTCTGATTGGACACAAGCCAAGGACAAACCAGACCCAAGCTGATCTGATTTTAATCACTTCTTTAGTCTGCTTGAATAGACTGTGTCTAGTAGGTAATTTTCAAGAGTCTCTCAACTCAACCATTATCAGGACAGGAGTATCAAGAGATTAGTAAGTTATTAGCCACAAAAAGGCCTTGATTAACATACAAAAGATTCATATTTCAATCAAATGTGATATAATGAGGTGTTACTTAATCCCAGACAGACAGTATTATCTCAAGCATACGACCACAGTTTAATAAAGCAATGATGCCTCAAGAATGAGATTGTTTTCCATCATCCATCCACATTCCATCGACTATTGGCATGAGTGTCTCAAACTAATTGTTGGTTGAATACTGGCCGAGACCACTCTACACTTTTTGAAACTAATGGCTTATCCCTGCATGTTCATTTATGAGCTTCATCTTACAATTTTAAAATCATTCTTCAGGCAAGGATTTTGTGGCAACTGGCCACACAGAAACAACACAAATGACTGGATGGCTTTTAGCACTCACGAGGATTTCCGCTTCAGTGTATTGCATCATCACTGCTCCTTATTTACATGCGTCTTGGCCCAGTGGAATAGCATGCATGATTTATAACATTAATGAAGTAATTGCGCAAATGTTATTAAATTACTGGGATATGATAACACACAACACCCACGATGACATGTCGCTGCAAAGCATTAGGTGGCTTCCTCCCAAGTTGTGGTGTTCTAATGAGTTCGCTTAGCGTTGCACCACATGCCATCACTTTGGATTGTCGACTCTAATTTCCCTGCTGATGCTCAACAGCCCAATAAGAAGCTAGTATCTGTATTCATCAGACTGGGATCTTTATCTACTAGAAGACAGGATACTAGCATCCAGTAGAGTAGACTATCGCCCACTCAGTTTAGTTGATGATAATGATGCTGACGCCGTGCTAATGACCCAAATATAAAGCTTGTAGTTTATATTTTGTCGACTATAAATTAGCAATAAATCTCTCTCACATCTGCCCTATGTGATATTGTGATAAGCACAAATAGGTGTTGCCGGGTTCACTTACTTCTACAGAATGAATGTAAAGGTCAAATTAAATTCATATGTCTTGTGCATTTGCTTGGTATGCATCATTAGCTTTGCTTCAGCTCCAGTACAGGCTAATATAGAAATCTGTAAGTGATTATTTCTTTCACAAAAGGTATTCTGCAGTAGATAAGAGCATAACCCTGCTCTTTGGAATCCATCTAAATAACTTTGATATTGAATGGCCTCTCCACAAAGGCCATCCTTTTTTGAGGGGCGCTAGCCCTCCTATGTCCAGCTTTGAGGGTCTGTGTAAACAAACATTGAAGACATAAGTGTGTAAACACAAACATTGAAGACAAAAGTGAGGACACAAATTGTGATTGGCCAGAATGAGATGATGTATGATGTATGATTTAAGCTAATAATACTATATTTCTTCCATGAAACCAATAAACGTAATTCACAAAGTAGTAAAACAAAGCAAAAACAAAAAAAACTAACCCTAACCCCCAAAACAACTAGGAGATAGATATAATAGTAATGTGCATTAGATACATATGCCTATGTATTAAAATCCTCTTACAAGGAGCAGCGTCTGAAGCTATTTTTTGCCTTAATTAATCACCAGAGAATGTTCCATTCTTAGTGTATTTAATTGCCACTGGACCGCTGGAACTAGACAATAGGCAACATTAATTAATATCAGCTATCAGTGGTCAGACTTGCCCAACAACTGGGTAAACAAACCCTGTCCAAAGCCCATGCATTTTGCTGAAATTGCACAATCAAGATTTATGATTCCCCTGGTTGCAAACTGTTTAGCTAATGAAGCATAATAGATCGCCTACACAAGCTTATGAAATGCATATGCAACGCACCAACTGCTTTCACTTGATCAATGTCAAAAAGCTATTTTTTTACATTTCCAGAGTGAGCTTGGGATGCTCTGTCTTCCTCTGTCCATGCGGAAATGACTCTTCCTCTTTCTAAAGATAGGCCGCCGCCTCACCCCCTTGGGCAGCAGTCATCTGATAAAATGTCGCCCTCTGTCTTGTTATTCAAATGCCACAAATGTAAATCTTTGTTCCAAAAGGTCAGAACATAACTTTTTCCCAGGGCAGGCAAGTGCTAAACGACAAGGTTCC
Source organism: Electrona antarctica (assembly GCF_951216825.1). Lineage (NCBI taxonomy): Eukaryota > Metazoa > Chordata > Actinopteri > Myctophiformes > Myctophidae > Electrona > Electrona antarctica. The sequence continues at coordinate 18,876,796 of NC_136807.1, read as the reverse complement.
ATGACTCATCAACGAGATAGCCCTTGACACTATGCAATTAGTCTCCATGGTGTGAAACCACTGGGCGTGTAAACAAAATTAATACATAAATCTTTCTGCCTCAAATTTACAAAGGAGACCTTGCTAATTAAACCATCATGGTCAATGAAAGTGCAATGGGTGTAAAATTAATTTCTTGGTGAACTTGCAATTACAGGGATTGAGTACCTACACTCCATTATAGCCTATCTTACTTGAAAAATGGTTTTGGGTAGAATCATTATGATTTAATGCAATCCTCAGAAATGATTGGGTTTGCCTGCCTACAGAATCATCTTATAGGAATGAATTAAAAGTCATAATACTATTATACTACTTCTTCTACCATTACTACTATAATAATAATAACAATTGGCCTATTATATTATTGTTATAGCTGCAGCAGTACGAGGGCTAAGCAATGCACAATGCAATATAAAATATGTATGTATGTATTATGCAATATGCGCAAAAAGCCATATAGAAAAGCAATAGACTGAACCTGAGAGAAAGAACACCATGCAATTAACAAATAGCATTGGAAACAGATGAGCAGAGTTGTGCGGGATTGTGGATATAAAAATCCATGTCTTTATTATGTTGCTTATAATAGTACATTGCCAACAAGACAAAAGCTAACACTAGTAAGCTACAGTACTAGTAACTGGGGTACAGACCATGCTATTACTACAGTATGCTTGCCTTGACTGACCAGCAAACTGGCCTGTTGTTGTATGTATTGAGAAGAGGAAGCTGGGGGACACCAGAGCCAACAATATAGATTATCTTAAGGCTGCTATCACAGACCATATTGACACGGCGACAATCTTGCCATTAAGTTAATGGCAGGGTGGCAAGTTGCCACCCTGCATTTTCAATGCAAAAATCCCCCATGTGAATTATGGCCCATAACACCTCAACAGTGCCACAGGCTGATCACCTCCATGCCACGCCCCAATTTGTTAATATTAATTGGACAGGAAGAAAAATGGTTTACTTATGGTTTCTAGCTGATGGGCCACAGGAGCAACAGATAACAACAATCAACTTACTCAACGTAATATATTTATTATATAACTTATATTATATTGCGTTGTTAGCACAGTCGATGTGGAACAAGTCCCATCAACAATTCGCTGCTTGTACCTGGATGACAAACAAACCCCTCTTCTCTTTTTATTCTCAACACTATTTGGATTCATATCAGCACCCAGGAAACTGTACAACCCAAGGTTCTACCAAAGTTCAACATCACTTTAAACCTCTCCCCGTCTGGCAATTTCACTTGGCAATTTCAACTGGGAGAGGCTATCTCCCAGAGCTCTAAATTAAATCTGATGCCCATGGAAGCCTTGTAATTACTTGTGGTGCCAATTTGGCTCCACGGAAGCAGGAGTGCGGAGGACCAGGTGTGCGCCAGTATATCTTAGGGATGATTTCTTAATAGCTTCATAAATCTATTCATGCATCATCACAGGCATCCCAACGCCATCATCAGCCTGGTGCCACGCGAGACACCACAGGCCTTTCTGAGCATCTGATGCGTGACTGCATGTTAGCCCATACATTTCTTTAGTTCAACATCATTCCAGAATTACTATACACCACACACACACACACACACACACACACACACACACACACACACACACACACACACACACACACACACACACACACACACACACACACACACACACACACACACACAGGTATGATTGGCTGCAATTAGAGGTGTGACTTTGTTGTTGTAACTGTATTCTGTAGGTAGGCTATTCCTCTAGGGTGTGAGGATAGGGGGGGGGGGGGGGGGGTAGGAGTGTCCTGTCCTCACAATGGAAAGAGATAATGGTGTTAGGTAAAATTGAAGTTGCAAGACAAACAAAGCTGCGTGAAAGTGCTGATGCTATATGTTCCGCCCCCCTCTCTCCCCTGCCTGGCCTTTCCCTGAGTCTCGTTGTCTCCACGGGGACCCAGCCGGGCTGCTCAACTGGCTACACCTCACAGCTGTGGCCGTGCAAGCTCTCAGTTAATTACAGCACCGCTGTCTGCATGTCTGCTCAGTCAGCAGGTTTACTCAACAGTTGTTGTGAGAAGTGGGCAAATTGTCTTTAGAGGTCCCCTCATTATCTGCTCATGCTTTCACTTGTGTTACAAAAGGGCTCATGTGCTATAACACACTGCCCCCTGTCATCAGAGCCAAGCACTGATAGCGCACCAGTTAGTGTATTATGTTTTATTAGGATCATTAATTGGATATCAGCATTAAAACGATACTTGTTTATGTTCAGAAACTGTAATGAATTTATGTAAATTAGGATGACAGTGCATTTTTCTTCTGCAGCAAACTCTCTTCAACATCATGCTCCTGTTTATTTTCAAGACACTATGTGCTCAAAACATGTTCTGTGGAAGCAAAATAAGTCTTATATAAAAATGATGCATTGATAATTAATTATAATCTAATTAACATATTTCACGTCAGTATACAGCGTGACCATAGACTATACCTGTTCCAGGTCTTTCTCTTCGTCCATGTTAAAGGCAAGTTCTTGTTTCTCTCGCGCTGCCTGTAACCAACACAGAGATTATTTTTACACATACAGTACAATTAAAACATTAAAATCATGTGAGGGCATAAAGCCTAGGTGAAAAAGTGTTTTTTTGGTACAACTTGTACATTATAATGTACAGAATGTGCTGTATTTATAAATAACTGTTTGTTATTTGATTAGATACAAATTAGTATTTTGTTAGAACAGGTTGGAAAATTGGAGTATTATCCAGTTTGTTCTGAGCCAATTCTTACTGTCGATCAGATTATACTATAAAAGATCCCCTGCGGGGGTCAGAAAATTGGAGTATTATCCAGATTTCTTTTGTGGGCTAGAAAATTGGGGACATGAGCCAATAGTTTGTTCAGAAACAAACAAAACAGAAATAAAGTGGTGTTTTTTAAAAGCCAATTCCTACTGTCGATCGTGCAGATTATACTAAAATCCCCTGACCGAACAAATTTATTTGTTTCATGTTTGTGTCTGTGTTCACATGTCAATATTCCATTGCTCATTGTCTCCACCAGGCCGAAGGCATGGGGAGAGAGTATGTTTTGCACTCCGTCCGTCCGTCCGTCCGTGTGTGTGTCCGTCCGTCCTTCCGTCTGTGAACAGCTAATCTCCGGCACCGTTAACCCGGTCGATGCCAAATTTTGCACACAGACTCCCTGGATGCCAACGATGAACCTCTGCCCCAAAATTTCCAGAACGGCCTGTTATAGCGCCACCAGGAGGCCGCTTTGTGCAAAACAAGTTTTTGGACAGTACACCTACAGATTTTGTCCAAACATCACGCAAATTGGTACACAGTCTCTCTAGAGCCATTCAACGAAACGGGTCTTTCAGATTTCTCAGACTCCATCCTGATTGGCTAAGATTGGCTTCCAAAGTTCGCAGGAGTGCTCGGTTTCAAACAAAATGCTGCAAATCTGAAAAGTGTTTTTACCTCTAACTGCACGGATCTGTGGATAACTTTGTATGCCAACTCCCTAGAGGCCAAGGAAAAACCTTTTCCTGGAATTTTTCACATCTGCTCTTTATAGCGCCACCAGGAGGCCGACATATGTAAAACACATTTTCTAATATTACTCCTTCAGATTTTATCCAAATTTCATGCAAATCAGTACACATGCTCTCCATAGTCATGTGATCAAGACGGGTTTGTTTGATTTCTCATAATCCAGCCTCATTGGCTACAATTGGCTTCTAAACTTTTCAGGAGTAGCCCGCTTTGTACCCGTTTTGTACAAATCGCCACAACTACTCAACGCAGCGTCCGATTGTGGTGAAACTGCATGCATATTCCCACTAGGCTTTGGAAGAAATGCCACTTGACAGTTTTCAAATCAGCCTCATGGTGGCGCTACAACAGGCCAAGCCGCCACACACACACACACACACACACACACACACACGCACACACGCACACACAGAACAGGTGTGCTGCCTGCCATGACTGCCATCATCACTTTGCCTCAGGCTTCTCTGCAGATGCAATCTTTTAAAAGCTCACTCACTTCATTGCCTTGTTTACCATTCACATTGCGACACACACACACACACACACACACACACACACACACACACACACACACACACACACACACACTCCTATCCTCCTGGTGGAGACCTGTGCCCAGAAGGGCACTTTTTCTAGTTCCCACTGCTTTTGAGAGTACACAAGTAAAACATCATCAGGCAGTTAGAGTTATAGGTGAAAAGAAACAACATTGAACGGTGTCAGTAAGGTGAAATTCAGAATTTTGGTTAGTTGTGATATTTTCTGTTGACCCACGTTGGCCTAGATAGGTTGACAAAAGGTTGAAAGGAAGAAAGAAGGAATTTATAAGTCGGGGAATAGATATCAGTTTCCTGCATTTCCCAAACATTTGACCACAGATAACTTCGCATGAGATTATTTTTACGATAAAGAACCAAAGAGGCACTTGCCTTTTGGGAGGCTCTTCTGTCTGCAGAGCTCTGCTGGGCAAAGAGCATGGCATCATGGACAGATAGGAAGAGGTGACTCTGTGCAATGCTGCCTTCATCAAACACCCCTCCTGTCTCCAGTTCCTCATACACCTGGGCTGCACGCAGCATAGGATGGTGATATACCAAAAGAACCGCTCTACAAGCTCACAAGGCGTCACAATGTGTCACCTTTTGAGCTTGTAGACCTGCTATTTTCGGTGAGTGCCACTGTCATACAATGGAATATAAATGAAGTACAGTAGGAGGCAAATCATACAAGGAGAGCTGGGACAAAACGTAACCCAGCCACCTTGAGTCTTACACTGGATTCATTGAGATTTGAGAAAACATCAAAGCACAAGACTATTTACCAGGAGGTTTAAACAAAGAAAAAGAACGTAGATAAGAGGCAAAGCCATAAAACTCTAAAGGAAACAGCTGCACACAATGCTAAAACTCAAATGACCTCAACATTGAATTCAGCCTGAGGACCAGCAGCATTGGAATATATGTTACAAAGACAGGCAAGAATGGGGAACAGGTTGTTATTTCCTGATTAAATACACCGATCTGAACTGGTCTAATAATGAATCACTACTCTATCTGACTGGGTAATGAAGAAAAGAAAAAGACATATCCTACAGTTTGGTCTGTAGTGGTAACACTCTGGATTGTGTTGTGTAGTGTGAGCATGTAGACAATGAATTTCTGTTTTAGAAGTGGGAACTGTGGCCCATTGCATCCACAGGTTTCATCCACTGTATCGGCAACAACGCGTAAGTCACCATGACAATATTGTATCTATACTAAAGCCAATGAGTCTGAAAAGCACTTGCGTCATCTTTACCTTGTACATTAGCTAGGTAGAGTTGAATCCCCAGCATCTGATAGCTTGAGTTCATCTGTGTGGGAGACAGAAAGGCAACGTACACTGAATACATGCATACCTTGGCTGTTGGGCAAAAAACTATCCATATTTGAACGTCTTCTTCAATTTCAACTACTTTGTCATACAAGTGTGTTACGCAAAGGTAGCAAAAATAGATGATCTAGAAGCAGCTTGTAGATCTGCTATTTTTGAAAGATTTCCAATGTGAAAGGGAAGGTTTTGTAAAATATTGAACGATTTATTTAAAAAAAATGAGTGACACGATGTGCAATGATTTATTTGCCAGATGCTATGTGCTGTTTATCTATCCCCAACGATTAAAAAACCCAAAAATAAATAAATAATTAAATAAATAAATAATAATATGTATTAATAAACAATAACTACAGCTTCTTCTTACAAGGTATTGTGATTCTGCCAGTAAAGTGACACTGCACATAGGCTGACCTTGGTGAGCGTTTTGATGCCCATGAGGTCGATGAAGCACACGCCCGACATGTCCAGGATCAGTGTGTGGAAGGGCATGGGCTGCGTCTCTGGTGCGACTGCAGAAGGACTGGGCAGCCCTTGGTTCGTTGCTTTCTCACTTATCTCAATGTCACTACAGCTGAAGTTGACATAACTGGAAGGCGACTCTGGTTTGTTGGCACTACCGTCCTGCGACTCAAAGTAGTTCTGCAGCTCAAGCTGTGATGTGGTCTGGATTGTTTTTTTGGGGGGGAGAGGGGACAGAAACGGAAACAGTCCGAGGTAATATTTCACTTATAACCATACGGTTCATGAATATGTAGAATATGTAGGCTATATGTATGTTAGCTGCCAGTTGCAGCTTATACTGTAGTTAATGATAAAGTTAATCCCTTCCCTTTGTACGCTATTATATTCAAAAAGGTTAATTTGGCTGCCCACCTCCTGAGACTTCACCAGGGAGCCGAGGGTCCTTCTTCTTACGGCTTTGTCCTTCTTCTCCACATCCTCTGTTCCCTGCTGTTGTTTCTTTAAGAACTTACGCCTGGCCAGGATTAGTTTGCCAGGGTCAAGTCCGGTCTATAGACACAAACATGCGTGGGTAAACACTCACACACACACTTATTCAAACATAGCTGACCTTGAGCGGAGAGCGGACGAGGTCATTAACCCATCGTACCTTTTCAATGACCCTCTGTCGGAATATCTCAGCATTTGCAAAATAGAGGGGGGAACAGTAGTTGACTATTTTCACACCCTTGACAGGTGTTACCTGTAAGGTAGAATAATATGATGAGTTTGCCCAATTTTTATTTTCCAATCATTATCGATTTTTCCACACAAATCAATACTTTGCTGTATACAAGAACACACATACATGTGAAGTTGCAATACCTTACTGTAAACCTTGGGGTTTTTGTAGATATCTGTATCAATGACTTGCACAACTTCAGAACCATTGCGACTAAAGGGAACACAATATTGTTCTAATGAGTCAGATCTCATTTTCAGGACATTGATTTATTAGCACCCCATATTTTAATAATGAAAGTCGCATACATTTCACTTACAATTGTGTTTTGAATATGACCACCAGGATAGAGAATCCCACTCCAATGGCAACCCCGAAAGGCAAACTGAGGAAGAACGTGGCCAGGAATGACACTACCCACACACACTGAGAAAGAACAATGAATGAAATGAGAAAATATAAGGTATGATGTTGCTTGTCAAAAATAGCAGATCTACAAGCTCGCAGTGCATTGTGACGCATTGTGATCTTGTATATTGGCTATTCACGGCAAACAACACCATATAAATCCGGCTATGAGAATTACGATGGTACTATTTCATTCAAGGCTTAACTCACACAGTCCAGTTTGCTTTTCTTCCACAGATAATATGGGTCAGAGAGCTGCATGAGGGTGTTCTTCAGGTTGACTGCAATCAGGGCTCCAAGCACTGACTGAAAAGAAAAGAATAATTATATAATAATTACTGCTGGTTGATATTACTTTATCATGCACAAGTATTTTCTTTTTCTACTTTGTCTGCACTGTGCCAAGCAACTGGTTTACTGGCATGTGCATAGTCTGCATACACTATGAATAAAATAAATATATAATTTATTCAAATAACTTTCTACATACTTTTGGCAGTGGTTTCAGGAAGGCTCCTAAGGCTAGCATGGTGACCATTACCACCAGCATCACACATAGACTGGCAAACTAGAAAAGAGGGTAGAGCAGAAGAGCACTAGTAACGCAAACCAAGCTTTGCAATATTTGTGGTGTTTCTTTGATGATGACATATACAGAAGCGATCTGTTTAAAAGGAGAATGCCTGCAGGCTGTTTTGACATGTTGGTCCTTTGTCACTCTGATGCTACATTCACAAAGCTACGAAACAACTAAGCGTGGCCAGTTACATTGCTGGTGAGTTGCCATTGCATTGATGCTCATTACAATCATGAATATGCCGCAATAACAGAATTCAAATCAACTTTCTTACAGTGTCGCTGCCGCATCAGAACAAATTGTCCCTTTATGCATCGTGTGCAGGAATGAAATCCTATCATCATAAAATGACAAAGAACCTGTGTCAAAAAGGCAGTGGTAGGCCTATGCTCACTATAAATGACACTTCCAGTCATTTTGAATGGCAGAACATCACCCACCTGTGACTTTCCCCCAGCGCTGTCCACAGCCAGTGTCACTGACAGGGCACAACAAATGACATGGATCTTAAAAAAGGACCCAAGGAAGTTGCTGCAGCCAAGAGCTAACATCTCCTGTTATGGGGAAGTGCATTAGAGTGTTAAATGTAAGGACCATGCAATAAAGACTTCCCAGAAGCATTTGTAACACTAAGAGAGAGAGTACAAATCCATTGAAGTTGCATTTGTACACTCAGAGAGTTAAATTAACAGCAGTTAACCGCTATGTTTTTCTACCTGGTTGGGATCCACATCATATCCATGCTTTGCTGCCAGTGTCCTGCCCATAGCCAGGTTAATGACATACCCGACTATAGCCAGGGAGAAAGCTGTGCTCAACATGTCCTCCCACTGACTCACTGTTGGAAGTATCGGTGTTGGGAATCTATAGAATGAAGACAGGGAAACAAATGCAGCAAAATGTGACAGTGAAAATGGGTTGTGCGATCAGTCATTTAACCTCTGAAACAATCACTGACTTTGAGATTGTTGAGTGAGCTTTACCCCAATGGAATTTCTCCCACTACGTCCATGTGATAGATCTCCGGAAGGTCCAGGGGTCCTGAGAGTGCTGTAGCCACAACCACCTGTGCCAGAAGGGGTCAAGAGATGAACCAGCCTTGAAGATGTATAGTTCAGAAAGCGTTCAGGGCATTGTATGAAAATGGACCCAGCAATATACTGGAGCACAAATAGAGTGAACATTATTTATTTTCATCCCATGATTTTTGTAACCCATTTTTCACACACACATCTTCATCATAGTCAGAGCCAGACTGGTTAGACAGTATCTCATAAATGGAATGACATGACCAGTCTACAACAATGGTTGCACAAAGGTTACATGATCACATGAGACAAACATAAATCCACTGTAAAATCCTGAGTATTGATTCAACTCTAAGTCCATGTGATTCCATTTGTATGCTTTCAGAGTTGCAATTTGGAACATATTTTAATTGATAAAACTAGAGCATTGGCCTACTCTGGCCAGCGGCACAAATGGTATGCAAAGCTGAACCATTCTGCAAAGCCGATGAGTCGGGTTGGCCAGTCAGGGAAAACAATGCCTACAACACACAGAGTTTTGGTGGGTCCTCCACAGACCCATGGACAGATACAGTACAGATATTTGTGGTTCTTCGGTTCTCGGACACCGTTGGTGCAGACAGTGCACACCTCCATGTCACAGGGTACACACATGCCAATCGGTCTGTGTAATGCCCGGGATAGGGAGGGTTAATACAAAATAACTAGCACATCTGCAGAGGTTGGAGGTGGTCTCCATACTCTTCCTTTAAGAAATGTCAACACTGGAGTTGGGTAAGAGACACATTGTTTGACATGTTGTACTGTCTGAAACTGCATCTCTCCTGGTCAAGCAGAGGTTCCGTATTGATTGAGTGGTATACGTTTGAGTTGTATAAGTTAAATGAACAATGAGGATTTTACTGTGCATATGCTTTCAAAAAGGAAAATTTTGGCTACTTACAATGACGATCTCCATTGGGATGGGGAACGGTAGCTTGTGGCGGTAGCGTGCACTCAGTTCTTTCACTATGATGAGAACAACACTGCTCACCAGAGCAAACACTAAAGAGGCTATGTTGGTATCCGGCAGGCCAGAGCAGATATCTACAAGAGTCTAAGAGAGAAACAGATGATCTTAACAGCTAAAAGGATGTTTTTATAACAAGGGATAATAGTGGTCTATGTAACTGTTACCATGCTCTGCTATCATTACATATATGTTGTTGTTGTTTTTTTTACCTGAGATGTTACTTACATATATAACGGCCAGGGGCCCACTGTAGGGTGGCACCTTAATACCAAAGATATACTTCAGCACCGAGATGAGGATCTGTAGTCCAGCAGCTGTCATGAAGCCTCGTATAAAGGATTCTGATAGATAGATGGCCACAAAGCCAAACTGCAACATGCCCAGCCCCATCTATGAACATATCATGTCAGTGACTTCAACAGTTTTCCTTCTCTGCAATTTTTATGTGAATTATTATTTCTCAATTTACCAAATTCACCCCCCAACAGGATGAAGTTTCCCACCGTCTGAGTGTGATGTAAGATCAAAATGGCCGCAGTGTGAATATGGTGAAAACCCTAGTTGACCGGGTTCCCCTAGGGCTCTACGACGTCCACAAGTATTTCTCTCCACATAAACCTCTTTGCTGAAAATAGCCTGCCTACAAGTGTGAGTGAGGAATAGGAATGCTATGGCTCAAGTGCTTAAATAGGACAAATCTAAAAGTGTGCAAGTACCTGTATGATTGCAGTGAGGCAGGCCAAGGTTCCTGATATGCCTAGTCGAACCTCATTCATCCTGTCTGTGTCAACTACTGTAGCGTTGAGAGTGGTGTTGAAGTGACTGAAGTCAGACTCGGGTGCCAGCCTGAGACACACCATTCCCACCATGATGCTGAGAACAGCAAACGTACCTGGACACAGAAAGGTCAACAAGGGTGTATGCAGCATGGCATCAGCATTGTGTGGGTCTGGCAACTAATCTTTGTCATCATATGAAATGAGAGTGTGGATAAATCTTCTTGCTTTACCTGGGACCATCTGGTGAGCAGTGCCCATGAAGAAATAAGGGATGAGGGGGAAAAATGAGGAGTAAAGCCCGTTGACGGGAGGCAGGTTTGCCAGCAGGGCAAATGCCATACCTGGGAGGAACCCAAAAACAAATTCAGTCAAATGATATCATGATAAAAGACAAAACAAAGACAAGCTATGCTGCATCAGCAGTGAGTATGCTGTAGGAAGAGGACCACAGAACCATCAGAGATAAAAAAAAAAAAAAAAAAAAAAAACTGATTGACAGACCTTGGGGCACCTGAATGGTGCCTGCACTGACCCCACTGATGGTATCACACAATAGGTTTTCCTTCACTTTGTACTTGGGCAGCCAGCTCAGCACAGGCAGGTGCCTGGATAACAACGCCTTAAGTCTAGGCCCAGAGCATCTGACAGGAAGAAACAGAAACAAGAAGGAATCATTAAGCCTGATTTATAAAATAGATAACACTGAAATAATTAACATGCTTTTTAAATTCACACCACAGATAGGAAGTAGCCTTGGGAACCCAAGCCATATAGCCCATAGGCCAGCTGGCCAGGAGCCCATCTCCTGTTTCCGTAGCGTGAGGCAGCATGCAGCGCATAGACAGGAACTTAATACAGGAACTTATCCCCAATCCAACCATTGATGCTGAGTGCCAAGCAGGGAGGGATTTTGAAACATTTTTAGCCTTTGGTATATAATTCGGCCAAGGACTGAACCCGGACCTCCTACTCTCAGGGCAGACACTCTAACCACAAAGCCACTGAGTTGGCAATAGAACAGATAGAATGAATTGAAATTCTGTACCTGAAGAGCTTCTTCACTTTCTCACCAATAGGAAACTGTCTGTTCTTCTTTTCAAAGTCTTTATCAAAATCGTGGACATTATAAGCAGGTCTATCAATTACATAGCGTGGGCAGTCCTGCTGCATGGTTGCGCCTTTCAGGAATCAGGAAACATTCAGCCAACTGAAATGATGAATGCTCAATGAAGACAGCTTAAGGTTAACACAGTTACTATTAATACTGTATGTGTACATATAACCCAAAAAGTATAGTATGAGCAAAAATAAAGAACAGCATATTTAGACGTCCGGTTCTCATGGATAAGGCTAACTAAATAGCCTACATACAAAATCTCTGTTATGACAAATAGATTTTACATTCAGTATTGTGGTGAAAGTGCCATTACATTACAAGATACATAAGGTAAGGTCGGGTAAGGTAAGGTGACGGTGACTCTGGTATAATGCCTGCGAGTTCCTAATCTAACCTTGAAAGTGTTGGTAACAGGTCAGTGGAGTAGACTACTTGTAAGTACCAGGTAAACAATGGTCCATTCATAAGTTCATACTGAATAATATTGATTGCTCATCTGATGCATTATCACCAAAACCCTTAAAATCCCATTTACATAATTTAGATACATCTAATAGTATTACTGCTGGTGTACTCCAACGCAATACGACAATGGTATTGTGCTACAATAGGACTTATGAATGTATGGTTAGCCTGTTAGAAGAGTCTAGGCAAGGTTAAATATATACATTGGTCTTTGTAATACATTATCAGCTTAATAATTTACAATAAATAATGCGCTAGAGTTTTCTCACAAATATTGATTTGGACAAAACTATGTAATATCTAAGCTCAGTAATGTCATAAATATGTCAAATTTGTTTCCTGTATTAACAAGTGATTATAATTGTTGTTCCATTAATGACAGTTGTGACACAGTGTGGAAAAGAAATAGTACAATACCTTACAATTGGAGCAAAGATTTGTTTCAGTGATGATTATGGCACTGTCCACTTCTTCGAATGAAGTTATACCTCACACCTATCTGGGTGGAGCTTAAGATAAACTTGTTCACAACTAGCCAGTAAATTCCAGGGTTAATATAACTCTGAGTGTAAAAGGACCCATAAGGAGCCATTTGGTTGATTTGTAGTTTGTTACAAATGTATACATAAACACTGCGTACCCCTTGCATTGTGCAGCCGATTGGTGAGGGTGCTACTCTTTCAGTGGTCCTGAACCTTTTCAGCTGAGACCCAAGTCACCCAAAAGATTATTTTGTTGCAACAAAAATCCAAAAATACATTATGAATTAATACCTTAAGCCGATTTCAAAATGAGTGCAAATAGTCAATCTACAAGCTCACATTGAGACGTTTTTTATGTTTGGAATTCTTAAAAAAAACACACACACAATTCTATTCCTTTGAATATTTGATTTAGATCTGAAAAAAACTATTGTGAAAAATGTTTTAAATATAGGAAGCAGAAAATGTACCAAATGGGTCCATGGCACAGCGGATTGGCAAGGGTACTAATCTGTACAAACTAGGAAAAACGGCCACGATCATTTTATTTAATGTGTTTTAATATTTTTCGATCTCTTTACAGCCTTCTCACTTATGTTATTAAAACAAAAACACACCTTTATGCAACATTTCATGATAAAAGGTAGACATTAAGATCGGAACTAAACAATGACATTGAAAAGATTAATCCTGTAACAGACACAAAACCCTATTAGATTTATAAACAAAACAAAAATGGCATACTACATCGTGCTTATCAATGTTCATTAACGTGAAATAGAGATGACAATATGAAGAACATTCAATATTTCAGGACATATTTGTTTGTGGAATAAAATGGCAGCAATGTGTGTGCAAAACAATGGCAACAATATAAAAATCTAAAGTGCAATCATTTATCAAATCCATCCTTGTTTTCTCTGGGAGGGATGTCAAATTTGCAAAGATACTATAATAGCGCAAGTATCCCTCTAGTGGAATAAAAGATGAATAGCATAAAATGTACATGTTTGACAGACATCTTTGTTGGAAATGAATAATGACTCCACGAACATGCCTGACATTCAACAGAAAAATGTGACGTGATAAGTCGGGTATGAATTAGCTTTGAACACAATGGCCCTCTTCTTCAGTCCTCCGGGCATATTCAGTCTCAGCAGAACAATAAAGTTATTGATACGTTGTCAGTTTTGGCTTTTCTAAATGCAAGCTTTGAGAACGTGCTCTATGATAACATTCATACTATAAGTATGAACTCTACATGATCATAGGAAAAACATTCTGTTTTATGGCGTAGCACTGAGAGGGCCTGTCTGTGGCTAATCTCGCAATCCACTGAAGCTCAGTCAAAATTCTTGTGCACGCTGCCAGGCGGCAAAGGAAGCAAATCCCTGATATTTTTCATGTTGTATACGTTTTGAAATATTTAACTTTTTAAAACTTGTAATACTGGAAATCAGTGGAGGCAAATAAGCAAATATTTGGAGGTCAATATATTGTTAACGGCAATATAACGTCAGTGTCAATATGATGACATCAACATGACGTCAGAGCTCCACAGAGAAGTCATGCAGTTATTAGAACCCGTCCGTCTTGTTTAGGTGGAATTTCCCTTTGAATATTATGACAATGAGATTATGGAGAGAATTAAAACAATTCTTAAAGTATATAAATCACATGTTGCTCAGATTTGAGCCACCTTTTTGTATGCAAGTTCTCAAATAGGCTCGACAAGATATTACTATTAAAGCACATCCTATAGTATAGAGGTCAATCCTAATCTAAGCCGTTTCCAATCAGCGCTTTACAAAGTTGAATATGACTTGTGACAGGTATATATAAAGATGAGTGATTAGAACAGGTTACAAGACAAATATAGGGCTTGTTCTACAAGTCCAACAAGTGCAGCTGCACGCAGAAAACGTCATATGACATTTTATCCAGCAATATCCCCTTTTCCTCCAGTTCTTTCTTTTTCAAAAAAGCTCTTTGACCAGCTCCTGCTGGTCACCCAAAAACCTTTGTATAACCTTGTGTAGAAAACCAGTGGCGTTTAGAAATCACTCAGGATGCTGATGTCTGCAAACTCCTGGCGGTATCTGTAAGAGTACAAGGCCAGGAGGAAGGCCCACTTGAGGGTTAGAAAGCTCCACACACCAGACAGGTAGAGGCTTCTGGGGTCGGTCGGAGCTGTGGGACAGAAAGGTGAAATATTCCTGTGAATCAAACATTTTTCTACATCAGCGAAAGAATTATCTAAGAATCCAGTCATCTTTGGCTCACACAGCATATAGTATGGGCTCTTCTAATGAAAGCCCCTGTCGTTATAAGGCATTATATACAATCTGTTCCATTTCAAGAGTTCAGAGCAGACTTTCATTATTATCAGGATAACACGAATCACATTACATTTTTCATGACTACTACACATTCAATTTAGAAACTACTGTATGAGCAGGAGAGGAAGATTACATTGCTTCTCTGTGATGGCAAGGGTGAGGAAGGTGATAAGTGCGGCCACAGCCAACCCAGAGAAGAGTGCTCCGACAACGATGAAGAACTTGAGGCCCTTCAGCCAGGTACGCCAGTAGTCCTGTAAGGTAGGGGTGCAACATTTCATTGAACAAATCAATTGAATTGATTATAAAAAAACAATCGATGATGTATTTTCAAAAATTGTGTGAATGGCAGATCTACTACTGTAGCTCACAGCGCATCGTGATGCAAGGTGCTGTGAACTTGTACAACAAATAGGTTTTAATCGATTTAGTCAACTCGAAAATAAATACATTTAAAAAAAATCATGGCAATTCATTAATAAAACTAGAAAAAGTGCCCTTCTGGGCACAGGTCTCCACCAGGAGGATAGGAGTGTGTGTGTGATGCTTGGCCTGTTGTAGCGCCACCATGAGGCTGATTTGAAAACTGTCAAGTGGCATTTCTTCCAAAGCCTAGTGGGAATATGCATGCACAGTTTCACCACAATCGGACGCTGCGTTGAGTAGTTGTGGCGATTTGTACAAAACGGGTGCAAAGCGGGCTACTCCTGAAAAGTTTAGAAGCCAATCGTAGCCAATGAGGGTGGATTATGAGAAATGAAACAAACCAGTCTTGATCACATGACTATGGAGAGCATGTGTACCGATTTGCGTGAAATTAGGATAAAATCTGAAGGAGTAATATTAGAAAATGTGTTTTACATATGTCGGCCTCCTGGTGGCGCTATAAAGAGCAGATGAGAAAAATTCCAGGCAAAGGTTTTTCATTGGCCTCTAGGGAGTTGGCATCAAAGTTATCCACAGATCCGTGCAGTTAGAGGTAAAAACACTTTTCGGCCAGTTATAGCGCCACCATGAGGCTGAGTTGAAAATGTTCACGTGGCATTTCTTCCTCGGCCTAGTGGGAATGTGCGTGCACAATTTCACGGAAATCACACGATGTGTTCATGATTTGCAGCATTTTGTTTGAAACTGAGCACTCCTGCGAACGTTGGAAGCCAATCTTAGCCAATCAGGATGGAGTCTGAGAAATCTGAAAGACGTGTTTCGTTGAATGGCTCTAGAGAGACTGTGTACCAATTTGCGTGATGTTTGGACAAAATCTGTAGGTGTACTGTCCAAAAACTTGTTTTGCACAAAGCGGCCTCCTGGTGGCGCTATAACAGGCCGTTCTGGAAATTTTGGGGCAGAGGTTCATCGTTGGCATCCAGGGAGTGTGTGTGCAAAATTTGGCATCGACCGGGTTAACGGTGCCGGAGATTAGCTGTTCACAGACGGACGGACGGACGGACACACGGACACACGGACGGACGGAGTGCAAAACATACTCTCTCCCCATGCCTTCGGCCTGGTGGAGACAATAAGAAAATCTAAAGAAATCTCCCACTTCTCTATTATTATTATTATTATTATGTAAATCGGTAGAATAATCGCTAAGAAGATGAGGAATAGCCCTACCTGTAAGTACATGATGTGCGTGATGAGAGCCCAGAGTGCCAGCACTCCTGTCAGGGGGACAAACAGTTTAGACTTTTAATTACATTGATCACCAACAAAGAGAAAAGATGCAATTGCTAGATTTATTTACTAGCTCATCATGTCCATCTGTAGTCCAGTCCTTATGTTATCATTGATCCTTGGCTAACAACAGACTTGCCATAAACTGTAACACTATACTCTCTCCATCAGATAAACTACTCTGTGTACACAGTAAAATCCTCAGTGTTCATTTAAATCACTGTAGCCTACAGTGCAAATGAAACCAAATGGACCCTGAGGATCATGGTACTGTGTATGGTAGACTAAAAGGCTCAAAATGTGATCACATGAAGTGTGTGACTGCCTAAAGAGCTAAACCCTAAAGTAAAATGAAATGACAAATAATGCAGTTATTATTATTACTAATAATTATATTCCATAAGGTGTGGTATAAATAATGATCTTTTCTTTTTTTTTACACCACGCCTAATAATAACAACAATGATGAAAAATTCAAATAACTTTTTTTGTATTAATGTGGCCTATGTCTTATGCTAATGCTAAGATGTTAACTGAATAATTCATTTAAACATTTCTAACTCGAATATTAATTATAATAACAAAATGTGTATAAAACAAAGTCTGTTTTTATACCTGACAAACCTCCCATAGCCGCCGTCCATGGTTGTTTATATGCAATATTCCAGACCAAAAATGCCGAAAATCCAACCAGCGTACCAAAGGTAGCATAAGCAATGCTGATGTATGTTTTGTTGGTCCCCATTTCAAAATTATATTAGAACCTATTGTTTGTAGCTGACCAAAAAGATCAACGTTTAATAAAAGTATGTTGTGGAAGTTGTGCTGGATGCTAACAGCGGCTTAACACATTATGTAATATTCCTTACGATCCCTAGACCGAGGTGATGGGGAAATGCATGCCAGAGCATCAAAAATCCCCTTGTCTGACAGCTCTCACAAATACGAGTATTTTATGAAATATATAAACGAATTGCTTCCAGGGACACGAACAATGACCACGTTATTTCGATCGTTTAAAAAAACAGCAGTAAAATAAAGTGTTTATATCAGATCCCACATCCCAGTCGTCGGGGGAATCAGCAAGAGTTTGTGTTGCTGTGCGGATATAGCTTTGTTGTTTTACATGTACGTATTCAGTGGTACCGTAATCAAACATATCCTCAATAGCCTTTTTCTACTTCTTATAAGCCTATACCGTTGCTGTTCTGTAAATACGTTGATATTGTGGACACAAACCACAATTATGTAATACTAGCAATTTCACACATTAAGTTGACTATCACTAATGCTTGGAAACATCTTTGCGCAGAGAAAACCTCAAGTCTTACATACAGCGCCTCTAGTGGACTCAAGAGAGTTTGCAATTCTAGACCTCTGTTAGAACCTAGGTCAGGAATTGTGCATAATATGCACATATGACGTTTTCTGCAACTGTTTCCATTTATGGTAGCTGGGATACAAATAATCGTTGTCAAAGTGTCTCATGTGGTTGTCTTGATGTTAACACAGATGTACAGGAAAGTCATATCCTGATGAGAAACCACATCATTTTAGAGAAGTTATAGTGTATAGCTGCGACTTACTCTCCATTTAGGTAGCCTCGCACGACACACGTGACACACGTGCACGTGCACGTATCCACACAGATCACAGCCCCAGGGCACTCTCATTATCACCGGAAAGATTAGCCTCCAGGATGGAACCTAGTTAGGTAATTTCATCTTTACGTGTGATAACATTGTCACCCACTCTAACCAAGAAGCCATTTGCCTTGCTGAGATTACTATTAGATCCAAAGAGAATGGATTCAGTTTTTTAACAGGTGTAAAGATAGTTTGTTATCAGCGAGCCAGGTGCAGATTCTACCGAGTTCAGAGCTGAGGGCATTTTCAACCTGCAGTTTGTCCCTGTCCGAGACCAGCAGTGCCGAGTCATCTGCGAACAGGGGGGACAGTGTTCCGTTCACTTCCACCATGATGATTTAGTCGACTAAAATGTATTTTGGCGGGCCTTAATGCCGTCGTAATGTCTGATTTTACGCTTGCTGAAAATACCCCATCTACAAGCTCACAACGTGTCGAGCTTATACAGTAGATCGGGTATTTTCAGCATGCAACCAAGTGTAAAAATGACCTGTATCTTTTGTCCACTAGTCCCTTGCAAACATTTTAGTCTAGTTTTCATTTGTTGACGTAATTGTCAATATGTTTAGTCTTGCTTTTAGTCATCATAGCTTAGTTTTAATTTAGTTTCCGTTTTGTTTTCGTCAGTGAAAAAAGGCAGTCGAAATATAATACATCTGTTGTCTAGTGTTATTCCTTCTATGGAGAGCTGTCAATCACCTCACTGTCATTAACCCATTAAAACTGGGAAAGCATCCGTGTCACTTTACATTTTAATTAGCCTACATTAACCATTATTTTATACTTTGGCTATTCAAAAATAGCGGAACTGCTGTACAAGTTTTGCAGATCTGCTATTTTTGAAAAATAATTGTGAAAACGTGTGCAAATCTTTGAATACATCTTTCAAATCTTTGCTTCTGGAGGTCCCTGGAACCAAAGTATTTTGAGATTGTGGGTTATCCAAATACATATGCTTGACATGTTTGACAAGTTTGAGAACCACTGATATAGAAACTGATGTTTCCGAAAACAATTGGGATTCAGAAGACATTTGTAGAATCAACCTCAGGTCTTATAATGGCTTAAAACAGCACTTGGTTTTCAACACTTTTCATATCAAGGCCCATTATTTATTCAACATTTGAGCCACGGACCACCATTTGATGACATTTAGCCTCTTAGACCCAAGACATTTGGTTGTGGTTCCATGCATCATTCCATGTATTGATGTGGTGCCATCAATACAGCCATGAGAATTATTCTACATTCTCTAATTGTGTAGACTTCTTGCAAATGAAGTAATGCAGATGTTTTACAATAACTTAACTCTTGAGAGCGTAAAATGAAACCAAATGGACGGTTTCATTCTACGCTCTCAAAAGAGTTAAAGATCTACCAGGGGTCCATTTGGTTACCAATGCTTCATAGCTGGGGGACCACCTGTAACCCACTCAAGGACCACTGGTGGTCCCCGGGCCACTGGTTGAAAACCACTGGCTTAAAACAAACAAAAGATCTCAATTTGCTTGAGAAGTGAGGTGAGAGGGGGGTGGGAGGGGTGATGGTACTATATAAGGAGGCCTGCGTGGGTGCAGGTATATCAGTGTGAGAGGAGACCAGGGGTGTAAAGTACTGTAGGCGTACTTTAACTACAGTTTTGAGTTTTTTTCCTTTTATTACTTTACTCGAGTGTTTCTAATTTTCAATACTTTTGCTTCCACTCAAACTACATTACATTACATTACATTACATTACAGTCATTTAGCAGACGCTTTTATCCAAAGCGACTTACAATAAGTGTATTCAACATAGGTAGGGAACAAAAACTACTAATCACCAGAAGTCTTTAGTGCATTTTCTGCAAAAACAAGCAACCAAGAGTATACCTAGCGCTAAGGTAAAAGTGCAATATATCAGCTACCTATTTCCTTAAACAGATGAGACAAAATAGCTAAATCAAATGAGCATGAGCTAAAACAATTAAGTGTATCGACTAAACAAGATCCAATAAACAATACAACAATAGAAAACAAGCGTTCGTACAACTAGTTAACAACAAGTAGGTCAGGCAGAGAGGAAGGGTAGTGTTTCCTGAAGAGGTGGGTTTTCAACCTGCGGCGAAATATGGGCAGCCAACCATCCATCTTCAACCGCTTATCTGGAACCGGGCTCCCAGCAGCAGCGGTAACTAGTTCCAAGTTTCCAACAGAGATATCCAGACTTCCTTTCCACTACATCTCATCTGCAGGTAAATATTGTTCTTTTACTCCACTCCAATTATTTGAAAATTAACTTACTTTGTACATTTGGATTTTTATTGCAAAACCTATACAGAAAATAGATCTACACGCTCACAATGCGGCTATCTGCCACTGTGGTGGTGGTGTTGTCACATGGAATGGTCGGAGACGCAAACGTGGTGTGTATTATTCCACACTGTAGTTTAACTGAGACACTATAGGCTACATTACACGTAAAGATGAAATTACATATTTGAACTGGGGACCCCCTCCCTGACAAGCAGCATTTAGGCATTACATTTAGTTTGACTCATTTCCACAGATGAATATTGTGAAAATGGCCAAACTATAAGCTCACATGGTCAAGTGTGAGGCATTGTGATCTTGAAGATCGCTTTTTTCACAATGGCTGGGTTATATTTGATAATTTGACCAATTTGGTATTAAAAATGTCTTAAAGGTCATTAAATGGTAACTTTGGAAATGTGCAGATACCCTGTATGCACTTATATTCATTGTATTATATTGTATGTTGGTTTGTTTACTGTTGAGTGAGAAAACAATGTTCCACATTAAGCTAATCATCTGGTATAGCCTGGGGTCCACCTATGCTTTCTATGGCATAGGCAGCTCCTGGCAGGATCCGCAGGGAGAATCTAGACGCAGCTGCGCAACATGAGACTAATTAATTAGAGCAACAGAGAGAGAGAAGTGTGTGTGTGTGTGTGTGTGTGTGTGTGTGTGTGTGTGTGTGTGTGTGTGTGTGTGTGTGTGTGTGTGTGTGTGTGTGTGTGTGTGTGTGTGTGTGTGTGTGTGTGTGTGTGTGTGTGTGTGTGTGTGTGTGCGTGTGTGTGTGTGTGTGTGTGTACGGGTGTGCATGTGTGTACGGGTGTGCATGTGTGCGTCAATTTAACAAAGGTGCAGATCATCAGAAATCAGCAGAGAGTGATCGTTGTTTGCGCTAGCGCTACTCTATGCCGAATTGAAGTGGACTCGGTCCCAGACTTTTTTTTCCTCCCTGGAAATAAAAACGTCTGGGTTTCCGAGGCTAATCATCTGGAGTCCCCCAAAATAGGTTGGGGACGCCCCCTGGGGGTCCTGATCCTCAGTTTGGGAACCACTGCCCTAATGGATGCTAAGATCTAAGGATTTATTGAAAACTCCTTTAGTATTGAGTATTCTTGTATGTATGCTCACTAGAGGGCAGCATTTGTTTTGTAACTTGACAGTCTCATTATACAGTACTTTGACTTGTATAAATTACAGGTACCCTAAAGCCTGATTGTTCTCAATGACTCTTATATATAGTCCCATATTATATTTATGTATTGGTGCGTGTGTGTGTCTGTGTGTCTGTGTGTGTGTGTGTGTGTGTGTGTGTGTGTGTGTGTGTGTGTGTGTGTGTGCGTGCGTGCGTGCGTGCGTGGTTGTTCGTCTTTTGGTCCATTTGTAGTGGAAATGCTCAGGGCTAGTTAGTATATAAATCTGCAACGAAACATATTTTCTCTTCTGCTTGAGATTCATGTATTTTGCACATAGTTCCTGTTGCCACGGAAACGGATGATAGCGTGACGCCACAGCACGACGTCATATCACCTTTATATGAGATGCAGATAATAGAAGGGATTAGCATTAGTGCAGTATTAGTAGATATAAGAAGCATAACAAAGGAGGTATCTAAAGGTGGACTTTAAACTCTAAAGTACTCTAAGAAGAAATACAGATCCTTCAGTCATAAGGCTTCCCCAAATAGGAGCCTTTATAGACGGTTCCCTACAAGTAGGCCTATAGGAGAATCTCGGTTATAGTTCCTGATAGGGACTCAGGGACTACAGATGTAAATTAGCTTATGGCTAACTGGCACATTTACATGGAAGTGAAAACTGAAATGTTGATTAATGAGCATTGTCCCTGTCAAATAAATAAATAAATAAATAAATAAGATACGAATAAAACTAATAATCCAAACAAAACACTCTTCTTTGCACAGAACACAATGACAGTCAATACTATATCACATACATCTCAGCTATGTGCTCTTCTTTATCAACCTACAGTACATGTTTACATTCTCTTGGGTCATAAGAAGGAAAACTGCATTTCTTCACCATGAACAATCTTAGTACACAGTACAGCGCCCCGGGAGGCATTCAGAAAAGACAAGAGAGCTTATACAAGACTAACCAGAACCAGTGAGTTGGTTGGTGTTTCATGAATACTGTTTCTTGAGATTGTATTTTTGTTTCTTTATTTGTTTGTTTGGGGGCATTTTAAGCCTCTGCAGACGCAACAAGGCAAACAATACACCATCTGTAACGCAAAGGAAGTCTAACTGGGTAAGCAGTTGTTATTTCAAGTAATGGTGGATATTTCTTGATTTGTGAGAATCGATACATCTCCTATAGGCTGCTATTTGGGAGGTGACATAATTTCTATCGTAGGCATCTGAACTGATTTCGATGGCCCTTTCTTTCTATCATAAATGTTTGTCAGATGGGGGTACATGTACCCCAAGGGGAGGTCGATGTTACTACAGACAAAGCAAAGAAAGTAGAAAGTGGGAAAACATTTTTTACTGTTAAGTTTAATTTAATGATGAAACATTGACAAATGTTTTTAAATCTGTTGATCTGTAAAATGTAACTAGCACAGCTGTATTGAATACAAAGCAATACTCAATTGATGTTATGCTGTTTTATTTAGAACATATTGACCAAAAATGTGACTTTCTGAAATGCTATGGGCACAGTCTGTTCAGGAGGCCATTCATTCATAGCATATTTATGCTCGAATGGTTTTCTCTTGCAGTTTTCTAAGAATAATGTTAGTTTGTTAAGGGGGTATTTGAATTCAAATCAGGGAGGGAGCGTGGGTACGGATGTGAAAGAGTACAATGGTCACATCTAAGATGGAAATAACTGGAAAAGGTGATCGAGATGATCGAGTTTTGTTGATGAAATAGATGTGCGAGGAAATTACAAAATACCATACAGTACACCAACGTCTTTTCAACATAGACCTGAAAAGCAGGAATATGCATGCACATTTGCTTGTAGAAAGCAGGACAGCACAATTATACTTGCCAATGTACTTCATGTGGAAAGACATGGCACTTTGTTGAGGTCTGTACAGGAAGGGCAGCCCATTGCTGGAACAATAGCTGGGATCTAAGCAGGTCTTACATAACATGTCCAGCCTGCAGGACACAGATGACCACAATGCTGTTGGTGGAAAACCAAGTGAAATGAGTGGTTCTTCCCTCACGTCTGGAAATCTTTACCATGTGATGTATAAGCATTAAGCAATGTTAAGATCACCTGCATGCTAGTCTCGCGTAGCCAGACAATATTCCACAATCTACGAATGCTATGTATGACGACAGCATTTGAAAAATGTGGTAAGCAACAGTCTGGCTTGCAAGACTACCTGTATGATGATCTTTGTAGAAAATGTTTAAGACACCCTTCCTCTTCTCATGGTCGAAGTCCAAAGCTGTTTTGTTTTTGTTCCCCGCAGCAATATTGTAAATACTTTCGTTTCTTGGTTGTTGTTGTTTTTTTGTCTTTGTCTTTTTCTTTTGTCTGCCCACTCTTTCGTCTTTTTCTCCTTCTGAAATGTACACTCTGAAGCGATATTGCCCTTTGCCCCTGTTAAGTGTTGACTTGATGCCATATGTAGTCCTGAAGAAAGCAAGGATGTTACAGAGACACTGGAGATGGAGTCACTTGGAGGGGGGAGGGAGGGAAGAGGGGTGAGAAAAGAAATCCTGGGAACTGCACTTGTGTCCTATGTATACATAGAAATGTTGTTATTGTACTGCTTTTTCCAAATAAAATAAATATTATAAAAAATAAATAAAAAAGACTACCTGTATGCCAATAAATTGACAAACGACTAAAGAAACCAAAATATGTTTTTAACATTCTCCATGTTCTATACAGACACCGCCGACGTTATGGAAACATTATCAAGAAAATTCCGACCCAGACCCAGGCGGGTGAGATCAGGGCTTGAGAAAGTAAGTCATCTGTTTATAAATTATACATTCAATCAAGTCCACAACAATAAGATGAACCATCACACTCATACCTGGACGTCACAACACCATTCAGCATACTGACATGATATACAGTAGGTATACACTGTAGCATTTTAGTTAGAGATTTATGGTTGCTGATAATAAATAAATACAATATACTAGTAATAGGCTATGTGTGCAGTAGGTAAACTCAGGTTTTACACCATCTGTGAAAATTAAAGTGACCAGTGACAGTGGTTGAGTGACAGTCAACAGCCGTGGCCATCATGCCTTGGCTGTCGACTGTCCTTGGAACAGTTTATCTGTGTGCACATGTGTCTATGTTGCAGGGAGCCAGACAGCTGTGCTACCTGATAAGTGTGCAACTGTGCATGCATGCATGTGCACACTTTGTCAAATGTGTACACACACACACACACACACACACACACACACACACACACACACACACACACACACACACACACACACACACGTACACACACTGACTGGACTGCACTAAAGTACTAAAAAGAAAATATAATATTTTGCCAGGAATATTACATCTCTTATATTAATCACCTCGGGTTAGCGTTAGGGCAACATATAGGCTACTTCTTCAAATCGTCATGATGGTGCTGCACAAAAATAGCTAATCTGCAAGCACACTTGATGCCTGGGCAATTAAATGAT
Source organism: Electrona antarctica (assembly GCF_951216825.1). Lineage (NCBI taxonomy): Eukaryota > Metazoa > Chordata > Actinopteri > Myctophiformes > Myctophidae > Electrona > Electrona antarctica. The sequence goes on along the minus strand of NC_136807.1, from coordinate 18,851,681 downwards.
ACGTTGATATGCCCCATAATATGACATGTCCAAAATAGGAATAGCCTATGTTGAAACTTGAAAGTGGTTAATCGTCATTTAATAGCACTATATATTCTACAGAAAATCTAAAATAACTTGAATGACGTGTAGCTATAGTAAAATAGACATATGTGAAATTTCGTTATTTGCATTTATTTCAATTGTCAGATTTGTCACAATTTGGATTAAAAAAAAAACGATATTTTAAAAAAAAATCATGCAGGCTACGCGCGTGACAATGCTAGTCAGCCAGAATTAGACCCATTTAACTGACCAGAAATGATCTGAGGAAGCCGCAGTTTTTAATGACTGGAGTTTCTTGCCAAAGAGGTGAAGAGTGCGCTCACGCACACGCACGCACTTCATCAACAATGTGCGCCTGTGCTGAGACTGAGAGCTGAGAGTGAGACTTGAGAGGGATGGCTGAAGTTCAAGCCGGCAGATCGTCCTCACACAACAAGCGGTAACGTTGTGCGGGGTAACAACAGGTTATGATTTTGTATGAAGAAGAAGAGACGCAAAATATTATTCCTCCAAGAGGAGATACCGATTCAACTGTGCGGACGTCATGTAGGCTATCAAATACAAGGGAATGTGAAGTTACACTGGATTCTCACTATCGGTATGCGACGTTCAAGTAACAGTGTTTGGAGGCGCTGACTTAGTTCTGCGGAGCATCTACCTACCTGGCTGGGAAACGTATTCGTTTTGATCTTATAGAAGATATGCATCTTTTTCGGAGTTATAACTACCAAGTTTTCCCGGACCGATGTTCCGTGGGGACTGCATCTATACGAGGCATCAGTTGGGTACGCACACTCACTCAGTTATAAACCTGTAGAATGTATAGGCTATTTATAGAAAAGATAATTAGACCGCATAGGCTGTAGCCTATAATCCTGATTCATGGTGATGATTATTTTGATGATGGTGACTGTCTATCATCCGCTATACCATCATTCATTGCCCTCTTATTGTGGAATTCTATAGTTTATTTGTTCCCCCTTTTCTGCATTGACCTCGTTCAATTAACAGCAGAAACATTGTATCCTAAATGGCAAAACGATGGGTGAGAGTCAGAATATATATATATATATATATATATATATATATATATATATATATATATATATATATATATATATATATATATATAATTTTATTTATTTTTAAAGGAAAGGGGGGGGGGGGGGGGGGTGAGAACAGAAAGCTTTAAACATCTGCCATGGCTGTTCTAAACATATCAGCCACCCTTCAGCACAAGATCTGGGGAGATAGCATCTATATTGTGCAGTAGCCTTAACCGAAACTGTTAAACGAATGTCAGTTGTATAGGAGCAGTGCAAGAACCTTGTCAGAGAATACAGTGTGTCAAAAGGACATGGGGAGGGGCTATTATTAACAAAATGATTTTCAATATGACAAGTAACATTCCCAAAACATCTCAAGAATGCCAAGAAAAGTTTCACTATTGTCTAACCACTTGGGTGTGGGACGGGTGCACAGGAAGGTAGCAAAGTGCAACCAAAGTTTGTATCAAACCAAAGTTATAAATAGTGCATTGTTTATTGTTCACCTGCATTCCCCCCAACTCAGTTTACACAGTTCAGAATGCATAAAGGGGAGTCTTTTGTCTCCAGGTCACCGGAAGACACAGAATGGAGCTCTTATTGTCTAAATTTACTTCGAGTTATAGCATCTATTATTCAATGGGTCAAGCCGCTAACCAAAAATATTCACATTAAACACACAGGACATACAGTACAGTAGTGTAAAGCATATGCAAAGTCTTTATAAAATAGAACTATTGAAAATAATAAGAATATGTCTGTCAACTTTTATGATATCTTAAGTATCATTAAAAAACAAAACCGTTCTTTAACAGTAATATACAGCATGTCTTTGCAACTGTGTGTCCGTTTATCTCCCATATCTACCTGAATAATTTAGAAAGTACACTATAAAATGTTTACTATCACTGTATATCAAAACAAAGTCAATGTCATGTTTTGCACAAGGCCAGCAGCACTACCAGTTACCAGATGCAGTCTGTGGTCGGAATAATAATCCTGGAAGACACACATGACATCTTAATCTAATTAGCACACAGGATCATCTTTGCCATGTCTGCATGGGGAAGATTGCTCTTTATAATATGACAAGGCAATGAGACAAAGAGATCTGCTTAAAGAGTGTGTTAATACAATTTATACAATTGGGGTGGTTGTAGTTTGTCTCCGTGCTCTTCTATTGAGACATTTAGATCATGTCAAAGCCAGGATCATGTCTCACCTATAGACACAGAGTCTAACGGAATTCTTTCTGTGGTCAAGATTCAATTCATCCCCTCAGCAAGCAGGCAGGCTCTATTAGCTCAATTGTAAAAAGAAAATCCCAGCACTTGCGCAGGAAACTGGGTTCAAATCCGGGGTAGAAGAGGAAAGTTGCATAGTGCTGATTTAAAAAACATGTTGCAATTATGCTTCGTAATTTACAGTTAGGCCTACATGGTTTAGTTTTGAGAAAAGACATTCATTATTCCAAAACATGTCTCTGATTCTTGTATCTGTTACTCATTGTCATTGGCATGAAAGATTGGCAGTTAAAGTGGCTCCACACTGCGGATCTGGCTGCTCTAGTCTGAACACATGCATTCAGATACCAGCAAACAGGAGAAAGCTAAGGGTCATTTTACAGTCATTAGGGGATGCCAGGGAACTTTCTCTCCGTCCTCATACCGGTGGTGAGGTGCTGAGACATGGAGATAAAGCAGAACTAAATGCCTCACATTCACCTAGGGTCCTCATAATGAGTGCTTGTCTACATTGTTTTGTTTCTCCACTCAATGGTGCACACATCATCCTAATTATGTAATGTCACATTAGACTGACCTCTCTAGTCTCTGGACTGTAATTATAAACCAACAAAACGGATTCAATTTCAGGCTTTCAATTCTGTCAAGTGATTCTACAAGACAGATGAGGCAGACTCGTAATGGGTACTGAAGGAGTATTTTCTATTTATTATTGGAGCTAGTTAAAAACGAGGGCAGTGTACCACTCAGGGTATAAGATCATGTGACATGACATGACTAGCTGCACAATAGACCAAGCATACTGAATTTACTCTGTCAACAGAAAGGGTTGGGTGGAGCTCCATACTGTATGAACAAAGCATGCTGGGATAGAAAAAAGAAACAACGTACATATTTGATTGAATACGTAATAAATATGGAGTGGACGATAACAACTCTCCAATAATGAGTGTCAGACATTTTGAATCATGTGATTCTTATGCATGTTTAAACCTTCCGTTTATTCTCTTCAAACAATACCTGGAGTGTACATCATAAACAAGCATATCACAGAGACACACAGAGACAGATACTATCATCACGTGCCATAAATCTTTTGTCCTGGTCACCTGAGCTTGGAACAGCACACTGGCACAGTGCAATTTTGTCTCTGAGGGCTCCAAGCAAAACACAAAAGGCCCTCACGTTAACCAGATTTGCTCTGGTGCAGAAAAAAAGCAATCTTCTAGCAGAAGACTGCTGCACCTTTTCTGACACCTCTACTGGCAGAGTCCATAGGAAGCAGTCAACTTGGGAAAACAGGGACGGTAGTCATAAAAGAGTTGTAGATAAATACAGAGCAAAAAGAGAAGTCCAAATGAGGCCATACTATATCAGAGTCAGAACTGTGATAATCAGTGCTGTAGCACACTCCACTTGTGGTCGATGTCCATGGCATACTACTTAAGTTACAGGTGGTCCATGGGAAAATGTTTGAAAATGTTTAAATATATATTGTACCTTTGTTAAACATATCAAACATATAATTTATCGCAAGTGATTTCAAGTCCTTCAAATTTAAGCTTATAATTCATTTCTAAACGTATAATTGCAACCAAAGGTTGCAGTTAACTATGGAATCGTGCATTTCCCGTCAGTTTGTGGTTGGTCGGTCACATCATCAGGGATGGAGCATGTGACATCACATGACATCATCAGGGATGGAGATCCATCATCAATATTAAGCCCATATATGGAGATCCCTGATGTCATCAATATTGGCCAGCAACTCTACATCTGACCTCAAACCTCAAACCATTAGATCTCCATATATGGAGCTGACCTGTTCTGACATTCCATATGTTGATCCTTCCCCATCCATCCTTCCTCTTCGATGTCGCCCTTGTGACTGATACCTGTCCATTTAAACTCTAGACAGGCCTGCCCCAAAGTTATTAGTGCAGCCAGCGCTCGAACAGCAGTCTGCTGTCACCCAGGCGGATATGTTGATCTGACCCCCCATTCCAAAGCGCCAGCAACTCACCCAGCAGTCTGCTGTTGCCCAGGCGGATGCATGCACGTGACCTTGCCCTTTAGCGCGAGAAGGGACCTCGCCCTCAGGCGTCTTACTGGTTATCTTTTACCCCGTTTTTCTCCCCAATTTAGTCATTATGCCAATTTATTCCCTCCCACACACATTTCATGTTGTCACTTGTTGTTGTAATCCTACTGACTCACCTGCCAGTAAGGAGCCCCCACCAGGAGGACGTAGAGCCTTCATCCTACTCCTCCCGTCCAACACTCCCCAGGAGTACATGCAATGAGCAATATATCACCCTCCTTGCCCAGCTCCCCTCCCCCATACACAGGTCAATTGTGTTTGTGTAGACGCCCGACAAAGCCGGTTTGCCCACCACGGTGGATTCGAACCCACAACCTCCATTGTGGTGGGCAGGGACTTTTACCACTGCTCCACCCGAGCACCCAAATTTAAGCTTATAATTAAATAATTACTCTTGTGGGCTTGATATATTTTGTTGCGCACTTGTGTGCATCAGCTATTTTCAGTGTGCTATACACAAGTGCGCTCAACTAAGGACTTTCAGTTCATTAATGTTAAATATTAATAAAACAATGAAATACAAATGATGTGATTTGTTATGGGAAGGTAGTGGTCCAGACTAGGTCAAAAAAGGTTGAGAACCACTGTTGCAGCACACTCCAAAGACATTTGTAAGAAAGGAGAGCCTGGAATTTAAAGCAACCCCTTCCCACAATAAAGTGCATGGCAGTGACAGTAGTATGCACTCCTCCACTGCATTACACAGACAGACACACAGGATGAGACCAAAGAGAAACAGACTTGAAATGAAAAACAAACCATTTACAGTATATCTCTATCTGGATATTCCAGCTTGGACATATCTGCTACTACACAGAGGCAAACACTATCTCTCTTCCCGTGAGATTGTACTGAACAACCAGTCCGGCCAGTTCTGTCGAGCAAAGAAAGTTATGGCTTATTTCATTATAAAAGCCTTGATGATTTATCAGACTTTGTTCTCTCTCTCTCTCTTTAGACCCCCCTGCCAGAGGCCCTGGGTTCAAAGAACACCATGAAGCAGGTGTGTATGTGTGCCATTGACATTGTGAGCTGCACAAACTACTGACCCATACAGTGGTACATGACCTTCCCACAGCTTGCCAATGTTCTTATGTCACAGTGTTGTTTATGCTTCTGGTGGTCAGTCTGACACAATATCAAATGGGGGATATGATGTCAACCGTTGACAGTGGGGGCTCCTCACTGGCAGGTGAGTCAGTAGGATTACAACAAGTGACAACATGAAATGTATGTGGGAGGGAATACATTGGCATAATGACTAAATTTATGTCTGTGTCCCGGACAACGGGCACCGCAACATATATTTAAAAATAGCAGTGTTGTTGTTTTTATGGACTCGCTTCTTGATAGCAGGAACCTTGAACCTACACAGGCAAATCCTGAGAGTGTACAAATGTAACCTGAGCATCGCTTCTGGGATGTAATGAGCTTCAGTCATGGGACATGGGCCATGAACTCCATGCCATTTTACACACATCTGAAGTTGCATCAGCATCATGATGACGTTTGTATCAAGATATTCTAGCAAGATATTTTGGCTTTGTCATTAAAATACATTCAAAAATAGCAAAAGATGACATGCTCACAACGCATAGGTAGGCTATTTTCACCACTTTCGCTCGACACCGGCGTATGACGAAATATAAAATAGGGCTTGATTGGCTAAAGGGAAGCTGTCGCTATCAAACTGAGAAAATGTTGACGTCACTGATTGGAGTAAAATCAGTGAATGTGAAAACAACCCTTTCTTCCAGTGGCTGTGACATTGTCCTTGTTCTCTGTGTTTTCACCAAACAAAAACAACCATCCTGATGATCATATATGGCATCATCATCATCATTTTTCGACCGCGGTCGAGATCATGGATTTCACAATGCCACGCCAGACTTCCCGGTCCTTCATTGCCATCCCCAGTTCCTGCTTACTGATGCATGTGTCCCTAGCGATTACATCAGGGAACGACAGTTTTCTACCTCTGGTCTGCTTTGAGGCAGGACTCCAGAGAAGAAGGGACGATATAACCGCATTGTCAGCTCTGTAGCAGTGGCCGGCAACCTGTGTTCATATATGGCAACCATAGACTGTATGGGGGCATGCCAGTCCAATGCTTTCCTGTGATTGAAATACATCAAGGGAATTGTAGTAACACTGATAGTAAGGAAAATGTTCTCTGTCAATTAGACTATGATGATAACCATCAGCAATGAACTGAAATGCACATCAAAAACATGATACTGTCCCGTTATCTCCGTAACCACTTAAACCCTCTAGACTTACAGTAGTCAACTGGACCTGAGTTGGCTATGTACTGTACTGTACACCAAATCTCTTTGCCACAAATAGCTGATCTACAAGCTCACATGTCGTTTTTACTTTTGCACACACTGTTGTGTATTTTGACAACTTTTGTCAAGTCCACAACTCCATTTGCACCATTCTAATATGGATTCCAGGGGTGAGTAAACATCTCTGAAGTAGCAGCTCCACCTCTGAAGTGATGCAGATATGTCCAATTGTTCAGAAAAAAAGAAAAAAGAAAGAAAAAAAAACTACACGAAAACTTGGGTCCATCGGGTCGGATAGGGTCGGGTTGTGGGCAGAAATTAGAACTCTATTCCACATAAACAAACAATGTAATGACAACGGAGCTACGAGAGACGTCTCCAAAAAGACTACGGTATTGTTACACAGTATGACTATAAAACCCCTATAGTTTGTCTACACATCAATTAGCGAAAATAGCTAATTAAAAAGCCCACAGGCTTGTAGATCTGCTATTTTTGCAGAATGCTCGTCTATTTTTTGCTGAACGTTTTCCTATTTTTGCCTATTTTGCCTGTTATGCCATGCCCAGATTAGAATAGGGACGCTAGAATTTCAGGTTAATGCAGTTCGAGCCTAGTTCTCTGTCCCATGGCAGTGTGGTGCATGTCTGCTGACCATTCACAGTGCAGCGCTTGCATCCTCTCAAACTGCTGAACTTGTTCTTCTGTTGTCATAATAGCCACCAGTACTACTCAAGCCAAGTAAAAAACACATTCCTGGCAGCGCAGGCAGTCAAGCAGTCTAAAGGGCACTCCAGGGTCTACACCTAATTGACCCTGACCCTTCCTCGCTCAACCCAGCCCAGCCCAGCCCTCTCATACTCCTTTATCTCAGCTCCTTGAATGACCCGCAGAGGAAAGAACTTTCAAGACTCTGATAACAGGGTTTGATATGGAAAGCGAGATCTCTGACAGGGTTTTGCAGACTCCCCCAGACCATCAAAATAGGCAGACAGGAAGAGAGAGAGAGAGAGAGAGAGAGAGAGAGAGAGAGAGAGAGAGAGAGAGAGAGAGAGAGAGAGAGAGAGAGAGAGAGAGAGAGAGAGAGAGAGAAAAAGTTGGCACAGAGAGCAAGCAGCATTAATAATGTATTTTAAAGATATATTTAATCTCTTTAAAGAAAGATTCAGTTCTATCCCCTATTTCCCCAATAGAACACATTATGTAAATGTTCTAGTCAGCAGAGAGGGATGCTCTTAATTTCTAAAGGTTTTTCAAGAGGGGTTTTGTGTGTTTTTTGTGTTTAGGAAAGGATAATGGAGATAAAGACTTTAATGGGAGAAAGAGAGGCTGCAGGAGGCAGGTCTTCATAGGGTCTTGCTTTATTCAAACATCGCTGTGCTTTGTTTGGTTGCTTAGCAAGTGTTGGCCAGAGACTCCCACATAGTAGCAGCTTCTAATCGTGCATCCTGACAGCGTTCCATGAGATGGATGAATTTTAATAACTTCAGCCCATGGAGCTCTCGTTGCACTGCTGACAAAACAAATGAAACACAGTTAGTTTGGTGTTAACGAAAGCAAAGCAAACATGAAACGTGAGAGGTCTTGATCATATTTGATCACAGGCAGAGCTGATAAGCTGTTGAACTGAGATATGAGATTTTTATTTTGCGTCACAGGCGTGCTTGTCCTGGAAAAGTGACCCGTTTTCATAGAGCTGTCAAAGCTGAGTGTGTTTTATTTGCAGTTTACTTTGGAGGTTAAGGACCGCAGTTAGTGTGTTTTACACCTCGTCTAGTGCAAAGAAAACTGGAAAAGTGTGCTCCTTGGAGCACAGATCTATGCCAGACGGGGTGCTACGTAAACTTTGAAAATCAATCATAGCCAATCGGAATGGAATTACAAAACATCTCATTGATATATCATATATCTTATATATATCTTATATACCAATTTGTGTGACTTTTGGGCTAAAGTAGTAGGAAAAAGGATGTACAGGTAATTGCTTCCACTGATATAAATTCTACATTTGCAACAGGTGTTGCGATTGAGCTGAAAGTGAACGGCTTGTAGTTGAGAACAGCGGCCTCGGTTCTACCGAGAAATAACTGACCACAGAATGGCGTGATTAACCATCAGCATCGACCTGACCTGACTGTACAAGAGTTTGTATTGCATAAACAACTTTCTCTAAGGTCAATTTGACCTCTCCTTCCATAATGAATGATACACTGTTAATTTAGCTCGGGTCTATTTTTACACTCATAGTTAAATGAACTGTGTATTTCACAGGGTAGTGTAAGGATGGAAACAGAGAGAGGGGGAGTCAACCCACCTCTTTTCTCACACCACAAAGTGGTGTGAGAAAAGTGAGAGACAGAGAGGGAGAGAGTGACAGCTTCACCCACATTTACATGATGTAGGCCTACTGTAAGCAAACCACACAAACTCGAAACATAGAGTGAGAGCCACAAATCTGACGAGCAGAACACAACTGCGGAAATACACTCAATCAGACTATGGGTCATGATAGGCTTAGGCTCTTCTAACATTTTAGATGACCTCTCCCACTGAAGAACAGTCTATGTCAGTACTGTGTATTGTACCCTGTGTCATTGACTGGCACACCTGTGAGAACCTGCTGTTTGCTTTGTAACCTGACTCAGAACAATTAGCCTAGCTTCTCAACACATGGACTATAGTCTGTAGATAAGTATGACTAGGTGGCCCACATACAGTCAGACAATGAACAATCTACAGTACAGTAGTACACCACAGATGGTGGACAGTGGAATCACAGAATAGAGCTTTTGAGTTACACCTGTGTTGTGTTGCAGACATAGCTTTCAATTGTAATGTTTGTGTCCCGATATTAATTGTGTGTGTGTGTGTGTGTGTGTGTGTGTGTGTGTGTGTGTGTGTGTGTGTGTGTGTGTGTGTGTGTGTGTGTGTGCGCGCGCGTGTGCGTGCGTGTGTGTGTGTGTGTGTGTGTACGTGACTGTGCGTGCGCGTGTGCGTGCGTGCGTGCGAGCGTGTCAGGATGCAGAACTTCCCCTTCCCCCAGCAGTAGCACTAGCTGTTGAAGATTGATGCATGTTGAGCTCCATATTTCAGGTTTAGTGACATGACATGCCTGAGAATGGAGGTTGAGGGGACCACCAGGGGGGAAACAAGCCCCTGGGAATAGTGGTGACCCCTACTGGGAGTCTGCCCCATCCCCTGGGAATGGGAAGGGAGGCAGCTAGGGCACAACATCATTTCACGATACACAGCTGGTGTCTGGGGACATGTTCAGATGTTATCTGTACATGTCATGTCTTGGGAACAGGCCAGTGGAATAACAATAAGAATAACTATAACTATAACTGTAACTGTCTGCGTGCATGTGATAGGTTGAAGGGCGTGCTGTTGTAGATAGGTCGCAACACTTTATAGATTACAATCAGTGAGTAGCACTGTGAAGTGTGAACTTTGACCGTGCATGCTTGTGTCCTGTTTCATTTGCTCCCACAGGACCCACACACATAGTTTGAACATGGCAGTGGTATTTTATTGCTTGGGTCAGACTGTGTGAGATTGAGGTTGCCGAGGTTCACCAGACGAGCCGTAGGTTAGCTTCACCAGCAATATCTTCATCATGACAGACTGACTCATAAGACATTCTACGTACTGTATGGAGGGAAAGCTTTATGGAGTTTCTGCCACTGGGCTTTTCCCCACTCTGAGAACAGCAGGGAACCAGAGCTGTGCATCGTTGAGACCGTCGCTTTGACTAATAACACTGCTGAGAGGGGGACAGCAAAGAACAAACAGGACACTACTTGTAAATCACAAGATTGTGATGAAGAGAAATAAGTAAAGGCAAAGAAAGAGGAAGAGATAGAAACATGAGGTCTACCACAGTCAATCATTAATTAACCACTTAAACCCAGATTACGTCATTGACCACTCCAGTCAATGGCGTATATTGAGTTTAAGAGTATAAAGCCCCAGGGTCTTCCTTTTACAAAACATCCCTTAGTTGAAAATAGCCAGCCGACAAGCTCACACCGCGAAGCATTGCTGGGGTTCATGATGTGATCAATTAATTCAATATTGATCTGTTGTAGTTTTGTCAACCGTTTTATCGCTTACAAAGGGGATTCCATGCTAAAGGGCAGGAAGTCAGATAGTGGCTGCTTAGCAACACATTCGGCATGTTCTCCGTTGTATTGTATAAATATTGTTTCTGGATCAGTGGCCACTGGCTGATACAGATTTGTGCATTCCACTTGTGTTGTTCTCCACACCCTTTTTTGGTTTTCCAAACAGGGTGTGGGGTGTCCGGGTGAGACGTGCGAGAGGGCAGGCCAGGCCGCAAAGGAATACTAAGAGATGAGCTCAAGAGCAATCTAGTAAAAATATTAAAAAAAAGAAAATCGTCGTCGCCAACTTGTACCATGCCAGTTACTGCATTGTGGAGGACGGGAGAGTGCAGCTAAAGTGTGGGAGTTTAGCACAGTAGTTCTTAATACCACTTTCTCACCATCCTGCCTCCCACACATGTCACAGTACACTCCAACCCCCACACAACTCTGTACTCACACAGTTGACGTATGTGCATGGCATCACACAGATTGTGGGGAAATGCAAAGAAACACGCACGCACGTCGCACGCACACTCTCTCACACACACACACACACACACACACACACACACACACACACACACACACACACACACACACACACACACACACACACACACACACACACACACACACACACACACACACACACACACACACACACACACACACACACACACACACACACACACTGAACCCGTTTCTTTCTTATAGTAACTTCTGTCTGCCACCAACACAGAAGTTGGACTGTTTCTCTCAGTAAACAAGACCATCTGTTACAGTACATATATGCACTCATGTTAAGCTCCCTTCATTTTCACAGCACACAGTAGTAAAAAAGGTCTGCAAATAAGGGCTATGGCAGTCTATGCATTTATGATAGTCTTTGTTGCAATGTTTGCTTCTTTTTCTCCTATAACAGTTTCTGTCAGAACGTATTCTGAAGGCTGCGAGGGCCGTGTACGGTGCCTTGATGGAACGAAACCGCAGTCTGATCCGAGACAGAAAGTATCTCCTCAAAACCTACAGGTGCTGTACCTATACACTAGTGCTGTATCTTTGTCCATATCCAACCATGAACGCAGCTGATTTTGACAGCAAATTTTTATTTTAGTTTTAGTCATAGTCTTTTGAATAGTTTTCATTTAGTTTTAGTCACATTTTAGTCACCTGGAATGTTGTAGAGTTAGTCTAGTTTTAGTCGACTAAATATCATAAGATTTTAGGCGACTAAATCTACAGTTGATTTAGTCGACTAAAATGTATTTTGGGGGGCCTTGATGCCGTCGTAATGGCTCATTTTACACTTGCTGAAAATAGCCGATCTACAAGCACACAACGCGTCGCAGCACAATTCTTCGTCGTAGTATTAGTCGACGAAATGAATGTAAATTTACTTTTGTACTCTCCCTCTCCCCTTTAAAGACAGTGTTGCTCAGGGAAGGGACTTGTTGATTGGCTAATGAAGCTAAATGAAGGCGTCCAGACAAGGAGCCAGGCTGTTGGAATGTGGCAAGTCTTGGTGGATGGTGGAATCATTGTTCATGGTAAGAAAAGCCATAAGGCGTTTTATCTGTGGAGTGTGGATAGTAAGTCACTACTATGCCATGTGTGTACTTTATGAACAAAGCCATGCAAATCACAATATGCGGTCTTCAGTCATGTTGTACTAGCTGCTTGTGTGTTGGTCCTAATGTGGTGACGGTCAATGTCTCCTTGGGCTAAATAGAAATAGTGACCTTGATATACATGTACTAAATACACAGAACCCCTAACTAACTGCTCCCAATTCACGTTGCCTCCACCGTCGCTGTGTGAATGTCTACCATGTGTGTGTAACACGTAATATGTAACAGTGTTCTGCCATTGCGCTGTGCATGAATAAGTGAATGTGAAGTGCAGTTGGATGGTCAAAAAGACTGTACGGTGTGGTGTGGTAAGAAACAAAATGAAACCATTTTCTTCTCTTTCGGCAACTAACAAACAGATTCACTAGTTAGAAGTAGAAAAGGAAAATAGTCCTCAGAAACAAAGTTCCACATTTGGTGTTTATACTAAACACATAAACTTGCTTCAAAAATGTATTGTTGAATTAGGTTGACATTTATTAAGTGAGTGTGCAATGCCATACTGTACTTACACTTTGCCGCAGGGAACCATTCAGTGACTGCCAAATAGCTTTTAGCGACCACTCATGCCCTTTTGATGGGTATGGGTATTGGGTACACTGTAATGACCTTTTGATGGGTACACTGTAATGCCCTTTTGATGGGTACACCGTAATGACCTTTTGATGGGTACACTGTAATGCCCTTTTGATGGGTACACCGTAATGACCTTTTGATGGGTACACTGTAATGCCCTTTTGATGGGTACACTGTAATGCCCTTTTGATGGGTACACTGTAATGCCCTTTTGATGGGATTACACTGTAATCTGAGAAGAGACATTTCACCATAGTAGGAAGAAGATCACCCTAAATGGGTGTCAATTCACTGGCATTCGTTTTGCCACCACTGGAAAACAGAAATGTGGGAACATGCTGTACAGATACCGTCGGTGACACACCGACATCCACCAGAGAGGGGTCAGTCAGAACGCTCTGAGGCGGTTAGGGTGAGACTGGATGGACCGGGAGTGAAGGGAGGACTTGTTTTGTTTTGCTCTCAACAGAATAAAGAATGTTTTATACATGCATGGCTTTTGACATCACTTCAAAACAAGGCAGGCGGGCAGTAAATGTGCGTGACGGCTGCGCAGGGCAGGCACACGGTCCCCACAATAACAGCTCGCTCGGGTGCATGTCATCGTTGCTGTCGGGCAGAAACCTCCATATTTTAACTTTTTGTGTTTTTTAATTTGAGTCCTGAAAAGTAACAGGTTTGGACAGAGGTTTCCACCTGACAGAGGACATGCTGTGCAAATTGGCAAGTCGTGGTGGACTGAATAGATTCACCGCTTTTGAAATTGCACATGCACAGCACAGGACATTGAGTTAAAACAAAATAAACGCTCACCCATCCCTGTCATGACCAAATTCCTCCCTCCAAAACCTTTGGAAAAACTGATTTAAACATGATTCGGCACAAGAGAGATCGGTTTAACAAGACATTAGTTAATTATTCTGATTCTCCCGGTCTTCTGGGAAATGTTTATGTTGCCATTTCTCAATGTAGACATTTCCCGGTCTGTTGGGAAATTTCCCATATCACCCTTCTTACTTCTTCTTTACCGTAACATATTCTCTACGTTCATACCTTTACCTGTGTTTTCCTTATTCCAGCTGTCGGCATCTCTTCCAGTTTACAGTCTTGGTTGCATTTAAATCTCCCATGTCTTTTCCTTCCCACGATCAAGTGAAACAAGAGTTGAACTTCCATGATAAGGACACCCAGTTCTACCGCTTCCTGGACTCAGAGTATGGCCTGAGCCACACGACCAATGACAAGGACTCTGAGGATGAGCTCCAGGAAGGCCTGTCGCTGCTGTCTCAGATTGGCCCCGATGCTCTTCTCACTATGATTCTACGCAAATGGTCAGCATTCTACACTGCTCCTGTGTGACTGACGACTGAGATCAGAGGTTCTTTAAGTGGGGTACGGGGACCCCCAAGGGTCCTCGAGGGGGGCCGCAAAAATCTCAACCTTACTCAGTACTAGAGAGGAACATCATGAAGAATTTTAATTAATATAAGAAGATTAGGGGAGCATTGTTAACACCCTTTAAGAGTTTCTTACACTATCCAGCCCTGTCAGATTTCTGTCCAAATATAATAATATATAGCGTATGAATAGGCCTTATAGGGTTTGCCCTTTTTCCAGTAAGGCTGCTAAACAGTTGAGGATTCCCTTATGGTTAACTGTCCTCCACATACAGCTGAATGCAGCGTTTGTGTGTTTGTGTGTGTTTTCCCATGTGCAGTCCAAGTCAGAGGAGTGCTGAGGACCTGGAGGTGATCTATGAAGAGCTGCACCATGTCAAGGCTGTTGCTGACCTCTCTTCCTCAGTCAGTCACCCTTTTTACTTTTGAAGAGTAAAATTAACCACTTGTCTTATGCCCTATATACTTCAGCGTAAAATGAACAGCAGAAATAAAATAACCGATCTACAACCCAATGTGTCGCGATGCAGCGCATTGAGAGCTTGTTGGTCGGCTATTCTTGCTATTTTGTATTATATTTTTTTCTTTTGGGGGGGTATGTCCAAAAACATAACTTTTCAGGAAATCAAGAAAGTGTTCCAATGTTATTATTTTGTTACAAGCCCTTATTAAGACTTTTCATTGGTTAAAGGGATATTTCACTTTCAAAAAAACATTTGGTAATTTCATCATCTACTCAGGCTTATGTGAACAGAACACCCCAGACAGTTTTTATCATGCGCGTCAAACTATATTGCATGAAAATAAGGTGAGGACTTAAGTATAGACCCCTGCAGTCTGCCTAACCCATGACAGAAACAGGGATGTTCCAATGGAAGTCCAATTGTGTTTTGTGTGTCTGTAGGTGCGTAAGGAGCTGGCAGCGGTGCTGGTGTTTGAGTCACATGCCAAAGCAGGAACAACATGTGAGTGTCACAGCTTTGTTGGCATTTTCACTTGGGTCAGAAAAGAAAATACTGCACATACACAGATTGCACAAATGCACACACACACACACACACACGCACACACACACACACACACACACACACACACACACACACACACACACACACACACACACACACACACACACACACACACACACACACACACACACACACACACACACACACACAATTAATGGAGTCCTACTAACATGTTAGATACCCATGTACCTGTGTAGATACTTCCTTAATGTTAACGAAGTCCACACCCACAACACCAGAGGGAGTGCAACGAATCATGTTCAACCCAGATTCGGCACAAACAAGGGACTAAATTATTTTTGCTCCTATGCCACCAAAATGTGGAACGCCCTACCAACAGTCATTAAGACATGCGAATCCCTTGACTCCTTCAAAACCGCTCTCAAAGGGCACCTACGGATGGCTGCAATTCGAAACTGGCCCCCGTAAAATCGGAATCCCCCCCCACCGCCCCCCCCCCCCCCTTTTCCCCTCACTGTATATGTTTCTTTTCCCTTTTTACCTCCATTATGATGAATTCCTGTACTGTTCTTTGTCTATATAGAAGTGTCTATTTGTACGTCTCTAAATGTTTTGATGAATTGAACATGGTGGACCCTGTTGTAAACAAGTGTAATGCTTAATTGGGTCATCCACTCACAGTTAACAGCCTTTGTATTGAGTTTGTGCTTGAAATGTACTGTAATTCTGCAAACTGTTAATAAAATTTTCAATCAATCAATCAAAAACATGCATGCCACTTGTACGTCAGACAAGACATTTGGTTTTCCAGTTTACAAATGGAATAGAACAGACATCAAAGACACAAGACAGACTATACATGGTCAGTCTCTAGATAGAAGTAATAACAAAGATGATAGAAAGGTTTGTGCTCTCGTTGAATCGTCCAAAAGGGAGTTTTCCAGCCAGGTGCAGAAGCCAAACAAATCAATTAAAAAATAATATATATATTTATTTTAATCTGCCAAATCTCTGTGGTTCAAGGTTCTTTATTATTTGTCTCCCGAGGAAGAAATGTGTCTTAGACAAAGGGCCCGCATGCAAGCGTAGCCCTTATGCCCATGTCGCCACAGTGCAGCGCCAAAATACATCTTTCTTCTGCAACGAGGCAAGCAAAGAAACATGTGGACATTCCTTCTGTTACAGTATGTTAGTGTGTGAGCATTCCTTTTGCGTTCTTGACAGTCTAGAAGTAATGCATCTTTTACAATCATCAAATTCTTCCTAGTTTGTCATGTGCATGCAAGAAGTAGATTAAAATGACAAAATCATCACGATCACCTGGAAATGTCACCTTTCCATGCAACACATTCTCACACATGTCATAATTTTACCTCGCCTTCTGACGTTTGGCAAAATACTTAAATTACCTCAATTCTTGACGTATTTAAATAATACGTCATGGCGTGACTTAAGTGTAAAAAGGTCACGCTCTGACGTTTTTAATTTTTCTGTCTAAAATAATCTGAAGCTATATTATTATTCATGTCATGTTAGAGCAGGTCTGAAATAAATGTCAGAGCTGATATCGACATATAAATATGAAATAAATGCTTAAACATGTCACTTTGTCTAATGTTATAACCATTGGGTTAACCAATGCTAACAACTTCCCTGCTAAAGTATGCAAATTCCGCTAAAATCCGCCTTTTTGTACACAATCGTTTTGGAAGATAATACTAGTCTTTTACTAACTGGCTAACAGAAATAGCAGATAAAGAAGTATTAACACTGATAGTTTGTAAAAAGTGTGTTTATTTTGGTCCGCCTAAAGCTAATTCATGCTAATGTTCCAGCTGGGGGCACTGGTGGAAAATGCGGAAATGGCTTCCTATTTCCAATAGCAGAAGAAGAAGACTCGAACGAATTTAGTGTAAACATTGTAACATTATGTCACCATAACGTGGTTATTATTAGTTGCTTTGGAATGTACCTGCCATGAAAATTAAGGTCATAATAACGCAGATCGCATCGATATGTAATATAGTGCGATAATGCACTTGTTTAGCTACAGGATTGATATCAATATATTAGCTAAATGTAGCTAACGGCTATCGTTGCGGTGTTGCCAGTTTCTGCGAGAGAAATAAGCAAATGAAAACAAGACCAAAATAAGCGAAAATAGCCGATCTACAAGCAATTAACAACACAAATCTTGTCCAAATCTGATATGGGGTCCCAGTCCCTGGCACAAAATACATTTTTTGATGTAGGGTTCTTGGACAATACATAATTCTGGGGGTCCTTGACATGGAAATGTGTGAAAATCACTGGAAACTTTAGAAACAAGCCCCCCAAAAACGCAACCTGCAAGGCTGCAACTACCAATAAGCTCAAAGTCGCTTATAATAAGAGGACTTGGCAACCCTCGCAACAGGAAGTTAAGTCATTTGACACTACTCGGTGAATATAAATAATAATAAAAACATGTAGGACCAACTTCCTGTAGCGAGGGTTGCCAAGTCCTCTTATTATAAGCGACTTTGAGCTTATTGGTAGTTGCAGCCTTGCAGGTTGCGTTTCTGGGAGGCTTGTTTTCATATACCGGGCGGGTTGCTTATTTCTCTCGCAGAAACTGGCAACGCCGCAACGATAGCCGTTAGCTACATTATTTAGGCGGACCAACATAAACACTTTTTACAAACTATCAGTGTTAATACTTCTTTATCTGCTATTTCTGTTAGCCAGTTAGTAAAAGATTAGTATTATCTTCCAAAACGATTGTGTACAAAAAGGCGGATTTTAGCGGAATTTGCATACTTTAGCAGGGAAGTTGTTAGCATTGGTTAACCCAATGGTTATAACATTAGACATAGTGACATGTTTAAGCATTTATTTCATATTTATATGTCGATATCAGCTCTGACATTTATTTCAGACCTGCTCTAACATGACATGAATAATAATATAGCTTCAGATTATTTTAGACAGAAAAATAAAAAACGTCAGAGCGTGACCTTTTTACACTTAAGTCACGCCATGACGTATTATTTAAATACGTCAAGAATTGAGGTAATTGAAGTATTTTGCCAAACGTCAGAAGGTGAGGTAATCATGATGAGACAATGTTGCAACATGAGAACATGTGATGACTTAGTCATTGTTATGCTGGTTGTTCTGGGGAGGGTATTCATATTTAGCCTGGTGAAACCACTCCCCCTGCTGGACAACATTTGCATTCTGCCAGCAGGGAGAGTCTGGGAAGTCTCAGGCAGAGATGATGTACTCCGGTCCAATTCTGGCCGGAGCGATATGCGGCTGTAAGAGGCCGCTAGATGCGGGATCAACGCGAGACTTATGACATATTGAAGCGCTGCCACAGCGCAAATGTAAACACAACCTAACAAGACTACAACTCGAAATTATTATAGAGATATCAAATGTTTGTCCCGCTGTTTCCGGGTTCATCGTTTCTGCTTGAGAGATCCCAGATGCAGGCAGGAGGAGGGAACTGGTGAACTCAATACTAGAGGGAACTGGTGAACTCAATACTGCCGCAATCTGGCGGAGTTGTTGGCGGAGTTGTCATATTGTTATTAGTTATTAAACTAATAACCATATGAATACCCTCCCTTATCCCATTTTGGGCGTGAACCCCTTTTGGTGTTTTAAACATTATGTTATAATTTAGCTATTGAAAAATAGCAGATCTACAAGCTCATAGCGCGCCACCGAGTGGCGCGCTACGAGCTCACGAGAGTGAAAATATTTATTTCAGAAATCTGGAGGATTTAGAAGATTTTTTTTAAATTTCGACGTCAGGCCTAAATGGGTTAAGTTACGTGTCATTTCATTTCAGTGTTTAGTCAAGGGGACAAAGGAACATCCTGGTACATTATCTGGAAGGGCTCTGTCGACGTGATCATACATGGCAAGGTAATAATATAGTAGACAAGGTAATATAGTAAACAAGGTAATATAGTAAACAAGTTTACCAAAACATACCTTGCTCCCAATTCTTCCAAAATATAAAACATGAATTGATCAGTCTTTTACTTGGCCATAGTCACACAGCTACATCATTGTGCTCTTACATCAATGTGTAGGGGCGAGTTACAACTTACCATGAGGGGGATGAATTTGGACAACTAGCGCTGCTTAATGACGCCCCCCGTGCTGCCACTATCATCCTGAGAGAAGACAACTGCCACTTCCTCCGAGTTGACAAACAGGACTTTATACGCATCCTAAAGGTAAACCAAGATATCGATTATAACAGTGGTTTTCAACCTTT
Source organism: Electrona antarctica (assembly GCF_951216825.1). Lineage (NCBI taxonomy): Eukaryota > Metazoa > Chordata > Actinopteri > Myctophiformes > Myctophidae > Electrona > Electrona antarctica. Next base: position 18,831,988 of record NC_136807.1, on the reverse strand, counting down.
TTCATATCAAGGCTCATTATTTATTCGGCATTTGAGCCACGGACCACCATTTGATGACATTTAGCCTCTCGGACACAAAACTTTGAATATTTTGTTGTCGTTGATCAAAATAACAATTCTTGTACATTCTCTAATTGTGTAGACTTCTTGTAAATTAAGTAATGCAAATGTTTAACAATAATGTAACTCTTGAGCGTGTAAGATGGAAAACAAATGGGTCCATTTGGTTTAATTTTATACTCTCAAGAGTTAAAGATCTATGAGGGTCAATTTGGTTACCAACTCTCCATCATTTAGCTGAGGACCACCTGGAACCCCCTCAAGGACCACTGGTGGTCCCCAGAACACTGGTTGACAGGATGTGCAGAGCCAAATGTTTTCCCAAGCCAGCTACGGTCACAGAATTAGCAAAAGCCCAGCTGCTACTGCGTGCTGTTGTAAACCATTGCCTCTACAACTGCTCTTTGTCTATTTGTGTCTATCTATCTAGAAATTCTACCCCCCAATTATGGCCAATGACAATTTGTGTGTCCGCATCTCTGCCTGTGTTTATTGTTCTTTAGGATGTGGAGGCTAATACAGTTCGCCTGGAGGAACATGGGAAAGCTGTGTTGGTCTTGGAGAAGACCGCCGAGTCGGCAGACCAGGGAGGCACCGGAAACAGGAGCAAGTGAGCAACCTGGACACACCCACCTCTCAGACAATATAGCAGTTCATTAACGAGCTAGGATGGCAGTCATTAAGATCCAAGACAACACACACAGTATTTTGGCATTTGGCAGAAACAATGGCGTTAAAACAAACATTGTCTTGATTGCAGAACAATGTGGGAAACTAACGCAAATATTTCAGATGTGGGTTTTTTATGCCGAACTGCCTAATCGTCAATGACTCGTTCAAAACAATAAATGGACTTCAACCCTGCCTTGTTGAACGAGCACCGTTTTATCTGCCATCAAGTGTGTCAGCAAACAAAAAGTTGAATTAATAAGATACTGACTTCCCCTTTAGACTGTTGGCCTGTGATTTCCTTTGTTCCTCCAATATTATATTCTTTTTACTACAGTCACTCATCAGCCCTTTCTCTCCCTTCACAGCTGACCTGTTTGATTTGTGAGATAAAATAGTTTGGAGTGTTTGTCTCCACCCTGAAACCCATGCAGGCATTTCCTCGTTTCACAAACAACCAAACAGGCATCATTATGTTTTTCTTCTGTCTGTTCTTCTTCCTTTTCTATTAATCTTCCGTCTCAAACGTGCAGGTGCACAGTCATGTCAGGAACACCGGAGAAGATTCTAGAACACCTGCTGGAAACGCTGAAGCTGGACACCAATGGGAACGATGTAATAGGTAGGAACCTGCTGTACAGACATGTATGTGCTCACTTGTGGCTTCATGCCTAAACTCAATCCAAAATGTGTCGTGGAAAAGAGGGATTACATAACGATTTACCCTCTGGTTTCATGGGAAATGTTTGTCTGGGTGCTTCACTTGGAACCAGTCAAAAAAGAAAAACAGTGAAGGCTGTGTGCGTGTAAAGTTCTTCGGGGTCAGCACATTTCCTCGTGCTTCCTCCTGTATTGGCTGATTTATGCTTGCTGGCTCGCCTTTGACATGCACCAAAAATTGCCGATCGACAAGCTCACAACGCATTGCTATGCGACGCGTTGTGAGCTTGTAGATCTGCTATTTCCAATGCGCGGTACGATTAGCAGTATAAATATAAATGAGGCATATTCTTTTCATGCAGTCAGATGACTCGGATAGTCTGGTGCTTTTGGGGACACTGTGAGGGTGTTGTTAGTAGTAATTAGCAGCTTACTCAGCGACGTTGTTATAGTTGTTGTTTTTCTGCCCACAGATTCCTTCGTGAGTGACTTCCTACTCACTCACAGAGTGTTCATGCCCTCCAGCCAGTTATGTTCTGCTCTACAACACCAATATCCACTGATGGTCATGTGACCAACATATGAATGAAAACGTGGGCTGATGATCATACAAATAATGATATAGCACATGATGAGGATATTGACCTATATTTTCAATAGGCTTTCTTTTGTAGAGAAGCATAGTGTCAAATTGGAGACTGCAGGGTACAATTACATGAACTAAGGAAAAGTAAAGATAATTTTAAACCTGAATTAAATGTGAATCTCAGAACACAAAACAGCACACTATAGCCCAAAGTAAACTTAGGCTTAAAGATTCATACAAGTTTGGATTTATAATTATCTCTCTCAGAGTCAGACATCTTCGCTAGACACATACATTTGAAATCATGCATGCATATACAAATGGCTGTCCTTAACTCTGGGTGCACTTATCATGCGGAGCTATCAGAAGGCTCCGAGCTGGAGAAGGCTGCCTACACTCTCAACGCCAAGCAGAAGGTGGTGAAACTGATTGGCCAGTGGGTGGCGCTGTACGGCCTGATGCTGAAAGAAGACCATATTGTTCGTGACTTCCTAGAGGTGAGCGGGCTGACATTCAAAGAAAACCATATGACTAAAGTATTCAGTTGCGTGTTTGAGCTGCACATATTTTGTGCTGGTAATATATTAGTTGTGCCTCGGGCGTTAACTTTCACTCTCTCGCTATGGCAGAGACTGAAGAAGGAGGTGGCAGCTGATTCTCGTTTATCAAACATGCTGAAAGAACAATTTAGAGACAGGAGGAGAAATACCTGTAGAGTGTCAGTGTAAGTTGTCTATGTCTGCAATATTATGCATACCATAAATTCTCTTGGATACACTTTGAAGCAACCATAATATTAGACACAGACCTAAATATGACTGATTTTGCTTTTCATAATGCATGTGCAGGACGGAGAATGGATCCCAAACACTGGCCAAGGTAATCTCATCCAGGGAATGTTTAAAGACAATAGTAGAAACCGGAATGTCAACTCCAGTAGACGTCGTGTAGCTTACTGTCATTTGTCATTTTAATGTCACAGTGTGTCAGATTCACTCACTAAGTCTAAGATGTTTGATTTTATCAGCCAAACCAACAATTTGATTGGTTCTCAAACTGTGAGGAGCCAGTGGGGATGATACAGCCAATCAGAGCACAGGATAAAGGTCAGTATGGCTCAGGCAATGAAACGGGTGAATTAACAGGCAAATTGCATACACGCATGAAACAGCATAATTTGCCCTTGCTCAAAACTGTTGTTAAACACTAAGATGTTAGAGATTTTCAGAACTGTGAGTATTAAAACACGCACATTTAGTGATAAAAAAAAAACGCAAAAATAATCGTGACTTATTGTTGTTTGTTCCATCCTCACTGTAGTATTGTATGAGATCTTCAGACCAGACAACAAATCTCTCTCACTGATGCTGGCTGTCAACTCAACTGTACAGGAATTGATGGCAGCCATGGTCAAACCAGGAGGTGACCACATCCTGTTCAAAATGAACTCCATGGGAGGTGTGGATCGTATATTGCACATGTTTTCAAAGTGGAGGTCACCAGGGGGAACAAATTGGAAACGAGAGGAAATTTTAAATTCAATTCATACTGTAAGACTATTGTGTCACTTTAACCAAGTCCAACATTTCAAGAAAAGTAGCAAAAATAGCTCATCTACAAGCTCACAATGCATTGTGATGCGAGGCTTTGTGAGCTTGAATTTTCAGAGGGGGGGGATGTCCAAAATAGGGATGCCAGGCTTAATGTGGTTAAGTTATATTGAAATCCATCTATACATTCAGTCTGGACTCCGCTGAAGATGGATGCCAGTGCTGCTCTAGGACTGAACGAGAGACTGTTCCTCTGCACAGCCAGTCAGGTGGAACAACTGGTGAGAACTGCTTCTATCTAATACAAACCATGTGCTTTGCTCTTTTTTTACTGCAAGCCAGGGATGGAGGCACAGCACATCAGCAAGTTAATGATTATTACACCCAATTTATTTGTGCCTTAACCGCACTTTACACTTAAACTTCATGAGTCAAAAACCGCCACCATACTGCAGTTTCCATGAATCTGAAATGATGTATGAGTGATTCTCTCCAGGGTGCAGTCAGTGCAGAATGATGTAATCCCCCCCCCCTTCTGCCTCCCTGTGTTTCTTCTCTCTCCCTCAATCTTTCCCTCTCTCTCTCTCCCCCCTCTCTCGTCTCCTCTCTCATCTTGTTCCTCCCCCCTCTGCCCCCATGTATCCCCCATGTATCTCTCTTCCTTTCCCCCAATCCCCCCCACCCACCCCCCCCGTTCTCTCTCTCACACACACCCATATCTAACAGAGGCCTCTTAAGGAACAGCAAGGACCAAAGCAGGGAACCATGGATACCCTGGAACAGATGTGTTCTAAAGACATCGCCAGCCAACTCACCAATTATGACTGGGAGCTGTTCGCTGCCATGCATGAGGTACTGCAGTGCCACAACACAGTGAGCGCAGCCCTGATGACAGCTCAGACATTTAGGTTACATGGGGCACGTGCAATCACGTTGGAATTGGATACAGCCATGTATGTTGTTCATGTGTTTATTTTATATTTGGGTATTTATGGTTAACCACTTGAACCCTAGCGTCCCTTATCCGGGCATGTCATTTGATTAAAATAGCCAATCTACAAACTCACAATTTGTTGCATTGCAGGCAGCAACGTTTTGTGAGCTTATAGATCGCTATTTTCGGCAAAGACATTTATAGTAGTAGTAGTCGTCTGTATAGACTCAGAGGAAAGAAAGGGGGTTCCACTTCCAAGTATAATAGGCCCCCGGGGGACTCCGGTCAATGAAGTATATGGACTTAAGTGGTTTAATAGCTTGTTCTTTGTTTGCTTATCAAAGCCGATACTGGCAGTCAGAGACCAGCGCATATCAGCATAAGGAGAATGCTGAGATGTCTGGTCGGTCAGTCATGCACCTGAGTCACTGTCTCTGGTGCCTTTTATCTGATTGTGGTAGTGTTACGGCTGGTTTGATTTATACTTGGTTGCACACGGTCTGGTCCATCTCACACACAGAAAATAGCAGATCTACAAGCTCAAAATGCTTTGCAGTGAGCTGCAGTGTAAGCTTGTAGATCTGAAATGTCCTGTGCAAGACAGATCAGAGATCAGATCATCTGGCCAACAACTACTCTATTGCATGCACCACATTGTTCTGCAAATTGACCTGTATATGATCCACTTGGTTTCATTTGTACCTTCTCAGAGTTATAAATGAAAATGATTCAATTAACACTAAGGATTTTGCTGTGTAGTTACCCTTTTCACTCATATTCTAAAAAATATGTATATGGTATGTTAAATGTATACTTTGTTTACAGTATATTTATAATATAAACTAAGTTCTCAGTATACTGTATGTTTGCTGAATAAGCTTTGTGTCCTCTCCAGGTAGAGCTACTCTACTACATATTTGGCCGCCAAAATTTTCTGGGCGCCACCACGGCTAATCTGGAGCGGTTTGTGCACCGCTTCAATGAGGTCCAGTACTGGGTGGTGACTGAGCTGTGCCTGTGTGAAGACCTGATGAAGAGAGCAATGCTTCTCAAGAAGTTCATCAAGATTGCTGCAGTGTAAGGGTCATTCTGGTTAATAGTCAGCCCCTGTTATGTTTCTGTGCACTCAGTCATGCAAATTACCTGTAATATCAACACTAGCTTCAAGAAGCCTTATATAGCCTTGTTTCTTCTCTATTCCAGACTGAAGGAGCAGAGGAACCTGAACTCTTTCTTTGCGGTGATGTGTGGTCTGAGCCACAGTGCAGTGCAAAGGCTGCACAAGACCTGGGAGGTAAGAGCTGCTCCAGTTAGGGCCTACTGGTGGGCCATGAAGATATCACAAGTGGGCCCCCAAATAATTTGATTTGAATAAAATTGATTTTAATTGAATATATAGAATATATATAAATAATGTAAAAAATAAACCTTGAAAAATGAGTTTTCACTATGTTAGTTTAATTGATTAATGATCAATCCATTGATTGATCATTAAAATAAACATGCTCTGAAAATGCGTGCGGCTCACCCATCTGACCGTTCTTAAGTGGTCAGATGGGTGGACCGCAAACACATTCAAGATTTTCAAGTGGCCCCTGATTCAGAAAAGGTTAAGAAGCAAATAGCTGTGTGGAGTTTGCATGTTCTCTCCGTGTCCCCTGGCCTAGGGTAGGTACGCTCACAAAACAATATGCAGTAATCCTGGTCTCTAAACTGCCTCCCCCTGGCCAGCCGGGGCGCCTGATGGAGGGGAAAGGAACTGGTTGGAATAACGTGTTCCTTCCACGTGCTACGTCCAACCAGGGAAACTCCCCCCTGTCAGGTGTAAAGGAGCAACTTGGACACTCATGCATGAAGGAAGCATGAGTTCAAGTCCGTTGCTCTCCCCAGGTTGGCGGAGGGTGTGTAGAGCCCAGGATCACATTAGATCATTTATTGACACAATAGGGGTGAAAAATGGGCTACAAAATCGTGGGATAAAAAGTAATTAAAAAAAAAAGAAGCATAGATAGCTACTCAACATGATGGTCAGAACTACTAATCGACTTCATCAGAATTTATTTGGTCTCACAGTATAACAGGATAACCTTTTAAATGATTTCTCTTTTTTGTTACAGAGAATTCCCAGTAAAACAAAACGAGTCTACTGCACTTACGAGAGGTTGCTGGTAAGAGGCATTTGCCCACTAAACTCAGTGCTCTCATCTATGACTTGGAAAATGCTTGAGAACTGTCAGTTACAGAGCCCATTGATATTTCTTCAAAAAGTGCAATATTTTCAAATCAATTAAAAAAAATAAAAATAAAGTTTTGAGAACATTTAACCTAACAATAGAAAGAAAAAGAACAAAGTGAACTTTATTTTATTTAACCAGATAAGCCCTGACATTAAAATGTTTGTGCCAGGTTGAAATTGATCGGCTAACAGGGTTGATACTGATGTCGTCAAAAACGTCAAAAAAGTAATGGCTGATATATCGACCAAACCGATATATCATTTGGACTCTAATCAGTACACTATATAAATTAATGTTTCATTTTCTGTACCCCAAAGCAGCAAAACACTTTTCATACACTGTTAAAAGAAAGTCTCCAGTCTAAGGTTCCTTTATTTATCTCCTGTTCCAATTAGGATCCCTCACGTAACCACAGAGCCTACAGGCTGGCTGTGGCTAAACTGAGTCCACCTTACATCCCCTTCATGCCTCTGCTGCTAAAAGGTAACAGTTACAGTAACAGTTACAGTTACAGTTGGAGGCCATCGATTTTGTCCTTTTCTTTTTGCTGAGGTTTGCGTGATCTGCGCAAAAGGACAGTTAACCCATTTTGGGCGGGAACCCCTTTTGGTGTTTTAAACATTGTTATAATTTAGCTATTGAAAAATAGCAGATCTACAAGCTCATAGCGCGCCACCGAGTGGCGCGCTACGAGCTTGTAGGTCTGCTATTTTTGAAAAATCGTGAAAATATTTATTTCAGAAAACTGGAGGATTTAGAAGGATTTTTTTAAATTTTGAGGTCAGGCCTAAATGGGTCAAATGATAAGGGACAATATCGGTGGCACCCAACTGTACCTAGTGTATACGGCTAGCTCCTAATGATATTAACACACAAGACCAATATCACCAACAGCAATAATCAATGACTACTACTCTGAGATATGCTTAATTTATACTCCATCGCATGCTAAAAACAGCAGACCCAACAAGTTCACAAAGCGTATGATGAAGTATAAATCAAGCTATACTCACTGCTAACTTATGTTCTTTTCTGTACATAGATATGACATTCATCCATGAGGGAAACAAGAGCTACACGGCACAAAAACTGATCAATTTTGAGAAGATGGTAGGATAAATAGAATAGTTGCACATGAAACTGTATTTTAATTGCTGAAGCTGTGGCGTTGCTCCGCTAGCAGAGTGGAGATTGATTTTTGAACGCTTCATTCTCTCATGTTGCAGCGCATGCTTGCCAAGACAGTGAAGATAGTACGAGGATGCAGAAGCCAGCCATACAGTGAGTTCATCAGCCCGGCTGGGCTAAAACTATCAAATTCAAAACTCACTGCTATGCTGAGATAAATACTGTATCAGATGCATATCACCAATGAGACTTGAATGAATATGAAAATGAATAACAGGGAAGAGACAAAGCAGGGATTCCCCCTGGGATGCGCGTTGACATTAATCGTGTAATGGGGGTGCTGTTGTTGGTGTTATTAAAAATATGATCAACACAGAACACATATATACATTTCTCTTGAACTTTGGCCTTTCACCAAACAAATACCTCAGTGGATCAGTTCACATTCTTTTCAAACCATGTGAGAAGCTGTTGTAAATATTGGACACCCCCTAGTCCTTACTTTGTACAGAGACTTTGAGATATCCTAGACTAACGGAGAGAAAGTTGAGAGACACAACGGATGATGTGATGTTTCCTCGGTTGGTTTAGAGCAGTGGTTTAGAGCAGTGGTTCCCAAACTTATTTTAAATATATTAACATATTATGCCAATATATGGCAAGTAATGCAGCATATACATCCTATGCTGCATATATTATGCCATATTCAGGTTCATATATGTGCATATATGTGGATAAAAATGAAATATATGTCTCTAGATAGTTTATGCAATTTATATTTCCATGTCGGGAGGTGCATCAGCTAGGTCGGGAGGTAACAGGGGGTGCATTGCCGAAAAGGTTTGGGAACCGCTGGTTTAGAGTACAAAGCAGGAGCCACTGCGACCCTCCAACGGCCTCAACGCCATCGGAGAAAAGTGACACACTTGACTAGATCATCAAAGGCCAACACCATGGGGGAGCCAGCTGGGAACTTAATGTTAAACAAGCTCTCATGGTGACACCCTCCTAGGTGGCAACATCTGAATAGGCATATGTAATTTACACAAGAACACACATTACTAGTCCAAACAGTATTGAATATGACTTATGACGAATTATGGGTTCCAAATATTCCTCAAAGGTCACATCTATCACTGGTAATAAAATAAAAATAGGCCCGGGCGGCTAGTGTAGCGGTCCGGGCACCTAGGCTGCTAAGCCAGCCTGACGGCGTGTCGCGGGTTCGACTCCCAATCCCGACGACCTTTGCAGCGTGTCACCCCCCCATCTCTCACCCCACTGTACACTATCCAATAAAGGCAGAAAAAGCCCAAAAATATACCGTAAAAAAAAGGAAAAAAAAGACTTCACCAAATTGGAGAAATCTCACTTATTGTGACACTGCCTGTCACAATAAAACCCCTAGTGCCACATACATGACATGATAATGCCAGTGATGATGCCAGTGCCACATGCCAGTTCCACATCAGACTTAAAAGAAACAAATCCTACAAACATCAGACATAGATCACCAACATTCAATTCCCTAAAAACAACAAACATGATTAATTGCCAGCCCTCCCAGGCCCCAATCAGGGGAGGATTATCCAACGGGCGTGTTGGGCTCAGGGGCCTCTGAGCTAGGGGGGCCCCTGAGCTTCAGCCTCCACGTGACCGTGTTGCAGTCACACGGAGGCTCAAGCTTAGGGGCCCCCAAAAAGTGCAAAGTTAATAACAGTTATTACCTTTGAACCTTTTGACAGTGATGGGCTTATCATGTCAATAAAATAACCCCAAATGTCCTAAACCAGTGGTTTTCAACTGATTGTGAATTAGGGACCGCCACCCTGACTTAGAATCAACCTGGGGACCACTGTTGTGTTGGGTGGGGATATGGGCTAAGATTAGTGCTTTTGTATCACTTGCTATGCATCCCATGTGTATACAACATCCCACTGTGTCTCAACTCTCAACCAATGGTCCATTGACTAATAATTTCCTAATAATACTCATCCAGACATTCCGGTGAACGTCCCCCTCTTGAGATTTTATGTTACTAATGTAAAAAACAATCTACAAATCCTACATTACTAAATGCATGGTCAGGGACCACATGCAATACCTCCACGGACGACCTGTTGAAAACCCCTGTCCTCAACCATAGGACACACATACATGTTACTGCAAGTGTTCAAACCCTCAGTTTATCCATAAGGCTTCCAGAGGGAGGTCTCCAAAAACAAGGGGGGGGGGGGGGGCCTTTGCATGTTGGTGGCCCAGGGGCCCTTTATCTCTGGATCCTCTATGCAGCAAAGTTGTTGGTCAGACCAGAAAGTTCAGTCAGTCACTTTCAATGAACATCAATTAAAGATTCTCTGTTGGTTGAACCAATGTGGAACTCAGTTTGTCTTCTCTCCCTCTCTCTCATTAGCACCTTCTTCACCACAGAAAAGTTTGGCAGATCGAATGTTTTCAGAGGCACCTGCTATTCGCATATCTACATGTAAGATGTCATTTACAATAACAATAATTAAACAAACTCTCCATCTCCATATAATTCCAACAGGCCCCCGGCCCCATTGGCCAATAAACTCGTCATCATGCCTAGGCTAGACTACTATGAGAACGTTATCATTACACAATAGTGCAGTGCATTCCAAAGGGCTTTCATGTGTCTGTCAGGTCAATTAAGTCCATTTATGTTCCTCTTCTTGCATAGACTCGGACCACTCTTTGCCACTGCGGAGTCCAACCAACATCCGGCAGTACATTCAGAACCTCCAGGTGATTGATAATCAGCGCTCGCTAACGCAACTGTCAACAACAATGGAACCTAATTAGGCAGTGACCTACCTAAGTCACTGCCTTTAATCTCTGAATCAGAGAATGGACATTGGATCGACAAGCAATTTTGTATGTGTTTGTGTTGTCAGTCACTACTTGTCTGGTGAATTAACTATTTCAAGGCAGCTACCATAACCTGGACCTGGGTTGCAGAATGAACAAAGTTTGCAGTGTGGGTTGCAGCGACCTCTAGTGCCTTACCACAGTACTTGTACTGATATCCTAGGGCTGTTGAACTTGTACTGATATCCTAGGGCTGTTGAAAAGGTTTGCAGATGTCTGCAGACGCTTTTACCTGAAAAGCATTCACTATCATGACTCATGTGCACATAACTCAAGTGGCCCCATTAAGAGTTGAACACCTAATCTTAGCAGTGTTAGCAAGTATTGGGGAAACAAAAATCTGCCAATAAGAAGTGTTTCATTGGCTGAGTTTAGATGAGTGTGTACTTCTAGATGCCTGGTATCATTTACATAATTTGTATATATTTGTATATCATTCTTTCCTTCAAAACCAATTGTACAGAGCACATTATCACAACAATGTTTGGTAGGCAGGCAACTAACTAAACATGCTAAGTGTGTAAGTATGTTATTTGTGTATGTTTATTTTCAAAATAAATTATTTTGAGTTGTGTTTTCAGATAAACTCAAGACATCTGTAAAAACGGAACTATTTTATTTAAAATACAAACCATAGCAGGTACAACATATCCTCAAAAGACATTCTCCCCAATATGGGGAGAAATGTATTCACAACAAATACGTTTGTCATTTGAAGTAAAAAAAAAAATACTCTCCTTTCAGAAATATGTACAACTTCTTTTAAAAAGTTCAGAGAGCAATAATGGGCCCAAACATTAAAAAATAAAATACAAACCCAGTGCCTTCTCCTGATGTAACCATGAAAGAAATTGAATAATAATCCCCTTTCATTATAAATAGGTTGGCATCAGTCCATATGTAACTATTAGTATAAACATACAGACGCTGTTGAAAAATGACAATTTTGAATGAAGTGGCCATTTAGAACTTTGAACACCACAATGGGGATTGTAAAAAGTGTAATGAGGCAAAACATAGCCAACACATGTGGTTAATACTATGGTGGTGTTTGCACAGGTGAAACAACTGCACTGCACATAAATTATCACACTACCAACATTCTTTAAGCTCAACTTAAGATGTGTTGTGTAGGTCATTAGAAGCCATGTTTCACTCTCAATCAGTGGCATTAAAACAACTCAAAACAGAAAAGTGGTGCAGAAGCGAAGTGGTGAGTACATCTGCAGTGGGAAACATTCTCAAAAGAGAGGTTTTGCACTATTGCTGTGCTTTGTAATAATAGTTTAAAAGCCAGAAATCCTTACAGGAGGTCTTAATGGTTATCATCACAGACTTCCACACACACACACACACACACACTTCCCTTCGTGCGCGCGCACACACACACACACACACACACACACACACACACACACACACACACACACACACACACACACACACACACACACACACACGGTTTATCAACTCACTCACAAAATAAACAAATAAAAACCTTCAAAACTGTAATACTAACAAAAGTGAATACAAATATTGCACTTCCAAACAACCTTTAGTTCCCAGTGCCTAGTTGCTGTCCCTTTGTTTGAGGTACTAACTGGTATGCTATGCAACATGTGTGGACGGCTGCGTTCTGCTTGATTTACAAACCATTGTACAATGAAGTATAAAACAGGCTCTAGTCTTTCTCTATTCACCGACATAGATGAATAGCTACCATGGTCATCAGTTATCCTACTTTCTGTCATTGAAGTTGAACAGCCAATGCACTGATGGTACTTGTGCTAACATTATCAAGAATTTAAACGAATCGCTTGATGTCAGCGACAAAGTTGATGGCGACGGACAGGACTAAGCAATGAGAAAGATATGCCAAATTCATACACACAACAGACATTCACAAAGCACACCACTCACACATACATGGGTGCATGCAAGTGCACACAGACTTGCATACACATGCTTGCAGACACTCTCTCTCGCAGACATTGACTATTTACATTTTAAGGCACATGAAACCTATTTACATGGCATATAAATGCACCAAATACAAGGCATTTTGATCTTCAGTCCCTGGCTATGGCTGTAGCCTTGTGGTGGTGTTGGGATAACTCCTCCTGCTTATAGTCTGTATTCTGCTCTTCTAAACATAGGCAACTTTCACCTGAAAGCACAATCAAACTCACATTGTCTCACAGTGTCACATGCACTATAGGCAGAGAATGGCCTCAGGCTCACCACACGGGCATGATCCTACTTGTAGTGAGACTGAAGCCTCCCGCTTCTCCATGGAGGCTACAATAGATTGTCAAGTCTTTACTTAAAATCATGGCCATATTGTGGTTTCTCTTAACTTGTGTCAGTCTATGCTGCCACTGACAAGCCTAGACCTAGCCCAGGCATATTGTTAAGTTAATGCTAAATCTTTCGCAATAGGAAAACCACAAGCCAAGCTTTCCGACAGAAGCACCACAATGTTTCAATCCAATTGTGAGGTTCCATAGGTTTGTGGTGGTTCCAGTCGTATCCCAGTTGACTACAAGACAACAATGACGCGAGCATTGGTTATTCTGAGTGCGTACAATTGGGATTGAAGCAAACGAGACATCAGTAGGAGTCAAAGTCAACAACTCAAAGGAAGATCAGTCTTTGGTGTCTCTTTTTTTTTGTAACATCAGTAGATTTCTCCTCTGAGTGCAAAAACAGCTGAACCCAGCACCGTCCACCAACCTGAGGCAGAGAGAGATCTTTTTTGATGAACACTTTGGTAGCACTTTGGGTATAAATTATGTAAAATACACAAAATTATGTAAAATAAAATCTGAGCTATTAAACAACAACTTTGGTATTGAAAGCTGGGCAGGTAATATGCCCTCTCTGTGACTGTCAGTCAGGTCAATGTTCTCAAGCAAAACTTTGTGGCCTCTGTGACGTGTTAACAGAACCTCTCAGGAGGTTCATCTTATGCTACAAAAAGGTTTGCACATTCACACCGCCTTCCCGTCATCTGTGGCCGAATCCTGCTAGGAGAGAACGCGCCATCGTTAGCACCAAAATGCGTCCGTTCAAAAGTGTCCAAGAGGTCTTCTCTCTCACAGGGTATCTCAAACCGAGAAGTCTTTTAGACACCAGACCTCTTCCTTAATCCATGCTATGGGACCAATGTTGCCTGTTACTGCAATTCCTGTGCAGCAGGCAGGTTATGGTCAGTCCAATGTTCATCGCAAAGCAGTCTGACTTTAAAAAAAAAGGTCTACTTGGTAACAATCCCAACCGGCCGAACAAACAAAAAAACATATATTAAATAAAGCACATTCATTTGGTTTGGAGACCTCATATTTGTTTGTTTTTTTATCTTCCTCTAGTGCAGCATAGTGGAGTTCCAGTGGTCTTTCTCCTCCTAAGTCTTCAACTGCAACCTGATCCCTCTCTTTCATCATGTTTCTCCATTGCAATCATATGGGTAGTTTATGTGGTTCCGAAAGCTCTGGTGCTGATTTAGGCCTCAGAGGCTGCCTGTGGTTTGAGTTGGGCTTTCTCCATGGCAGTGCCATATGGCAGAGATCGCTTGAAGAAGCCAAGCTACAAGGACAAGAGTGAGAAAGGAGACGTGAACACTAACTCAATCACTCACACTGACTGAATCAATAATTAAACTCAATTCTCAATTAGGTTTGTATGGATCATGGTTTATGTAATGTACTATATAAACAGTGTGTAGTGTGTGTAACATGTCTTGTTAAAGGAGAATTCCATACTAAAAGGCTTTCTTACCTTTCTTTGTAGTTGTTACGTCCCCACCAAAGAGGTCCAAGTGTTATTTTGTGCAAAAGCTCCTTATTGGCTATTTCCCCTACCATAAGTCCTAAATGAATTGCATTGAATGGGAATTGAATGGGGCTATGGGGTGTTGTGCTAATTCGCTTATTTCCATCGCTCAAAATTATAATTTTTTTGTATATATCCTCTCTTCATAATGTAAATAATATCCCAAGCGGCACACTTTACTACTTATTTCGATGGAAATAAGCGAATTAGCACAACACCCCATAGCCCCATTCAATTCAATGCAATTCATTGAGGGCTTATGGTAGGGGAAATAGCCAATAAGGAGTTTTTGCACAAAAAAACACCTGGACCTCTTTGGTGGGGACGTAACAACTACAAAGAAAGGTAAGAAAGCATGGAATTCTCCTTAAGACATGTAAACGTATACATTTGCTTGCTGAAAATAACGGACTTTAAATTTTTGAAAATGTCCTTTCGGCAAGTGATGCCATCGCACAATGATGTATGAATAAAGCTTTGAGTGTGAGCAACACCGACCTTGTAGAGGACGTAGATAAGGAGAGCCAGGAGTAGCAATCCAGCTAGAATAGCCAGAATGATGATCCACAGAGGAACATTGTACTGGCTGTCTGGTTTGTTCCACACCACTGGAGTCACCACCTGACAAGCAACACAGCATTATTCCTCCGTTTTAAACTCAAACAATCACAAACATACAGTAATACAGTAAACACTGCAATGTAGTTGCGAACTGAGCGCAAGTACCTTTTTCTGTCCCATGGGAGAGTACTTGGGCAGGATGGCATATGGCATCTTCATCACTCTGTACCTGGCCAGACACTCTAGCACAAAACTCTTATACGGATTCTAAAGAGGGAGAAATATGTTACATTTTAGACCTGCCTGAAAAAACTTTATTAATATTAATTTTATATATTAGGGCCTATATGTTATATATATATATATATGGTATATAACAGCATTGTACTGTTTAATTACCAGGAACTAAGCTTACATGGGTGAATGAGTTGCATTACATACACAGTAGGTGGTGCTAAAGTCTCACAGAATCTGATGAAACTTGCACAGAAAAGCCACTGTGACATTCCAATCATGAGAGGCCATGACCACCAGCTAATGAATTTTCAATACAGTCACTCATAAGCCTTGTATTACAGTAGAGGAGCATGTAAGGTCTCGCTCCTTTGTAGAGGTACAATAGGTGCACACCCCCCCCCCCCCCCCCCCCACACACACACACTCACACTTTACTGCTGCGTTAAAAAATACCTGACTACACAAGCAGTTAATCCTGCATAGAGCCATTCCACGCTTACTGTAGTTAGCTGCTGCTTTCTCTGACATTGAGCAAAATATTTGAGACATTTGGATGCCTGAAGGACCTGAAGCCAATGCTGACAGCCAGTCAATACAATCATGTGTGCAAGACTGACTGGATATCCATCTTTGCCGGTTTCAGAATTTAGGTTTTAGGTCTTAATGTTTTCCTTCTTGCCACTTTAAAGCATGGTGGCTACTGACTTTCTGCCAAACCCTGACATGAGAAAATACACAGACACCAACGCAGAGATAGAGTGCACAGCACAGCCTTTCCTGTACTATGCCCTTGTCATCTGGTGGAAACATGTGTCTGTACAGTATAGTGCATGTTTAGTGTGTTTGTGAGGGTTCTACGCCAACAAACCTCAGTGAAGGTCTCTGCCCAGATGCGGGACCGAACTTTGAGGATGGCAGTGGTTCCCTTCTCCAGAAGACCAACATTGCACTGGAGTGTCCAGCACTCCACATTAGAGCACGACTGAAAAAAAAAATGAAAAAAAACAGGGGTTAGTGAAACAATGTTAATGCAATGACACATAGCAATGACACATAATGTAATTGAAAACTGAATGATTTTTCTACTTCATTTCCTTTCACAGCATCACAGCAACTTTATTTCCCGTTGCACAAAACATAACTCAGTCATTAAATGCTTGCACTAAAAACTTGACAGGAGTTAAAGTGGTGATATGGGAAAGGCAAATAACAGCGATGTTAATGTTGCAGGCCAAATAAATATAACAAAGAGTCCAATGTTATGATCTCTATTCCAGGCCTGCTTCAAATTAGAGAGAGATTGAGGGAATGTCACGAGACTGTAAAAATGCAGCATGCAGTCACCACTCTCCACATTATGGCCCGACCACTAAAACCAGCCCATTTTTCACAAGACTGTAGAATACACCATCTTAATTAGAACCCCATAATGCAGCTTGGCGCTTTTAAACACACATATATATATATATTTTGGTCTACAGGCTGCGTTGTCTTTAGAGCTGCTGTTATAGCCAGACCACCCCCAGACGGAGAGGTTTTGGTGGGTTTCCTGCGGGAGGGCATTAGTTTACTTATTACACAGAGGAGGGCAAACACGGAAAGAGTCGGTCTTAACAAGAGCACACAGGCATGCGCGGAGCATCTCCTGGTAGACCTCCCTAATGGCCCAGGCTACAGGGGCCTTCCTCCTGGTAGACCTCCCTAATGGCCCAGGCTACAGGGGCCTTCCTCCTGGTAGACCTCCCTAATGGCCCAGGCTACAGGGGCCTTCCTCCTGGTAGACCTCCCTAATGGCCCAGGCTACAGGGGCCTTCCTCCTGGTAGACCTCCCTAATGGCCCAGGCTACAGGGGCCAT
The DNA here is from genome assembly GCF_951216825.1 of Electrona antarctica. NCBI lineage: Eukaryota > Metazoa > Chordata > Actinopteri > Myctophiformes > Myctophidae > Electrona > Electrona antarctica. The sequence continues at coordinate 18,814,790 of NC_136807.1, read as the reverse complement.
ATCGGTCCACTCCACTTCCTCCTGGTAGACCTCCCTAATGGCCCAGCCTACAGGGGCCATATCGGTCCACTCCACTTCCTCCTGGTAGACCTCCCTAATGGCCCAGGCTACAGGGGCCTGACTGGCGGGTTCTGTGGACCCAGAATGAATATATGGTCCAGTGGCAAAGCTGCCACAGTCCAAAGCCCTCCATATAAACCCAACTGGGATTATGTGGCCATGAGCTTGAGGCTGTTCCCACATCAGTCATAAAATAAGGCATATAATGCGAGGGCTACTGTATGATTAATAATCATGTCAAAATATAATAACCATAATGAACTACCAATTAAATAAACAATAACTACAGGCTACAGCATATTCAGAGCAAACACATGACATGAGCATTAAATGTTTATGAATATATAACAATTATAATCCTGACAAGTCATTTAGTTAAAAAGAATGAACTGCTCTCATGCACTGGCTCAGAGACAACCGGGACTGACAACACCAAACACTAGCACACTTTATCCTGTTCGTCGAAAGAGAGAGATGTCTGGACATAAAAACAAAAGTGCATGGTCTGGCGAAACGGGAGAATAGGCTCCTTTATGCCAGCATGTCATCAGGCAGGCTTGATGAACGAGGACATTTGGTAGCGACAGGCCAATAGACAAAGAGGTCTTTGACAGAAACAGGTAGCCTGAAGACAGAGGGCGAGATGGAGTGGCTACCTGCAGCTGGGCGGATCAATGGGGCCAGTGTGTGGGGGCGCTGAGCCTAACAACACCCAAAGTGCAAAATTAGAGGGCAGTCTATGAAGCAACCTATGCATCAGACATAACGGCCACCTTCCCCTCTCCAGGGGTCCTCCAAGGTCCACTCTGCTCCATCCCCCAACCCCCAACCGCGGCCAGTGCAGGCCCTTTAATGTTAATCACTACATCAGGACCCACCGCGCGCCCTCTGACCCCACCCCTTTAACGACATCATAACCTAATTATCCTATCCCAGGAGCCTTGTGTAAAAAAGGGCTAGTACCACTAAAATAGTTCCAGACCTAACACACTTGACTTCGGGCTGCCCAGAGAAATGTATGGTTTCGACCCCATTGGTTCAAGTCTCACCCTCTACCCTAATCGATTGCTATCCAATGTGATAGAATCACCGTTTGAACTGTATAATGACATGTATTACACTAATCTGCGACCTTTCTGTCACCTACTGTATTGCATTAGAGTTCAAACCTGGCCTGAAAGGTTCATTCCTATACCAATGCGAGGTATTTAAAAAGGGCGAGCAGAAGCTGGACAGAAATTAAGAACACCATTACGTATGTATATTTATGTATCCCATGAATCCCAGGTCTCTCACCAGATTAGTCAACTGAGCCAGCTGGACGTCCCTCTTCTCAACGTGGTGCTCATGGGCCTGCAGCGCAAGGACAGGCGGCAGCTCTGTCGAGGTCTGTTGAAGCTAAGGAGAAAACACACACACACATCAACCATTAGGCCAACATAGACACTGACCTCACAGGCAGAAGAGCACGCCACCCTCTCTGTCAATAGAAGACCTAATGTTAGCATGACCCACAGCTTCTGCCATTAATCTGAAGCATGTGCGCTCTTCTCTACACGGGTTCCCGTGGAAGCGCACTGTACTTAACACTTCACTTGGGCATAAATATAAGACAGAACACACAACCAACTCAAGCCTAAACTCGGCATCTGGCTGGCTTCAAATACAAACAAAAAACAAACAACTACACAGGAGCCCTTTGCCCACATAAACCCGACCCTACAACATGGCACATCGTCTGATGTCAAAGACTAGTAGGGAGTGTATCGTTGGTGAAGTGGGTGGTTCGTCAAGCTGTGCCACGTGTAGCAAAGAGCTAGGACTTCAAAGCGGCGGTGGGGAGAGTGTCTTGGGTGGGGCTGTGAGGCAGGGAGGAGAAGGTGGGTGTGGGCCCACTAGTGGGAGAGCCCATCTGTGAATCACACGGTGGATTAGAACCTGTGGGACATCTTCACTGCTCTGTCTATGAAGTGAGCCGTCACACAGACACAGCTGGACCTAGCCTCATTTGACCCTCAGACGTGGTGTGCGGGTGTGCGTGCGACGTGCGTGTGTGTGTGTTTTTATTTACTTTGAGGTTTAGGTAGTTCATAGTGTGATTGGTGGTACAGTTGAGGGGTCCTTGTGTGGAGTACTCCAGGGGGTAGAGGAGGCGATGACCCTGGAGATTGAGGGGGCAATGCAGCTGAAGCAGGGTGTGGCTGATTTGACTGGGACCGTTGTTCACCAGCTGAGAGAGAAAAGAGAGAGAGAAAAGAAAGAGAGAGAGAGAGAGAGAGAGAGAGAGAGAGAGAGAGAGAGAGAGAGAGAGAGAGAGAGAGAGAGAGAGCAAGGTCACAGGGAGGAAAGGGAAATTATGAAATAGACAAATACATTAAGTGCTGCTCTGAGAGTTCTCCCGAGAAATAGTTGATAAGTACGGCACACTAATAAATCACTGTATCTGGAAAACATCTTCCTTGGTTTTTTTGTCACTCTGTGAAGTCAGCTGTGCTTACTGCTTATACAAAGATCTCCTTTGTAACTGTGGTGAACTCAGCATTGCAGCATGATGGATGGGATCTGCTTTATAACCCTATCTGCTCAGCCCTGATGGTTCTGTACAGCTAACAGGGAGGAGGAGCTCCTGGCTGATTACCTCATAGATGTGCTCCACAGAAGGGCCGATGTCCTGCTCCACCTGATGGCTTTTGGTCACCTTCCAGTTTGCTGGTGGGAAGAATACCTTATCTGGCCGGGACACACTTTAAAAAGAGAAATGGGATGTAAGGAAGGACTGTAGTGTGGGGTTGGCATTAAAATAAGGAACTTAAAGGGGGTGTATTGTGATATTGTTAAGTATGTATCCCCAGAACAAAACAGAAAATGCGTTTTGAGGTCACGACACCCGTCTAAAACATGGCTGTTCTCAAAATATGACTTAAATAAATGTATCCCCTACTAGGCAGGCGCACACACGCACACACACACTTTAAGGCTTAGTCAATTCCCCCAACTTCCAAACTCAAATAAGGGAAATCTAACAGGAACACTCACCCTTGCAGAATAACGTCAGCTTCAACCACCACCTCCAGCTTGTAGGGAACTACCTCGCTATGGGAATTATTTTCATTTTTGCTGTGAAAAGAGCAAATTCAATCATTGTTAAAATGACACGATTAAAAAAATAGTGGCTAGCTGAGTTTACAAGGCAAATTATTGCCGTTGGTCCTGGGACACAAAATAAGGAATGTAGAGCATGCACATACACTACTATGGTGATCAGGTACAGGACAAACAGAAAATAAGCATAACAATTAAAATAGAGTCAGCACACTGTTGTTGTTCACCATTGTTGAGGGGCGATAGCCCCTCCTATGCCCAGCTTTCCGGGTTTGTGTAAACACAAACATTGAAGACGGAAACGTGAGGACGCAAATTGTGATTGGCCAGAATGAGATGATTTATGATGATAACAAAGAGCGCCCCTCACTTCATACGGGCGTGATTTTTTTTTATTACAGATCAACATTTCAAACCTCAAACTATCTTTGTCGGATATGTTATTATTATATATGGTATATACTCATGAAGATCGTTCGGGGATTGAAACGTTGATCTGCAATAAACAGTGGGAGCCAACAACAGTGTGCACTCTTTTTCATTTCTAGAAACACTACACCCACAGGAACCATAACTACAGCATACGTTCCAGCAAGTCCTCCTACCTGCGGATCTGGAGTTCAAACTGCACTGTCTTGCGTGTGTCCTTCAGTCGTGGCACTGTGAAGCGCAGGCCAGCCCATAGCTGCAATGAAGATATAAATGTATCGTCATTCGTCAATCATCAGCACTATCAGGCTCATGATGCCAAGACTAGATTCTTCCATCATCACACAGACCCTAAACCAGACGGAATAATCCCATTTATAACCTACCAAATGCTGAATAAAGAAGTAGAAGTTAGCAGACTGTGCCCAAATTACAACTGCAGAAAGTGAGCATGGGAGCAGTAATTACAACTGCAGAAAGTGAGCTTGGGAGCAGTATAGAACAAGTGCTGAAAAGCCCATTCAGCTTGTGACAGTGATGGCCAACATAGTGTCTCTGTAACTACTTCACAGCATATACCCTGGCGGCCCAGATTTCTCAGACAGCCATGCGGGCCTTTGCTCTCTCTCTTCATTCTCCTCTCCACCCTGCTCATCCCCTCCCCTGTATATTCTCTGATGCTCTGGGGTCAGCCAGTCTGTGAACCCGGTGGCTGCCTGCCTGCCTGGCTGGCAGGCAGCTGCGGTACACCTGTGCAGGTCCACATGAAGGCTGAGAGTATCTGCACACTCTGCTGCCCTTTCGTCAAGTCTAATTTCATAGCCTTTTGTTTTCACAACCCGGACCACAAGCTTGTTCAGCACTGTAATTGTAATCAGGAGGCTTGAGTGGAGCGAGTTTTACGGCTTAATTTGACTTTATGTGCCTGTGCATGAAAGAGAGGGAAAGAGAGAGACACAGAAAGACGTTTTGACTTGATTATAAGTATGGGAGGAAAGGGCCAAGATAATGTATATCTAAATTAGGGCAATCGTGATATGAGACTAGATATCGTCTAAAAGCTGCATTACATTAAAGTGATTACTTGCCTGACTGATCTAACTTTTCTATTTGCCTTTACCCACTTACAGTATGACTTTACTGTTGATTCTTTATTAAAAACTCTCATTGTGAAAATGTTTTGTGAAAGCACTTAATTTAGCTAAAAGTAACTTGTCAACAATATTGTGATATTTGAGTTTGTCAATATTGCCCAGTCCTAATTTAAATGTAAATACAGCCCATAAAACTGTTGGCTGGTCCATGACTCACTTGAGTCATTGGTATAATCATCAAGTCTATGTGCAGCTACCTACACACTTATGAGTTACAGATGATTCAAATCACACCTACCGTCTAGCCAAAACTACAACCGCAGGCCTTCTGGGAATATGAATTATAATTGACGCCCTCTCTCACAGTCAGAGACATACATGTAATGCTTCATATTAAACATCCAATCGACAGTCTTCACTCTGCAGATCCATTAAATGGTGCCAGCCCGTGACTGGGTCATTAAAGAGGGGAACTCTCGCCAGCAGGGAGCCAGGGTAGTGACGGAGAGACACTTCCTGCAAGCCGTTCAGGCCATTTCCTGTCACTACTCTGCCTCACATATGAAATGGATGACCTTTCCGTGCTGGCTGTATCCAACCCCCTGGATGACACACAATCCTTTCCTGTGCAGAGGAAGTGCTAATGGTGTGTAGTCAGGCACGCTGACCGCTTGACCATAACGCACCTTTCAGAAGTGGTGTTCTATAAACCCTGTTTACTAGGCCTTGGACTCACCAGGGTCTTCAAGCAACCAGGAAATACCCTGGGTTAGTAGCAGGTGAGAGAAATGGCTATTCACTCATTGGGTCAAAGGAAAACATCTGTGCCTGACCGTCCAAGCATTAAATGGTACAAGGTGTTGTAGTATTCTTACACTGGTGCCAGACTTCATAGGGTTGCCCAGATCACAGCTGAGGTAGCGGGTCTGATTCTCTGTCTCATAGCTGCATGTCAGCTGGGCCAGGCTCTGGAAGACAAGATGATTTGTTACAGGAGGCTCAGGTGCAGTACAGCCTCAAGGTTTTATATAGTCATTCATACTGAATTAGAAACTGTAATCATATCACAAAAGACTTAGAAACTGTAATCATATCACAAGAGACTTAAACAGGCTCCAGACTGACCTTTAACCATGGCTACTGTATACAATTCTGTTTGTAGTAGGGCATGTATATATCATTTCAAATGTGAGGAACTGAGTTTGACATTGCCGTTCCACTCACCTCATTGTTGCGTGCTATTCCACTGTAGTCTGCTTCAGGGGGCAGCACCACATACAGCTCTGCCTCATAAGCCCCTCCCTCGCCCTCATTCCTGGCGTGGAAAGTCAAGGTCAGCGAGTTGTCATCGCCTAGGTAGACTTCCTTCCTGTCCCTGAGGATCCAACCAAACAAAAATTGATTACAAATAGGGTCAACAGTCAGGTTACACGGTGTTAACAAATAAACTTGGAAAAAGGTGTAACAGGATATAACACACAAGTAAAATAAAAAATAGAGTAACCATGTGATTATTTGCAAGACCCAACAACAGATTGTGTAATATATTGTTGCATTATTAAAAAACTAATTAATCGTGATTTTCTGTTCTGTCTCACGCGTATAACTCAAGCTTTAGCTTTAGAAATGGGACATGACCCAAAAGACAGCAGCTAGATTCATCTCAGGAAGCCCACTCCTCTCCCCCTCAAATGAAAACGTTTCCAATGTAGCAATAAAGTCATACATGCAAACAGAGCACAGACAAGCACTGTAAAACACCTCCCCCTCCCACTTTCTCTCACTGACTTACCGCCCCCTCCCCAATCTCCCTCCCCGTACCCCTCCACAGCTTGGAACAATGAGAAATTCCATATGAGGGCCACACAGACGCTTCTAATTACAGCTCGATCTCATAAAGCAACACAGGAAAAGCAGCAAAGAGCAAATTCTTAAAGCTAATATTCTACTAGCAATTCTACGAATTCAAACTACATCCATTCAAACAGGCATCAACCATTTTCAAAAATAAGACAATACTAACATACGAAAACAACCTCAAAACCTTAAACATTCCCTGGGGTGAACTAGGTTTTGTTCTTTGGAAGAAGAATAGAAAAAATAACATAGCAGAGAATGATGGATATATTTCACTGAAATAAAATAAAAAATACACCCAACCCCCAAGGCTCGATACATTAAGCAACTGGCAACTAGAAAGCAGGCTATGGTTGTAGTGACACCTTCTGTAGTTTTTGTTAAAGAACTAGGCATTAATAGTTAAAGTCTGCCTATGAGATGGATTAGCAATACATTGAAAATATGCTGGCGGAGGGCAGATAAATATAGAAATGTGAAATCAAAATGACAGGGCAGAGCGGGGAGTATCAGGGAGGTTGTTATTTTTGAGAAAAATGCTAACAGATTGCTTAAAGCAAAGTGTGGCAGGGTGCTCATAACACAACTTCAGAGGCAGAAGAGGCTGGGACTCTGGCACGCTACTCCCATACTTTCATCTTTCCCGTCTTTTCCCCTTAACAGTTTGCCGGACAATCAAAGCACCCATAGAACAGAGCTGCTTCCTGTTTTCACCTCCAACTCCTGTACAGCACTGTAGCTGTTAACCACATTAACCCAGGAATCTCAATTTTGGGGAGATTTCTTGATTTAATTTTTTTTTGTTTTTGTGCGTGTGTGCACGTATATGTATATAACGTGCCACGAGAGGTCAAAAGTTCAGTGTCTGTGACTGCAGTTTACTGCGTATTATCCAAAGCGATCTAGTATTATTTCCTGAGATCAGAACACTCTGGGATCATAGAAATATGAGGAAATGAATGGACTCACCCGTGAACTTCCAGCTTCAAGTCAGGAACACAGATGTTGTCTTCGCCGCAGTCCAGCAGTATCTGGGTCTGAAAGATGCACATTGGCACAAATAAAACATTTTTAACAACAGGGACTACAGGGCTGTCTAAACAATGACATAGATCCAATTTCTACAAATATTCAACCTTTTTACACACATTAATTGAATTGGGCCCATGGTAAACAAGGCATTTTTGAAAGCAGACAAATAGTGTACTGCCGCAGGATGGGACATGTGGTACAATGACTAATACATTCCATCTCCTCTCCCCTGTTCCATTTTAACAAGGTGTCATCACTGCACATCAGACATGTACACCTCCACGGTTAACAACGCTCTTATTGCTCAGAGGTACAATGATTGACTCAGTGAGCTGATGACAGACAGACGTACTGCCTTGACCCAGATTTACCTACACACTCACACTCACAGACACACACTCGTGCTTTCTAAGTGTGTCATAAAAGAGGACAGAGAGGAAAATGAGGGGTGTGTATCTCCGTCGTAAGGCCCAGAGATACAGCCTGAGGCTGTCATGGAGCTGGCCACAAAGCCACCAGCCCAGCTCGCCGACGTCCACATCAGTTGTGCCGTGCGGCAAGCCACACGTCCACCACATGCTACAGCACCCAGCCGACCACAGCGGCATAGTGATCTTATGGAGAGGGAGAAGCCTGAAGTCATGAGGGGCACCTACCTACTGAGACATAGAATATCTGTAACAGAATGGGGGTGGGAGTGACGAGGGGGTGGAGATGACCGCTGAACGTGTGGCAGGGCCGCGGCAGGGAAAGCCCTGCGGAGCGGTTAAATTGCTTCCTGGTGCGATTGTGACACGGTGCGACGATGACGACGACGATAATAAATAGAAATGAAGGAGGAGATTAGAGAGAGCCAAGCACCTCCTCTGTTATTACAACCTCCATGGGCTCTAATTATGGACACCATGGTAACCGCGATGCTAACTCCACTCCATAAACCGTACTGGTCCACAGGCAGGACCGCTGCTGGGTGAATGGGAAACGAGAGTCGTTGGGCCGTCGCTCTGGTTAAACATCAACAAACAACTAGATAAATATGGACAAGGAGAAGGCTGAACGCTAGCATGTGCTGCTTGCACATGCTAGCGTTATGAAAAACTAATGACGTCGCACCAGGAATCAATTAATCAAAGTCATACGCACATTGCATTCATTTGAAGAACAATGTGGTCATTGTGCAATAATGTCAGCCCTTTTACCAGTTATCGATGGTGAACAAAAGTGTGAGCGTTCCTGTTTTTTCGTATTAAATGTATGCCTTGGCTGGCTCATTGGCCGTGCAAGGAATTTTACTCCCGAGTTTCTCAGCATGGAATTTTATGGAGCTGTCAGAATATTTCTGCTCTCTTGCAGCGACATGTGGAGTGCATTATATTAAGAGAGGGCAACAACTGTGCTGAATTGCATCAATGATCTCTCATTGCCACTCAACACCGGAGGGTGTGAGAACTTTCGCTGCAAGGCCCACCACACATTTTCAGTGATATGAAGGAATCAAAAAAGCTTCCCGGATCTGATCAAGGCTACCCTTCTCTGTTTACACAGTTACATTTGCACTGCCAAATATGTTGGCAGCTTTGCACTGCACCCAATCTTCTGTATACTCAAATATACAACTGGGGGGGTTCCCCCTTCAATGATGTTCAGAAATAAACGGCAATGGTTTTTCCAGGTTTCAACTTGGGACTACATTTTTAGCTCAGGGTCTCAAGGCCTTGGATCAGCAATACACCAGCTTTGATATTTCTGAGGGGACACCAATGACAGGGTTCAGGCCAGATCCTACAGGAAAACGACAGAAATATAGGAGAGAAACTGAACAGTGAGCAAAGGAGGGGGAGGGGGGCAAACTAACCTCGTTGCCTTTCCCAAAGTACTCCGATCCAGTGGTTATTGTTGAACTCACATATGGTGCATGCTGCGCCACAGCTGAACGGAGGCCCACACGTTGAGCCAGCCCCCCCCCCCCGCTCACTACCAGAGGAAAACTGGACAAATGCCAACAAATCTCAACCAGATGGGTAAATGGCCTGCCTGTGCCCCACCCAGAAATATATACTAACCCTCCTCGTCTGGGCCACTCTGGAACGAGCCTCCTGCGAACTGTTACGCAGCCGAACCCGCTCGAGAGCAATTCCTAGCAGGGCAGTCAAAGAATGCTCTCCACTCTATACACATGCCTCACATTTTCGTGTCGAAAACGGCTTTCCAGACACTCTGGACCCCATCCCAGCGGAGCAGTCGATGATTGGGCGGTGGTTGGCCAACGGTGATTATCATTACCCTCAGCACAGTACAGGGCGAATATAGTGTAACTCACAGTCTCAGCACCTCTCGCACATTAACCATATTCATACGGCGGCCATTCTTCTCTCATATCATACTCAAAGTACCTTCTGCTCAAGGAGGCTGGTGGTCTGGTAGTTGAGGATGGGCCGCAGGCCATGGGAGTCAACTGCAGCATTGGGATCCAGGCTGAAGTTCAATGCAACATAAATGGCAGAGAGCTTGTCCCTGAACTCCTTGTCCTCCTGTAGTTAACCACAGACACACAAACACAGAGTTTATTAAAGCTGCACCATGTAACTTTCCGTTTCTACCCCGGATTTGAACACAGGTCTCCTGTGCGCGTGCTGAATTTTGTACCACTGGGCTAATACCCAGGGGAGAATTTCAATTTGTGTCATTCATTTGTGTCAAACCAAAAACAGGACTGTGTCAAAGGTCGTATCCAACCTAGACACAGGATCTAAATGTCTCAATAGAAGAGCAGAGAGACCAAATACAACCACCCTGATTGTACAAGTTACATTGTATTAACATACTCTACCATCTAGATTGGACAATTTCTTTTAGAGCTTTAATTACCTTTTATTTTTTTTACCAGCCCAGTAGATCATCAGTAGAAAAATCATCATTGTGGTCCATTACTTCTAGGAATTGTCTTTGCTTGCCTAAAATAACTGTGCCAATGTAGATCGTACATGTTGTCATGTACAACATGTCAAAGGATGAGGGAAGCTATTATGAAAGACTAAAGACGCACCCGTAGGTAGATCTTGAGTTCCTGACATGATTTCTCTCCATGGTACAGCCTCACGCTCTGCTGGAACGACGGCTGCTGGGTGTCCAAGAACAGAGCTCTCTTCACTGCACCCTTCTGTTTAGGTTTATGACTATCCAGCTGCACCTCCACCTGGAAGTCTGGAACACAGTACGCACGTGCACGTGCACACACACACACACACACACACACACACACACACACACACACACACACACACACACACACACACAAATGAGCATTCATGGCATGATAAATGTGCTCCAGTCACATAATGACAGGGTTTTGTAAAGACCTCCGCAGCTACTCTGAATCAAACAGACAATGCAATCAATGTAGCTGAAACATAATGGCAGGCATATAAGAGGAGTAATTAAATGAAATGACTTTAGGATTGATAGGGGCCTGGTGAATCAGAGCAGATATCAGGACTTAGGAGCACTGCACTCGATCCCTCACAACGCAGTCCAAAAGCTACGTCACCTATCCAGGAGGGCCTCTGCTTTAATACACGTTGCTACAGGTTTATAAATTGCCGTTTTGTGACCATGTGACAAGTTCTCCTGTATGTAATACAGAGCAGATGTGGAAATAAAAAAAACAAAGAAAAAAGGCTCACCAAGGTAGTCTGGTAGGAACTTCCCCTCTGCAGACAGGCAGAAACTCAGGTTGACGCTGTTGTTGGACAGAAGAGACGAGACACGATGAAATAAGGGATTTCGGACCATGCGTCATTTTAGCTTGAAAAGCAGTTAAAGATGGGCATAAATGGCCTGAACCACAGGCGTAGTGGTCCAGGCACCTAGGCTACAATGTGCCCTGACAGCGTCAGCGTGTCGTGGGTTCGAGTCCCAATCCCGACAGCTTTTGCTGTGTCACTTTTGGGCATAAAGCCCAAAAATAAATCTTTAAAGAAATGTCATAAATTATGCTCGACTCCGACTTTCCCCCTCTCAAACCCAATTCAATTCATTCTCCATTTCTCCCCCAATACACCAACACAGCCCCTCCTCACACCATGAATGATGTCAGTGCAGGCTCGTTTACATGCCTGGCATAACAAGACATGTGGCGTAATGGGAAAACGGCGACCAATTTTGAAACTGTAACGTCGGAATGTGGCAGCGATATACTGGCCTCTGCTAGCTCTATAGAGATATACTGGCCTCTGCCAGCTCTCCGGCTGGCCAGGCCGATAAATTGGTGTATCTCCCACTAAAGCCCAGCCCACTCCACTCTAAACAAAGGAATGTTTAAGAAGGGTGAAATTGGGCGACGTCTCGCGTTTCAGCGAAGGCCGGCCGGCCTGTAGCTCTCTCTCCCATGACATCAGCCATACAACACGCTGTCCATGAGACAGCAACCCCACCCCCACACCACCCCAAAACAAACCCCTTCACTAAGGGAACCCGCACTCCAAAATGAGAGAGGAAATCGTGGACAGAAAGAAAGGGGGGGGGGGGAATTAAAATTCTTCTGAAGGAAAATCAGGAAAAGAGGAAGTGAAAAACAAAGAAAGACAAAAGGGCAAATGGAGGACTTCTTTGGAAGGAGTAGCAATAAGTTCACGTGCATGGATGGGTCATATTATCTAGTGTTGCATAGTAAAATCAGGAGTGTTAATTCAAGTTGAATAAACACAGTTTGCAGTGTGTGTCTATGTGCTCCTGTGTCCGTTTAGGTATGAGTATGCATGTGCATGTACACACACACATCCACACACGCACATCTGCGTGGCCTGATGTTTTCCAGCTGTGTTCCACCAACCAAACAATATCTCATTCAAAGCAACTGCAGAACCTTCTGGCTCCTCCTTCCTTCCCTTCCTCCTTTCAACCCCCCCACCCCATCACCAGGCAACATAGCGTAATCAAGACACATGTGTGTATACAAGAGTTTCCTTTATGGACTGGGGACCTGGATAGATGCGTGTGTGTGTGTGTGTGTGTGTGTGGGGGGGGGGGGGGGGGGGGGGGGGGGGGAAGCAGACGCACAAGCATGGTGTCAACCATATAGACCGGGCCGAGTCTGTTTCCTTTCCCTGTTCAGTGTTGCTGCAAAATGAACACTGTGCACATTTCCAGCAGGGCAAAAAAATAATGCTGACAATGGCGTTATTCAGTGCGTTATTTCATTGCTCCTTTCCCGCTGTGAAAATAGGTCGGCAGATAAGACCTGACCGCCTGCAAAAGAATGAACAAGTAACGTGTCTGTTGATCTTAGGATCGAGCGGTTTATGCGTGCGAGACTCAGGGAACCCCATGCTGTTCTGCTGTTAGGTGGGTCCCAGAACATGAAGTCCAACAGAATGCACACACAGGTGCTGGATAAAGAAAAGCAATAGAGAAGAGAGACTGTTCTGAATGCACCCAAAGACAATCAGGTACTTGCACCAGAACATATGCTGTCACGCTATAGCATGACAAGCTTAATTTATACTTTGTTGCGCGCCAGAGTGCCACATCAGAAATTGCTACTTGCTAATTGAAACAAGCCTACTTTCAGCACGTGTCGTGAGTCGTGACACAATCGTACGACAAAGCATAAATCAGACTCGAGAGCCTCAGCTACTAGAGCACTGACCCCTTTGTGGGTTACGCAAACATTTTTATGGGTCCTTTTATTTTTTTCAGTAATTTCGTGAAGTAATAAAATAAAAATTACAGGAATTCCATAAATTAGAAAACAAATGTCTAAGAAGTAATGAAAATAGCTGAAGCTCACAACGCGGCGCGAAGCGACGTGTTGTGAGCTTGTAGATCTGCTATTTTCACTAGTTTGGGTGCCAGGCAAACATATAGACTCTCTTTTGGGTCTTGACCTAAAGGGTTTGGGGACCACTGTACTAGAGCAGGGGTTCTCAACCCGTGGGTCGCGACCCCTCGGAGGGTCGCCAAATTATTTTAGGGGGTCCCCAAATTATTTTCATAGCAGACCTACAAGCTCGTAGCGCGCCACTCGGTGGCGTGCTATGAGCTTGTAGATCTGCTATTTTTCAATAGCTAAAGTATAACATCATGCTTAAAACACCAAAAGGGGTTCCCGCCCAAAATGGGTTAAGGTTATTGTAGCAGTCAATTTATATTGGGGGTCGGGAGGGGGCGGGGCGGGGGTCCCGAGACATTGCCAAAGCATTTCCGGGGGTCCCCGGCCAAAAACGTTGAGAACCCCTGTACTAGAGTGTAGGAAAGGAATCCCTGGACACTCACCAGGAAACTGGAATGCTGGCGTTGTCGTTGTTGACCACGCACGTCTTCTCCTCAGGATTGATCATAGTGGGGTAAACCTGCAGGGAGGCGCTGGTGTTTACTATTGGGCGGGATCTGTGGGTAACAGAACAGAACATGTACTGAGGTCACATCATCACTTTAAAATTGTACGGCCAGCAGAGCAAAAGAATGTTCATTTTATGAATACTGAATAATTGTGAATGTGAACATTTCAGAAGAACATACCTATAGAGGACCGCCTTGTCAACACCAAAAGCACCAACAATGAGATCTAAGGAAATGAGTAAAAGAGACAAAATTAGCTATTGAAGAATTCAGATATTAAAGGATAAAAGACAAAATAGGCATCTTCTAAAGACCTGCTCACCTGGGTACCCATTCATGTCCAGGTCCTTGGTTCCTCTGAGAGCAAATCCAAAGCTGGCAGGAATGACCCCTGAAGCCCACTGGCCTGCAATCACCTGAGACGGTGTGTCCCTGAGTCCGCCCGAGTAGCCATTATAGATGAAGACCAACCCCTGCTGGTTCTCACCTCCAAATGGACAGCTGATGGCTACATCTACAGAAGTAGAGTACAGTTAAGCCTGATTTATACTTGGTCACATAACAGTGTCTTGCGCCAAAAATAGCAGATCGACCGACTTAAAATGCCTCATGAGAAGTTTGATCTACTATTTGCGGCATGGGACACAAATGTACAACAGAGTATATCATGCTTTAGAATATTCTCCATGAATAAAACGGGTAAAAAGTGAATATTTCTTGTCCCATTCCACAGCACTGTTTCGTACCATTGAAGCCGTCCTGGTTCAGGTCTCCCAGTGGTGCGATGGTGCTACCAAACCTCCCATACGCCTCAGTGCCTGTCAGGTGAGGTAGGCTGGACTCCAGGTTCAGGGGGCCACGTTGCATGTAGACATAAACCCGGCCCATCTCTTCCAGACGCCCACCGGAGCCCCTCAGCATGAACATGGGAGCCCCCACTAGAAGGTCAGCCAGCCTGAAGACATGGGTGTAGGGGTGGGGGGGGTAACACAAATAAATGTTTGAGACCCAAAACTTCACAATGGCTTAAATGTTCCTGGTGCACCTGCTTCGAATGTTATCAACCCATAATCACCAGTATGTTCTTATCAAGACCATGCAATGGAGCCAGTATGTACATTCCCTAGATACTGCCTACCGCGAGTAGGCGACTAGGAAACGCGGAAGTGAAATGACTGCCGCCGACGTGAAAACATAGTGAAACTGCACTATAAAACAACTTCGCTTTATGTTTACTGAAATTAAGACTTAGGTTAGGGTAAGTACGTAGTCGGACAACATGCCAAATGCGACGTCGGACAATGGCTGAAAACAACAACACTATCAATATGTAGGAAATGTCCATACTGGCTCCATTGCATGGTCTTGATAAGAACATCTGGTGATTATGGGTCGATAACATTCGACGCAGCTACCTGGTGCCAGCCGAGAGGAGCCAGGAGAGACGGATACCAGTGACAGAGTAAAAGTGAGAGAGACAGAGTACCAGTGGAGAGAACGAGAGAGAGAAATAAAAAGCCTCCTACTCACCCATCGCTGTTAATGTCGGTTGTCGCCACAGCGTAGCCAAAATATGATCCCATCTGTGAAAACACCATTGTCGCTCACATTAACATGACTGTCATCATTGAAATTCATATCAACTAAAAGCATCAATCAAAGTTTCATTTGCTCTTTGTCACGCGACCGTAAAACTCTAGCTCGTCTATGATTCTGATCCATTGCTTGTATTAAAAAAGGAAAATCTTGTGCACTGCATGCCCCTCCGTTTAAGGCTTTTAAAATGGGCCGGGTGAATAATTCAGTTCTGGAGCATGGGGTCTTAATTTGATGCTGGCCTGTTACAGCTCTGTTCATTCCATTGTTACAATTAGCAGACATAAAACTAGAGCCTGCAGAACAGAGGATGCAGAAGCAGCCTGAATTCCCAGACTTAGGAGGAAAGCACATAGACATGCATAATTTTATTTATTCAGCTGAACCAATCTGCATTGTTAAAACCAGCACGCTCGCTCCACTCCCAGAACCATTTATACAAATTGCCTCTGTACTTTTCTTCCATAATTGAGCTTTACGGTATATCACAAAACATCTTGAATATGGGTGTAATATGGTAAAGGGAATTACAGTATTTCTGCTTGTGTTAATTCAACAAATGATGAGTTCTCATGAGAAACCAACTTATCGTAACACGCGTGTACTGGGCCTTGGAAACACTTTGGATAGTAGTAGATGTGTGACCTGTTTGACTCACCTGCTCACCAGTGTAATTAATCATGGACTTCAGATCAGTGCCGTTGAGAATAGACACCTGTGAGACAACAGACACATATGGTGAAAACCTTTATTTTAATTTTTTATTTAACCTTTATTTAACCAGTAAAAACAAATCGAGACTGAGTCTCTTTTGCAAGTGGGAACTGGCCAAGAGGCAGAAACAAAATTACACTTCAATGCTACATCGTCAAATTTACTCAACAGCCAAATAATAAATCCATGAAATACCTCAAGAAACCTATACAAAGTATACAACACATTTCCAACAATGGTACACTAACAATAAATGACTAACAATAAATATATGGGCCTATGCAAAGGCTAGTACACATCCAAACATGTGCAGGTGTTGGACTGTGCATTTAAGATGATCTTTTTGAAACTTCTCAAAGGAACTTTCAAGGCCAATTTTAGTGTGAGCTGCAGGTCATTCCACGACCAGGGGCCAAAGAAAGCAAGACACTTTTTACCCCCCTCAGATTTGAAGGCTGGCACTACACACCGTAGCCAGGCATTTCATCTGAGATTTAGACCACTACACACCGTAGCCAGGCATTTGATCTGAGATTTAGACCACTACACACCGTAGCCAGGCATTTGATCTGAGATTTAGACCATTTCTTACCAAATTAAATTTGGAGGAAATGTAAGGGGGAAGATCACCAAGAATGGCTTTATAAATGAAAATGTACCAATGATGCAGCCTGCGAGATGTCAATGAGAACCAACCAACTGCAGCATACAACGAACAATGATGAGTTCTGAAAAGTACCTCAGTAATATACTGTAATTCGACTTCAGCATAATCTCTCATTGACCATATTCATACGGTGGCCGTTCTGCTCTTACATCATGCTCGGGTGGGTATGACGTAAGAAAAATGACTGCTATGTGATTGCTATTCTCAACAAATATTACAAAGGACTGTATTTATTCTTTCCATTTCATGCTGCATTTGTCCACTAAACTTCTCAATTAGTTTGAGTTATGAGCAACGATGTGGCTTTCTTACCAAACCGTAAAGCATGACTCCCTTTGGGACCCCGGCCACAAAATCTGAGAGAGAAACGGAGCAGAGATTTAGTAGGGGAAATATCGCACAGGTCAAAACAGTCTGGAACTCGGAATTCCAGAAATCACGTTTCTAGCTCAGCAGTAAAGGAAAATATTGCAGGAGTTCAGTTCAAGTTCATTTCAGGTGTAATAAAATAAACATTAGATTGCTGTGTGTGTGTGTGTGTGTGTGTGTGTGTGTGTGTGTGTGTGTGTGTGTGTGTGTGTGTGTGTGTGTGTGTGATAGGACGATCTGATAATTACATATCACGATTATTGTGGTAAAAATAATTGTGATCAATGATATTAATCGCAATAAAACTTAAAATGTCACTTTTGTTAACCACCCCCAGCATCCCTATTCTGGGAGGAACGTTTGCCAAAAATAGCTACGCTTTCAATGCAACACATAGCTATTATTGCCGAACACGTGTGTGTGTGTGTGTGTGTGTGTGTGTGTGTGTGTGTGTGTGTGTGTGTGCACATAATAAAGTCTGCAGTGCAGATGTATGGCCTGCATGTTTGCCTTACCTTCGTCCTGATCTCCGCTGAACTCCCCGACTGCAACAGAGTAGCCTGCAGCAAAGAACAGGTAATAGGTTTAGGTTGCTGAGGCGTTGTTATATATTTTAGCATTGTCTGAGTCAGCAAACTGTTCATACCTCGGTAGCTATCGTCATATTTGACTGGAGCCTGTGTGGTCTCGGCCTGGCCTGTCACAGACTGCAATAGGTAGCCTGGGTAGTACGCTTTTATAATCTCCTCCTTGGCTGCAGAGATGATTTGACCTTCAGGGAAAAAACAAGAGATATCATTGAGAATGTACCAAGACAAAAATATGTAATAAGTGATTATGATCACTATGGTTTCTGACAGTAGTCCAGATTTTTATGTTGTGCATACCTTGCCAATAGTAGCTGCCAGGTCCTCCCAAGACCACCTTGCCATCCTATAAGATTGAATTTAGGTATTGATGGCAATGAAGAGAAAATATAATTTTAAGAAACCGCTTAAAGTTCCAGAAGAAAAACTGTTTTACCTTAGTGAAGTCAGCGCTGAATCCTCCCTGACAATAGCCTTGTCCCGCCCTCCCGAATAACTCTGTAACACAGAGAGGAAAGAGTTCATAAATCATTAGTGTTTCATGAAACTGTTGTTCAATGCCCACAACATGACAGACTGCCCATAATCCCTGACAGGCTGACTTTATAGAACAATAACTTATTTCAATTCTCATGCATGACTCATGAATGGGTAACAGCACCTCTTAAAATTCATTTGATGCAGATAAGTCACCTATGGTCCAATAAATATGCAGGTGCCGGCTCAGCAGTGTTGCAGATAATGTCAACATCTGTCTAATGTCACAGCAGGGAATGCCTCGGTCTATATAAAGTGACATAATTGATTACCGATAACTGGGAGGGCCGGAGTATGTTTCTATAGGCTGTCTACAAGATGTTTCTGGAAACTGTTAGTCGCTGTTACTCGATACTATATCATCCCCTTCGTCTTGCCCCATGGGTGCAGCATTTGAACACACGCCAAACTTCCAGTGGAATGGACAGCTGTCATGTTAAATGCCACATTAGACCCTTCAGGCTAGAGAGCATGATAAAAACAAAACAACCAAAAGCCAGACGGACAACTTCGAAGAGTTGCAGTAGTTACCTGTGCGGCAGGGAGCGTACTCCACAAACTTTGTGAAGTTATGGACAGAGAGGTAGCAGGTTCCCGTGGCATCCGAATGGGGCGTGTCCTGTTTGGTTCGCCAGGAGTAGAGAGGGGCACAAGCCTGAAAAGGAGGGAGGGCAGGGGCTTATGTGGGAAGGAACCAGCGGGAATGGGAGTAGGAGGTATGAGGTGGACAGGGGAGAGAATAGGTGGATGATGTTTTTCCAGTTGTAACAACACCCCGCTGAACTCAGGAGGAGATCCAGGCTGAGGTCGATGGTACATCTGGAGCAGGGCAACCACCTAACTCAACCCAGGTCACAACATATACCATACAATGAGACACAGCTACAGGCGGTTCAACTTTGATGTAACAGGGGGGGCCACAGAACTGCACTTCTCAGTTAGTGAAGCGAGAGTGGAAGTGAAAACTGGTGAATCACTACAACACTATTGACTGTGACCTTTGACCGAAGCACATTCATTTCACATCCCTCTATGACATCACAACATTTTCTGCTATAAAAGAAGCAAGCACAAGTTTCTCATGGCCACATGATGTGGGTGGCTTTCAGAGAGGAAAACAAATCATAACAGGGGAGGGCACCATTGCAATGGAGCAAACCTGAAAGGCAAGTCTCTTTATGCCCCCACCCACCCACCCCCACCACCCACAGGACCCCAGTCTCTCAGAGGGTCACCTTACCAGAATGGTGTCGCCGTGGGAACGCACAGTGGCGCCAAACCATTGGTGAGACTTGAATTCCGCTTGATAGTCTGTGTCATTGAGCGAGACATTGCGGTCCCCTGGGAGGAAGGCAAGAGAAAAACAACACTGAGTGACAGTATTTTGACAAAACATGTATGTCTTCAACTTGGACCCCGGCGACTAATCATCCCCCTCCCCCGTCAGTCTCCCAGGCTCTTGAAAACATCTGCCCCGTTTGGCAGAAAACAGGCCTCCAGACTCCAGTTACATTATTTTTCATGTAATAACGATCGGGCGAGAATTTGAAGAGAACAGAAATGGTTTCTCAGCCACTGTTCAGATGTCAACATGAGGTCGTTCCCTTAGTGTGGCCTGATGTCTGGACTGTACTAGCCTGGCTTAGCCTTGTTGACCCAAGGCTCTGTTTGGCCACCTGGCCAGTAACCCCGATCTCCCACTTGAGCTTTGCGACAGCAGCAGGTGACACGACAGATGGTCAAATTAGTCCGATCTACAAACTATATTGGGAGACAGATGCAACATCTGCGTTGCCATGGCGAGGAGGACGAGGTTCAAAGTAACAAACCCAGCTTCCGGCAAGGTGATGTCCGATACCTCGAGGGTTTGTTGATCAGAACAGAATGACCTTATTCAGGGGGACGTGCTGACAACTGATCACCCTATCATTTAAAATACTCCCAGACTTATTTCCTGCTATATATTTCGTCAGAGAAAGAAAAAGAAAAAAAAAGTTGCAACAGAGCAGCAACAAGCCGTCTCTGTGTGAGAGATCTTGACCTATGTGGATGTGAGGAAAGCAGGCTGTGTGTCAGCTCCTTCTATATCCTGACGCTGCCTCTCCTACCCTTTTCCTCTCCACTTCTCAGCCAACTAGGCAGCCTGGAGCTGGGGCTGAGGGGCTGCTCCATGTCTTGGTGGAAAGAAAGAAACAGAAAAGGGGGCTGGCGTCCAATGAAAACACACACTCTCTGGCCTGGCTTCCTCATAGCAACCCCACAGTCATCTTTGTTCAAGCACATGCTTCCCCTCTCTCAATCTCTATCGCTCTACACTCGCCTCTCAATTTCTTTCTTCAACTTTCTATGCGCCATCATTCTGTCCCTTTTCTGGCATCTCTCTCTTTCTCTCCCCTAACAGTAGGTAAGCGGTGGGATTATGTCTCCTTAATAACCTAACAGTAGTTCTGCTCCATGTCCATCACCAGGCTTTTCCATGCAACATTACTCACCGTGGGGCAAGGCCGGCTGCTGACCTCCCCCAGCCCAGCCCCCGCCCCATTACATGTCTGCAACAGGCCATGTGTGAAGAGATATGCTTTAGCTGTACCAGCATTAACATGACCTGCACATCAAACAGCGTCTTTAGGAGCTTGTTGCTTTAACTAATCTACAATAACTGTACAGAACCTTGTTCCTACACCATACCTGCCTTCATATTTTCATAACTCGGGAGCCATTGTTTGGATAAGGGAACACAGTGCTACTCTGGGGATTTTGGACACGTTGAGAGGGCCATGCGCAGGTTTGAGGTGATGTCACAACAGCAACCAGGATTGGAACAGATTAAAAGGTATCGGTCTCAAATTGTAAAACTATCTATTGACATCTTGAGGAGAAGCTGTCACGCCGAAAGATGGGAAGCATATCTATGTCAGTTTCCTGTTATGCTTCGTATTCTATATAATTGATTGACATTCAACGGCAGCAGCTAAGACGCTAGATAAGCATGCCTAGCTGTGGCTGGAGGGTAGGGGTCAAATCCCATATTCAGTGGGAAAATCTGATGGGAATGTGAATGAGAAATGCTGTTCATTGCTGATAACATTTTTAAGAATGTTCTTTTTTTTCTTTTTTCTTTTTTTTCATTTCTGCTTTATTTCGATAACACCAGTGAGAGATTGTCAGGAAAGGCTTACAGACAGCAGGGGAATGACACAGTCGAGCCATCCGGGAGTCAAACCAGGGAAACACTCAAGAAGGTATTTTGCTCCCATGTGCCATGTCACCCCTTACTTAATTTGTCATACGACAGACAATATTTAGATCTGCTATTTTGTGAACAACTGGCATCTCTATTTTGGGACATGCCCAAAATAGAGATGCCAGGTTGAACCTGAAAAGGGGTTCAGTGAAAGAGAGGTAGACTATAACTTCCAATGTGTCTAACTGAAGCTGCTTGTACCGAGCAGGTGCCCGGTATGAAATGTTACATCAGTGACGCACACACACAGCTCCCACCCATCACTCAGTTCATCGGTGTTCATGCATTAGGGCCAACGAGAGCAAGTGACTGAAGTAGATCCGACAGGGGTCCGATTCAGATAAAGAAAGAAACCCAGAGACGTTGTCACAATAACGTGTCATCTCAGGTCCTCCTGGGAAGCTGGCTAGAGCAGCGTGCTGATGTGACATGGTGCCTGGTCACGTCTCTCCCGGGACACCAGAGTGGTGTGGGGGGCCTGCGGTGGGTCCGTATACCCCCCCCCCCCCCCCCCTCTACCCTTTGAACTGTGTGTGAGAGGATAGCCATTAGTGCATTTAGAGCCTGTGTGTGTGTGTGTGTGTGTGTGTGTGTGCGTGCGTGCATGCGTGCGTCAATAGCTTAGAAGACAAATGGCCAAATTCACTCATCACATCAGCTGCCCCTGTGGGAGTGCTGGGGTTGAGGGGGGGGGGGTTATGAGAGGGCAACAGAATAGAGAACCAGAGCTCTGGTTTCTCCCTCCATTCTCGAATCTCGATCCCTTCCTTCCTTCCCTCGCCCTGTATGACCCTCCCTCCCCTCTGCCCTCTCTCCCCTTCTTCTTTGCTCGGATCCAGACAAGCGCTTATCTCAGTGGAAGAGGAAGTTGGTAGGAGGAGGAGGGTTCTCGAACCACTTTGACCCAATTAGTTAGGCTAATTAAGAGGGCCCATGGCCTCTGGGTTAGACCTCACCCACACTCTAGAGATAGCAGGGGACACACTGGTGGTGGAGAGCTGGGCACCAATACTGAAGTACAAGAGAAAAGTCACTGTACTTTCTAAGTGCCTGACCCTGTAACGCACAAAACCCAGCAGGCACGCAAGCATACACGCACGGACGCTCCGATCTCGCACATGAAGATTTTTTTCCTGCTCTGAGCGGGGAAATAGAAATACATTGGGTGACCAGTTGACCACAGTCACAAGAACAGCCACACTCAAACCTGCTTGCCCAATAAAGCACTTGTGCTTACACTTTCTTGGTGCGTTCGGTGCATAAGAGTACATTTTTACACTCCCAGAGTTGAAGTAAGAGTAAAGACAAGTTTGCAGTGTAAGGAAGAGATAAGCATCACTAAGCATAATGTTATGAGACTACAACATCTTATCATCTGTTCTTTATTTGACCAGAAAAAACTGCAGATTTATGAGATTTTTTCTTTTTTTAGATTCTTTTGAAAAAGGAATTCTATAGGAATGAATGTCCACAGGCATCCCATTTAATGTCTCAATGGCACAGATAATATGCTTCATTTATACTCTGTCATTCAGCGTTGTCACTTGCTGACAATAGCCAAACTACAAGCTCACAACATGTCACAATGTACTATTTCCGGCATGTGTCATACTATGAAGTATAGGCTATATTAGATGTGGATAACAACAGATTGAACAGAATGTATCAAGCTCTGGTATAGCAGTTCTGCTATGGTCCAGATGGCTGAATCTGGCTCTCGTGTAACACTTCTTTGTGCCTTCAAAGCCCCAATGAAGAAAAAAATTAAGGACACGCTGACAACTCATGGGACTATCCTTCACCCTGAGACCCCACTGGCGCGGGATGACATCACTCACCATGGCATTACGCCAGCACCCAAGGATGTGCAGCACATTTTCTGTTGCAGGGGAAAATCGGGTAGAAAAATAAATGAGCGCAAGGCAACCGGTGGTGGAATACTGCACAAAGGGGCTGTTAAACGAGGCTTGTGAAAGACTCAGTGGAATATTTCTCCCCTATTGTGCATTATAGACTGTAAATCTTGAGTTGGCCCAAGGAGTGAAGCTTTGATTTCCCAGGAAAGACGCCAAGAGTCCCCTGCTAAGTCGAGAGCAGAGCACACACGCTTGCTGTCCTACTACATGTGTTAGGAATAGTCTGGGTGTTTGTGTGTGTTCTGTGCATGACATAAAACCTCATAAAACTCTAAAAATACATTTACATTTATACCTTATCCCTAAATACCATCAGTTCCATCAGTGGGGCCTTTGACCTTTGACCAAAACACTGATCATAGTAAAAGATTGCATCCTTTCTTTCCAGAACCAATTACCCAAGTCTGACTGCATACTGATAGAAGCCCTGTTGTTAAGACTGGTGGTGTCTGTTTCCGTTGTCCTACAACTGAGACATGAGTCTTTGTTTGACCTATTTGTTTATCGGACGCTTATCTCTCTCTCTTGCCCTTTGGGGACAGGACAGCACAAACATGACCTCGAGGCAGGAAGGAATACTGTTAAAGACACTCCATTATCCTTTTCAACCCAAAGGAGGCAAAAAGGAACAGGAATGACTTTTCCAGGAACTAGCATAGCCAGCAACAGTTCAGTGGAGTGGAACGGTGACGTCCGATCCTTACTGCTGACTACACCAGCACAAAGGATCCTTACTGCTTACTGCTGACTACACCACTAACACCAGCACAAAGGAAATGGACTACTGGCTTAACAAGTGTTTGGAGAAGCAGCAAAGCTCGACCGGCTCAACAGTTCTTAAGACTCCATCCCTACTTCCCTGAAGCTCTCGAGTCACCAGCCAAGGCAATAAGAGGGTAGTGATGAATGTCATGTAACCTGAAAAGGGGGGTGGATAGCACACTATTAATGTCCACATGCTAAATGTGTGACTTAGCTAAGAGGATCAAAATATTTGTTGGATATATCGCAATTCTAATCTCAGTGTATTTCAGCAGTCCTGTGCATAACATAAACGCATAATAATATTACGTTGAGACTTCTACCTCACCTGCAGTGAAAAACACAAATGATAAAAAAGGAAACACATACAGATATGGTTGTGTCAGTGATGAGGTTTACCTTCAGGGTCAAACTCAATACTGTGGCAGTCTGATCGTTCAGGGCCCCACGGGCAGTAGAAGACAGACCCTCCCTCTGTGATTTTCAGCTGGCTGGTGTTGGCCTTGGGCGCCCCGATGACCACGCTCACACTGGGAGGAAGAGAGAACCAGAATGTCACATGATCCAATCATCCAAACCGCAACATCCTTATAAATCTGAATTACTTATCTGTCCAACGATAAGGTTGGTCAAAATTAGATCTTGGTCTGGCATCAATTAAAGAATGCATTCCAGACCTCCCACTAGACTCGACAGTTTTGAACATTGTGCAGAACACAAGTTTTACTGCTTAATGCGCCGCTGTATGCAGACTAAGTGTTGAAACCTGTTGAAAAGGTTTCCTTTACGGCGTTACATAATCCACTGGACCTGAGAGCAACTGCTGCTACCACTGATGCACGCATAAAACGTTGCGAAAGGAACCTACAGCACAGAGAGGCTGATGCAGACCTGTGTGTAAGCACATCACACAGGCACACTCACGTGCACACACCTACACACACACATGCGCGTGCGTGCACACACACACACACACACACACCCCATGGGGCAAATTTGATGGGAAAACAAAAAAGCAGGTGGTCTAAGTGGAGTCACACTGTTGTTTCTACAGCTGTGTGTGTGTGTGTGTGTGTGTGTGTGTGTGTGTGTGTGTGTGTGTGTGTGTGTGTGTGTGTGTGTGTGTGTGTGTGTGTGTGTGTGTGTGTGTGTGTGTGTCTGTCTGTCTCCCGAAGGACACGCAATACTAAACATTCATCCTGCTGAAGCTCCACTGTAAAAACGGCCAACCGATTTGGCAGCCGTGACGGGAACACATGGGCTTACGGGTGACTGGCCTGGTCCAAGAACAGGTAGGAAGATAGACAGAGGAGACAGACAGCACATGGGGGAAGACGATGAATTGAGGGAGATGATGAATGGAGAGAAGGAGTGGTTGGGATGGGGGACAACGGAGACCTGGGCATGGTAAAGTTGGAACGCTTTTCTTTCCAATAGTCAATCTGTCTGAAGTAGACAGTTCAGCCATTACCTCATTGCAGACTCACTTAAGTCTGATTTATGCTTTGTCAATGGTGTACAAGTGAGGCATTCTAATATCGTCCTAACATCACAGGAATGGGTATGGTGCTGTGGAAGGAAGCGGAATGGGGGCACAGACTGTAGACGGGACGCTGGGGGCATCCCAAACAGGAAGTGCACACCCTTTCCTGCCCCAGATCTTCCAGTAGTGCGTGGAAGTTTATACGTCAGCTAAAATTAGCATCTCACCCCCAAGGATAACTGCTCAGCAGGGTCTATAAAGAGATGCTACGGGCAAAAAAAACTTTTAACCAGGGTGCCTGGAGGCTCGGCCCATCAGTGCACACCCCATAATGCTCCTTGGAGCCGTGTGGACCCAAGTTAGAATCCGACTCCTGTGCAGCCATATCCTTGCCATGCCATGTCTTTCCTCTCTCATCTCATCTCATCTTGGTTTCCTGTCTCTCTGCACTCTCCCATTTGGAGAATTCAAATGAATATATAAGAATAAATCATAAAAAGGCCAAAAACAAATACTTGAACACAAAGAAAAAGAAGCAGTCCTGAGGCCCACAAGGAGCAAGACATTTTTTATCTGCAATGACAACACCTTACACCTATATAATCCTGTACAAATGCATATGGTCCTGAAAACACACTTCTGTAATAAGAAAAGGCATGAAACAGAGGCTATAGTCGAAGTGTGAAAGAAACACTAAACTCTATTTTGGAAAGGACAAAAGTCAACATATCCCTCTGGCAAGAAGAGAGAAATAAAGAAGAGAGCACTTTACTGCCATGTGTGCAGATGGAGGGGATGTCCCAGAGGACGACCAGAGCTCTGCTCTGTAGAATAATGTAAATCCCAGTGAAGCCAGCTTGTCACGGATTCTCACGATGAGAACAGCTGGGGATTTCTCTGCCATCTTTCTTTCACATACAAAACCATAACAGACTGATAAAATATTTAACATCTGAACTCCAGTGCAGTGAATGGACACTGATAATAGACCACAATGTTGTGCTCGTCTGCTCTGGACAAGCTCCGTGGTCAATATGGCAGCACGACTGTGGCTGCTAACATTCAGGGGTTTTCTGAGGAAACAAAGATGGCCTGTTCCAAGATAAATTCCAAGGATAAACTGCAAGAGATAAACAATCCCATCTTGACCAGTGTGTTTTGAGATTTTTTAAATGCTCTTTTTTAGCAATAACATTGCGAAAGTTTCCACGCCAACTCAACTCAAGAGGATAGTGAATCTGATGTTTATATGGGAAAGAAACAAATTGTGGTTATAAACCTTCACTCACGCAAATACCAATAGGACAGTACTATGCACTTGCAGTGCAGGTAGTCAAATACATTGGTAATGGAAGCCAATCACAATGTGCATATCAGTTCTGGCTATGGGATCAATTGTAAATCGCTATGGCAGAAATTGAAAGGACATAAATGTCGGGGTGGGGAGGGGGACTTTCTTTAATCAGCAAATTGGTATGAAGCTTCATGTCTGTCAGTCAGTCAGTCAGTCAGTCAGTCAGTCAGTCAGTCACACAGACACACAGACACACACAGACACAGACACACAGACACACACACCCCCCCCCCCCCCCCCCCCTAATCTTAAAGCACTGTAAACAAGGAAGAATTAGTAGTTAATGGGCCTTTATCTGTGATGATCAGTCTGGTTCTAAATGGCAAATCTCCCCCCACCTCCTCTGCCAACTATGCACTTAAAGATGTAGCTGTTAAGGACTTAACTGTATTCGACAGATTGCAGGACTGAGAATGGTTTCACGTAAAGGAGGCTGACTGCCCCATGGAATGGGTGTGCAAACAGGGAATGATAGGGGACCAGGCCAGCTATTGTCAGCTGCTTCATTCAACAACGTACTTATGGACTTATCTGCAAGCAGCACTAATGTGTCTCTGAGGTAGAAGACACTCTGCTGAGAGTGGGAGTGAGAGGCAAAGAGTCAACACCATTGTGGCACTGATAGGGATCACAGTCAACGGGGAAGCCATGCCAGGATGCCGGCATTGTGCCGAAGAAAGAACGCCTGCCAAAAGTCAACTGCACCCACTGGCTCCTGAGGCAGTGTGAGGAAGGTCACCGAGATACAAACATACATGTTGTGCGTGTCCAAATATAAACAAATTTATTCGTAAGGGTCCATTTGGTTACAGTACACTCAGTTACAGGATTTTGCAGTGTGTGCTGTTTCTCTAGTTTTTTTTTACGGGCACTGGCATCTTGAAAGGTGGTGGTCTACTAGAATACCATATAATTTCACAAACCGTTTTTGCAAGGCCCATGGTTTATTTTTCAAGTTTACTCTGTTCTGTTGAGCAATTTATAAGCATTTTGTTAATGACTTTTCTTGTAACCACCACGACTTCCTGCGCGACTTCCTGCGCTAGATAGGTGCGCTATCCTCTTAGAATTTAGGTCAACATCATATAAACAAAGATACAGGGCAAGAGTACACAGTGGCAAGAGTACGTTTTAACTCTTTTTATTAATTTACAAAAATTGACAACGTTTCGGCTATCCAGCCTTCGTCAGTGTAAGCATTTGGTTAAATCACGTCGGTTGCAGTACATTTTTGGCACAATCGTTTTGTGTTGTTTTCATTTGCCTGGCTATAGCCATTAGC
Source organism: Electrona antarctica (assembly GCF_951216825.1). Lineage (NCBI taxonomy): Eukaryota > Metazoa > Chordata > Actinopteri > Myctophiformes > Myctophidae > Electrona > Electrona antarctica. The sequence continues at coordinate 18,786,366 of NC_136807.1, read as the reverse complement.
CACTGATCAACACCAGCTCGAAGACCAGTGGTCAAGGCCAAGGGCACCGACTACAGTGTCCCCAGCATGTACAGTATGTACTGTATGTATTGGTCAATAGCAGAGAGTAGTACTATGTCCACAACATGCAACATGCATGTCTTTGGCAATGGTAGTATGTACCATGTCCTAAACATGCCTGTCTTGGTCAATGGCAGTGAGTTCTATCAATGTAATGAAGTTCTATGGCGCATGAGGAAACTGCAAACTGGTGTTGAGGGCAAGGACATGCCAACTTCATACAGAAAGGCCCCAGGGGGCTTCTTCTGTCCAAGATATAGCCCTGGAATCCGGATAGAACAGCGACAAGACGTGACACAGCATTGCAGTTGTTGGGCAATAAAAGCGCCATCACAGCAAACACACATTCCTCACTGGAATGACTTGGCATCTGGTTTATAAAAACCAAAAAAATAATCTATATTCATTTTTGTGTTGCTGCAAACAAATTACAAAACAATTTAGTAGGAAAGAGCCTTGAGCAATTTACTGGTGAACAGATGGGTGGAACTGAAACATTAGTCTGCCATAGTCATTTCCACCACCCCAATCAGCTGCCATTTGCCAACCACTAACAATCTCAACACGCATCTCATGATTTACTGTTAATTAAAACTACTGTAATTGATTTGGGCTGCAAGAGAGGAACGCGTAAACACCAGCCTAACTCTAACCAAAGACTGGCTTGCTTCATTTGAAGCTTAAGCAATCAAATGACATTCTAAAAAAAAACTCTTTGCCACCAAGAGGAATCATAACATCAACCCTGGTGACGGACATCCTTCAGTCCAATTCACCTACTGTATGCCATATGATGTCATGCAACTTAAAATAGAGTGTCTACTGTAAGTTTACATTGTCACTTTGGAGGAACTGAACCCATGAGAAATGAGTCGTACTAGCAGTTAAGTGATGACTTATTCTAGACAGCACGGAGCCATGAGGCTAGTCTAGCATCCTCTCAGAGTCAAGGCCAGACAGGAGCTGTTTGAGTCCTTACCGCTGCCTTATGGCTGGTTGACTACTCAACGATCAAGTACACACACACACACACACACACGCGCCTCAGAGAATGATGAGAGTAGCAGTGCCTGCTGGGGTAGCGTGCACTGGCTACAGAAACTATACTGTGCTGAGGCCACATATTTTACAATCAGCTGGTACAAGTCACAGAGCTGGAGAAAGGATTTGTATGCTGGACTAGCGCTCTTCCAAAGCCATCCATGTCTGAACTAGGTCCAGACAAAAGCCCAGGTCCATGCGCTTAAAAGATGCACACATCGTAGTAGAATTTATAGACAGTTCCACATATTTGGCTCATCATCAAAAGATGATAAACAGTCTGGCCTGTTAAGCACCAGATACAGATAGCAGCACGAAAGCATTTCCTCAACAATTTCAAAGGATAATAAAAGTTCTCTGGTAACATGTGGCCTGCAAATTGCAAGGTAGAAAAACAGTGACATAAGAGGCATTTCACATGTTTTCGTTTAGGCTACGCAATTTGTTGTACACCTGTGCTGGGCTTGGGCCCACTAAACTAAACTGGTAGCTGTGTCAACATTGTTGACAAATGTTGCAGTCACTCTTTCACTATGTAAAGTTAATTAGTAACCGTTATTATTACATGACATGTGCAATGATGTATAGAAACAATGGACTACTTATTTTTTAATCTTGATTCGGGTGCCTCCTTACTGCCAATTGTACTGTGAACGCCAGCTACTCTTTATGCAAAACCACCAACCATGTCATTTTGCACCGAGAAGGGTTTCACAAGTGGTAAGTGGGTAATTGTAGATGCCTTGCAGCTTCAAAAATCAACACAAGCTGAGGTTTCGGGCTGTGTATTTTCTGATACCATATTGCCGCCTACCCCCGCCCCTCAACTACACACATAGCCTTGTAATTCACTGACCCCAAAAACCTCACGATGGGGAGTTTAACTGCTGACGGTTCAACACCTCTCCACAATGCCACCTCAGGGGGTCCAGGTCTTCACACCTCTGGATAGAGAGGCTGTTTTGGGAATGTGGGGGTGAACAGGAGGGTTTCACAAACCCACCTCTCTCTCTAATCACTCCCAATCACTGCAGCTGTTAGAGCTCTGTCTCTACACCAACAACTGACTACTTCCGCCGTAGTCTGAAAACCCACCCCTTCAGACTCCACCATGGCCACCATGGCCCGTAGCACTTGCCCTAGCACTTTATGTAGACTTAGATAGTATTTTAAACAGACTTATAGCATGTTACGCAGACAGCACTAGAATTGCATTTTATGTAGTCATAGTCATAGCATAATATAGTATGTATAGTTTACATAGATACTCCACTGTTACGTTCTTATCTTACGCATGTTTCATGATAACTATTTTTATATATGTGATGTATGCCATGCTTTTTTTGTCATTGCTTAATGTAAATCGCTCTGGATTAAGAGCGTCTGCTAAATATGATATGCTTGCTACACGAGGCTTTTCTTGCGCGTTTACCCTAAACGCGAACCCCGCGCGTGCGTTTTTTAAAATAGGACTGGACCTAAATTCAACGCACGCGTTTAGGGTAAACGTGCGCGTTTTGTGTAAACGTGCGCGTTTTGTGCGAGAAAATCCTGGTGTAGCTTGGCCGTCAATTGTAAACCACACACACACACACACACACACACACACACACACACACACACACACACACACACACACACACACACACACACACACACACACACACACACACACACACACACACACACACACACACACACACACACACACACACACACACACACACACACACACACACACACACACACACACACACACACACACACACACACACACACACACACACACACACACACACACACACACACACACACTTCAGAATGTTGTATCCCATCGCCCCATTCTGAATATTGTTGGAATTTCATGAATAGCCGGTGACAGTGTGTCATTCTTTGTCTCAGTAAGTCACTTTTTGGCCTATGGCCTTTATAACGCTACCAAAGAAATTAGTCATTATGGGCCCAGCCCCAGGGGTTAAAACAAACCAGAGGCTTGATGCTGGTCAGAGATTACATCTTACAAAAGCATGCGTCAGCACAATGACACGAACCAATCCAAAGTAGACGTGATACCCAGGGGGCATTCCCAGCCCCACACAGCAGACCTGACACAGGGTCTGAGGGCCCTTTAAACCCACCGTCATACTGACATCTTTTTCCACTGAAACACACACAGGCTCATTATGTAAACCCCCTTATAACCATCAGACCAATAAAAGTGGAAGGGCACTTAATGTGAGAGACAGACTGCTGCAGTTTGTGTCACCGGGCCACAGCATATTCCTATTAACCTTTCAAACAGCAGTCTACTCAGCTTACCAACCTGAACCTACTAGCTTAGCCTATAGGAAGTATAGGGGCATACATAGCTACTAGCTCTACTAAAGAATAACTATGCAAAATGCCAATAAATAAATAAGAAATGGGTCACATGGAAAGTTCTTGCAATGGGAACAGCAAACGATTTCTGGTGCCGGACAAAGAGCTCCATTGTCCAGTGGAAGGCTGTTAACGGGCCACGATAGCTGAGAACCTGGATGAAGAATAGCCTGGAAGTCCAAATATACAAGCTCCATTTCTGAAAACCAAACACCCACTAGTCTGATTTATAAACAGGTCCATACGAAAAGGACAGCAATGAAAACAATAACAGAAAACTGCCTGATCATATATGGAGAGGGACTGCGGCATTAGACGTAGGGAAAACAATTCTGCGTTGGTAGCCAAAAAAGAAGATCAGGCCGGTCCAGGCCCAGGTCAATATTTATTTTAACGGCAACCCTGTTTGAGGGCGTAAACTCCGGGAGAGTGACCAACATGGACGAGGTGACCTCATGTAGTATGCACTCGTCACATGAGCTAATGCAGAACGGCACCCACACCCCACTCAGAAGAACACGTGCTCGATGGAACACATTACCATCTCCATCAGCAGCAGTGGAAAAGCCACCCTCCATTACAAACACCCAGAGGTATTTGATGATGACCTCGTATTCATATTCAATGATGTATAGAAGATAATGGCAGGTCCCACTGGAGGAGCTCCGATGGGAGGATGCGTACAGTCAAATCCTCAGTGTTCATTTTCCATGAGGAGGTGCTCAGCCTCCCTGACAAAGAACAGAAGTCCAACTACGTATGAGGCTATGAGCCATCCAGTTGTTAACGTCATCATTACGTAGACGTATGGACCAGCTCCAAAATCCTCTTGGGTCTTTCCAACCACCCCCGGCCCTTACCAGACCCAGAGTCTGTTTTTATTTACAGACCGTGACCTTAGACCCCGTCTATCTCAGTGTGATCCACTCCCTGATCCCTGCCTGGCACGGGGTAAAGTCAAATAGGAATGAGTTACTGATTATGTGTGTGAGAAGAGCAGACCTGCCCAAGCATGATGGGATGTGGACTGATAATAGGCCGCTATCGGCTTTAGTTTAAACCGTTACTTGCCAACCTTAACCTGCACAGGGAGGGAGACTCTCTTTCTGACACACTCCCACATCTACCATACACAAGTACTATCCACATGATCGCACAAATGCAACGTGAGCATGCTTGGATCCACACCATGCACAAGAACATGCATTTGAACTCTAAGTTCATGTGTGTGTCTGGAGCTGTCACACACAGTTCATAGATAGATCCTATCCTCAGGCGTTTCTCTACGGTGGTCTGCCCCGAGTGTCCACATTTAATTCTATTACTCTCAGCCAAGGGGGCATGACAGACACACACACAGACTATATATAAACTCATTGTCATGGATCAGTGCCATCAGTCAAAGAAGAACAACGTGAGCCTTTGTGCTAGAGGGCATGATATGGGGAGGTCAATATATATATATACTCATCTTCCATCATTCATTGTCATAATGCAGCTGAAACATGACAGCAATTTAACAGACTATAAACTATAGAGAAGAATGATTTCCCCACCTAGTCATACACAGTAACATTTAGTGTTCATCAACTTTTTATCTCAACCTTTCAGGGTTACATGAACACTCCGGATTTGACCGTGTAGCTGTTCTTTGAAGAAGGAACTCCCTCTCTGGACTACCCCACCTCCTTGGATTCCAGAGTCTCTTGCACTCCCCCGTGTCTCCAAGACGTGGATGATAGTGATGACGTGTTGGTGCACACACCACACATATTGACATGCCAAGTTCTCAGACGCAACAAGTGAATAGATCCAGTGGTGGGCTGGCAGCTTATAAGCCCGCTCTCACATGTCGCTTGGCTTGGCATTCAACTTTTGAAAACATCCACAACATCCACAGGGAAATCGCAGAGGACTGGACGGGTTGGAATATCTACACACACAACCCATTGTCTCATCCTCTCCATAAGCATTGTGTCTCAGCTGGTAAAAGTTCAGATGAAGTCATCGGAGAGATGTACTCCTGGACATACATACTGTAGAAAGGGGGGAGACGAAGGGGAGGGAGTCTAGACTAGACAGTGGGGGAAGTATGGTGGATGGAGGGGTTTAAAAGAAAAGGCAGAATGACATCAGCATACATAGGAAGTGAGGGGCTAGTCTTAACACACTCTCCTCTGACTCCAGTGTCTGCTAACATCACAGCCTAAATCAAAAATACAGACCAAGAGCTGCAGCCCTTTAAAAAGAGAAAGCAAAGAGGCAAGGAGAGGGGAGTTCCCCCCAATGTCTGAGTGAGTTTGTCTGCCGCCTGGAGAAGGAACACCAGGAAACTAGATGCTGGCTACCCACTCAGCTACAAAGATCCCTCTTGGAGCCAAATTTGTTGTTCATAAAAACACACCGACTGACAGAGCAACGACCCATATTGGCCAGGCCAGCACACCATTCACTCCTGTGGCAGCTTCTCTGATACAAGGACCAGACCAGCTCCTCCTGGACATGATATTGTGCCAGACCACTCTGGGTGCCTGCCTTGGATCATCATACTGATGTATTCGCCACAGACCACGTCACAGCAGGGCATTTATACTGCTGTGTGGCAGATTATACTGCCTACTGCAAGGCTGAGACGCCCATAATATGCAAGACAGAATACTCTCAGTGTCTCAGCAGCTCTACAGGGGTACTACTACCCTACTGATAGAATGCTGATAGTCACAGCATGTTTGCAACACAGACTGAGAAATCACATTCCTGCTATGTGTCAAGCATCTCATGTAGCCTGCACTGTGGAGGGTTTCACACCAATAAGATGTGATTGTTACAGGCTATGTGTAATTGGTTTTGCGGGACATTTCAACCTGAAGACAGATTCAAAGGTCAGAATTTAATTAAAATGCCAGAAACTGGCTTAGAATTTGAGGATGATTGTATCAAAAAGGGTTTATTTTCCTTTTGCGTCTGAGTTAATGCGTTTTCCATGATGAAATGGCTACTCTTTTCTAATGACATGCTCAGGGCTTAACACAGCAGATGTATCTGTAACCACACTTAAGGTCATGGAATTCCTCAGTACATATTCAATTAAAATAATAATTGGATGGAAGCTGCGCGCGTGCGTAAAAGTCTCCAAAATGATGTACAAAATGTAGGCTCTGTGTCGAGGCCTCATGAAAGTAATGTTCGCGAACGTAACCCCTGATTTTTAACATTTGGGGGTTCTGTAACAAAAATAGTTTCAGTGCGCGATACAGGAACACAATAAGGCTCTCTTGGACGTACCCAAAACATTATATATATAAACAAACCTCCATACTGCTGGCGTTGCTTATTTACATGTCACCTTAGGGTTGCAACATCTTGCAAAATAAGATATGTCTCGAAAAACCAACTCACCTAGCAGAATCGGCCAAGTAAAATTCCACTGCATATCCGAAGTAACTCCCGTTTGGTCCGCTATAAACTGCGGGGTTCTCCACGTCCAAGTTGAACGCTTCGCAGAATGGCTGAGAACATCGGAGTAGAAGAACCCCAATACTACAAAGAAGCATGCGGATAAGAACGACGGCTGTCCCCGGCGTTTTGGTGCGAAATCCTTTCATCCCCATTTTAGGAATAAATAAATCCACTAAAGTTTGTTTGAAAGGCCAAAAATGTCCCAACTTCAGCGATTTCAAATCCAAACAGCCCCTGAAATAGCGGTTAAGTCTATCTAAACTGCATCCCTGTAACTCTAGCCGGGTAGTATCTCATAAATGCTCCGTCAGCTTCTCTCGGCGTCCTCCTCGGACCTCTCTCTTCTTCAGTTCACTTCTCTCTCCTTCACTACTCTCTCTCCCTCTCCTCACCTAATTGACGGGACGACTAGGGAGTTCCTTGACTCGTGACAAACTTTTGGGGAGGTGGAGCCTGTAATTCACAAAAAGTTCGGAGAGAACTCTTCTCAGCTCTACTTCTCAGCCGCTACTATCTGAGAACAAACCTCTGCCAATCTGGTCTGGTGGTACTAGTGTGGTCCTGGTCTGGACGGTCCCTGTAATCCTTTTCGGCAGCGGAAATCTGAGAGAGAGAGAGAGAGAGAGAGAGAGAGAGAGAGGGGGGGAGAGGGAGAGAGAGAGAGAGAGAGAGAGATGCTTATCTGATGCGAACATGATTAACCAAATGAACAATGAATCTCAAGTGTTGGATGCTAATCTCGTTGCTATGTTGACAGTTTCAACATGAATTTGCTGTCAGACAATCAATGGATAGGCTAACATGTTTGTAGATAAATAAATCTGGAATGTAGATTGTTTAAAAGTAGGCTATATGTTTGACAATAATGACATGATCCTCAATGAATGCCACCTGAGGGACTGCGGCATTAGACGTAGGGAAAACAATTCTGCGTTGGTAGCCAAAAAAGAAGATCAGGCCGGTCCAGGCCCAGGTCAATATTTATTTTAACGGCAACCCTGTTTGAGGGCGTAAACTCCGGGAGAGTGACCAACATGGACGAGGTGACCTCATGTAGTATGCACTCGTCACATGAGCTAATGCAGAACGGCACCCACACACCACTCAGAAGAACACGTGCTCGATGGAACACATTACCATCTCCATCAGCAGCAGTGGAAAAGCCACCCTCCATTACAAACACCCAGAGGTATTTGATGATGACCTCGTATTCATATTCAATGATGTATAGAAGATAATGGCAGGTCCCACTGGAGGAGCTCCGATGGGAGGATGCGTACAGTCAAATCCTCAGTGTTCATTTTCCATGAGGAGGTGCTCAGCCTCCCTGACAAAGAACAGAAGTCCAACTACGTATGAGGCTATGAGCCATCCAGTTGTTAACGTCATCATTACGTAGACGTATGGACCAGCTCCAAAATCCTCTTGGGTCTTTCCAACCACCCCCGGCCCTTACCAGACCCAGAGTCTGTTTTTATTTACAGACCGTGACCTTAGACCCCGTCTATCTCAGTGTGATCCACTCCCTGATCCCTGCCTGGCACGGGGTAAAGTCAAATAGGAATGAGTTACTGATTATGTGTGTGAGAAGAGCAGACCTGCCCAAGCATGATGGGATGTGGACTGATAATAGGCCGCTATCGGCTTTAGTTTAAACCGTTACTTGCCAACCTTAACCTGCACAGGGAGGGAGACTCTCTTTCTGACACACTCCCACATCTACCATACACAAGTACTATCCACATGATCGCACAAATGCAACGTGAGCATGCTTGGATCCACACCATGCACAAGAACATGCATTTGAACTCTAAGTTCATGTGTGTGTCTGGAGCTGTCACACACAGTTCATAGATAGATCCTATCCTCAGGCGTTTCTCTACGGTGGTCTGCCCCGAGTGTCCACATTTAATTCTATTACTCTCAGCCAAGGGGGCATGACAGACACACACACAGACTATATATAAACTCATTGTCATGGATCAGTGCCATCAGTCAAAGAAGAACAACGTGAGCCTTTGTGCTAGAGGGCATGATATGGGGAGGTCAATATATATATATATACTCATCTTCCATCATTCATTGTCATAATGCAGCTGAAACATGACAGCAATTTAACAGACTATAAACTATAGAGAAGAATGATTTCCCCACCTAGTCATACACAGTAACATTTAGTGTTCATCAACTTTTTATCTCAACCTTTCAGGGTTACATGAACACTCCGGATTTGACCGTGTAGCTGTTCTTTGAAGAAGGAACTCCCTCTCTGGACTACCCCACCTCCTTGGATTCCAGAGTCTCTTGCACTCCCCCGTGTCTCCAAGACGTGGATGATAGTGATGACGTGTTGGTGCACACACCACACATATTGACATGCCAAGTTCTCAGACGCAACAAGTGAATAGATCCAGTGGTGGGCTGGCAGCTTATAAGCCCGCTCTCACATGTCGCTTGGCTTGGCATTCAACTTTTGAAAACATCCACAACATCCACAGGGAAATCGCAGAGGACTGGACGGGTTGGAATATCTACACACACAACCCATTGTCTCATCCTCTCCATAAGCATTGTGTCTCAGCTGGTAAAAGTTCAGATGAAGTCATCGGAGAGATGTACTCCTGGACATACATACTGTAGAAAGGGGGGAGACGAAGGGGAGGGAGTCTAGACTAGACAGTGGGGGAAGTATGGTGGATGGAGGGGTTTAAAAGAAAAGGCAGAATGACATCAGCATACATAGGAAGTGAGGGGCTAGTCTTAACACACTCTCCTCTGACTCCAGTGTCTGCTAACATCACAGCCTAAATCAAAAATACAGACCAAGAGCTGCAGCCCTTTAAAAAGAGAAAGCAAAGAGGCAAGGAGAGGGGAGTTCCCCCCAATGTCTGAGTGAGTTTGTCTGCCGCCTGGAGAAGGAACACCAGGAAACTAGATGCTGGCTACCCACTCAACTACAAAGATCCCTCTTGGAGCCAAATTTGTTGTTCATAAAAACACACCGACTGACAGAGCAACGACCCATATTGGCCAGGCCAGCACACCACTCACTCCTGTGGCAGCTTCTCTGATACAAGGACCAGACCAGCTCCTCCTGGACATGATATTGTGCCAGACCACTCTGGGTGCCTGCCTTGGATCATCATACTGATGTATTCGCCACAGACCACGTCACAGCAGGGCATTTATACTGCTGTGTGGCAGATTATACTGCCTACTGCAAGGCTGAGACGCCCATAATATGCAAGACAGAATACTCTCAGTGTCTCAGCAGCTCTACAGGGGTACTACTACCCTACTGATAGAATGCTGATAGTCACAGCATGTTTGCAACACAGACTGAGAAATCACATTCCTGCTATGTGTCAAGCATCTCATGTAGCCTGCACTGTGGAGGGTTTCACACCAATAAGATGTGATTGTTACAGGCTATGTGTAATTGGTTTTGCGGGACATTTCAACCTGAAGACAGATTCAAAGGTCAGAATTTAATTAAAATGCCAGAAACTGGCTTAGAATTTGAGGATGATTGTATCAAAAAGGGTTTATTTTCCTTTTGCGTCTGAGTTAATGCGTTTTCCATGATGAAATGGCTACTCTTTTCTAATGACATGCTCAGGGCTTAACACAGCAGATGTATCTGTAACCACACTTAAGGTCATGGATGGAATTCCTCAGTACATATTCAATTAAAATAATAATTGGATGGAAGCTGCGCGCGTGCGTAAAAGTCTCCAAAATGATGTACAAAATGTAGGCTCTGTGTCGAGGCCTCATGAAAGTAATGTTCGCGAACGTAACCCCTGATTTCTAACATTTGGGGGTTCTGTAACAAAAATAGTTTCAGTGCGCGATACAGGAACACAATAAGGCTCTCTTTGACGTACCCAAAACATTATATATATAAACAAACCTCCATACTGCTGGCGTTGCTTATTTACATGTCATCTTAGGGTTGCAACATCTTGCAAAATAAGATATGTCTCGAAAAACCAACTCACCTAGCAGAATCGGCCAAGTAAAATTCCACTGCATATCCGAAGTAACTCCCGTTTGGTCCGCTATAAACTGCGGGGTTCTCCACGTCCAAGTTGAACGCTTCGCAGAATGGCTGAGAACATCGGAGTAGAAGAACCCCAATACTACAAAGAAGCATGCGGATAAGAACGACGGCTGTCCCCGGCGTTTTGGTGCGAAATCCTTTCATCCCCATTTTAGGAATAAATAAATCCACTAAAGTTTGTTTGAAAGGCCAAAAATGTCCCAACTTCAGCGCTTTCAAATCCAAACAGCCCCTGAAATAGCGGTTAAGTCTATCTAAACTGCATCCCTGTAACTCTAGCCGGGTAGTATCTCATAAATGCTCCGTCAGCTTCTCTCGGCGTCCTCCTCGGACCTCTCTCTTCTTCAGTTCACTTCTCTCTCCTTCACTACTCTCTCTCCCTCTCCTCACCTAATTGACGGGACGACTAGGGAGTTCCTTGACTCGTGACAAACTTTTGGGGAGGTGGAGCCTGTAATTCACAAAAAGTTCGGAGAGAACTCTTCTCAGCTCTACTTCTCAGCCGCTACTATCTGAGAACAAACCTCTGCCAATCTGGTCTGGTGGTACTAGTGTGGTCCTGGTCTGGACGGTCCCTGTAATCCTTTTCGGCAGCGGAAATCTGAGAGAGAGAGAGAGAGAGAGAGAGAGAGAGAGAGGGGGGGAGAGGGAGAGAGAGAGAGAGAGAGAGAGATGCTTATCTGATGCGAACATGATTAACCAAATGAACAATGAATCTCAAGTGTTGGATGCTAATCTCGTTGCTATGTTGACAGTTTCAACATGAATTTGCTGTCAGACAATCAATGGATAGGCTAACATGTTTGTAGATAAATAAATCTGGAATGTAGATTGTTTAAAAGTAGGCTATATGTTTGACAATAATGACATGATCCTCAATGAATGCCACCACTGTGGTGGTATGGGGGGAAATTAACTACCTAAGCCACACAGGAGAGATATATATGCCTATCTCACAGTCACAATTGAATACTCATAGTAAAAGTGAAAGTCTCCCATTAAAATACCAATTCAGCAAAGTCTTACAATAGGCTACCCATTTTCAACCTATCTCCATATAATTATTAGTCTTCTCTATGGCTCATTAAATGTGTACCATTTCTGTCTACTCACCCTAGTGTCTCAGAGGATTGCTATTGACAGTTCACAAACCTGCTTTACCAATGACATCATCAGCCATGTTTGGTCAATTCAAACAAGATTTAATTCAAACCTTTTTTTTGTGGAATTTCCAGGAAGAGCAAGGCTGTAGTTTTAGAAGCTTGGAATCCCCATCCATGATGTCATTCGTTTCTGAATGTATTTGCGTATCAAAAGTATGCTTAAAATATAACTATCATGTAATGCGTACTTTTCTCTCTCACTGAGCTTTATGTTTATTCTGTCATCTTACAGGTGAATGTGTTCAGATCTTCAAATATAGAGGACTGATGACCATTTGACAGATTTTAGAGAAAATTTGAGAATGCTGAAAAGTCATTCCCTCATTGCACATAAAGACAACATTTCAACTTTCAACTCAATTTGTGAATTCCTCCTCGCTTTAATAAATTGTAATATGATACTACATAGGTTACTCATCTAAGATGATAATACTGTATTATGGTGCAGTAATGAGTGATGCCATCTTCCTTGGTATAGCAATAGGTATGGGCATGCTGTCAGCATTCATTACTTTTTCACTATTTTCATTAGATTAGTAATGTGCGAGTAAGCAAATGTATTGGGGTAAAACAATTATATCTTCTTTAAAATTGTAGTATAGTAAATTAAATTAGACACAAAAACATGTCACGTAATGTACAAAGTACTTAAATAAAGGAACAAAGTATTTTTAGTAAGTAGCTACTATACTTCCTCTGACCTCTGCGGATAATGGATATGACAGCATTGTATACTATAACAGAGCATTGCTATTTTGCGGCATCATTTTGGGTACATCATTTCAGTGATTTTTGTCAGAAACTGGGAAAAGCGAAACAAAGGCAATTATACTGGTCAAATAACCCAAATCTGCCTAATGTACTACTGTGTGAAAACAGAATAATTACTTAAGTATTATGTAAATCCCCACTAAATACACCTTTATTTCATAGCGTGAGACTGGCTCAATGTGTGATCCATGTGTGCCCTACTAATTACAATGTTGATCTGATTCTGAAATATGATGTTCTCTGATGCCAATGGGGTGTGGGAAGATTTAGTATATATGCTTCTGAGTCACACGAGACCCACGCAGTTGGAAAGTGGTTAGGCTGCAAGAAGCAGCCTCACACTGAAGTGAGACCTTTAATAAAGTGATCCAGGCTTGCTGGAATTAGTGGCTGTTGATTTAGCTGATTCACTTCAAGCCCAGAGGATTGAGCACCAGGGCCAAATGTGGCTGGGTGGCAGTATAGCAACATAAGGTTGATTTATGCTTGGTTGCACACTGTGTAGCGCACCAAAAATAGCTGATCTACAAGCTTGCGTTGTGAGCTAAGTTGTCGATCTGCCATTTTTGGTGCATGGCATGGTGCGCAACCAAGTTTAAATCAGGCATTAGTATCTTTTACTGTCAAGTGTTGCTCATATTTATAACTGCTCTGTGCCCAATAGAGAAGAAGGAGGGTCATTTTCTGAAGACTGCCCAGGGGCCAGTCCACAGCTGTTGGGGTCAACGTAATGGTTCAAAGCCCTCCTCTACTACTCTCACTCTGTTTTTAGGAGCACATGATAAGCTTGCAGAAGAAATAAACCTAGAGTTTACAGGGTGGTTGCCATTCCAAGACCTTGTCACCATCTAAATTATTTTGGGTCCAAACTTTCCCACTGAAATTTGTTTTGCTTGCTTACCAACCTTTCAAAACATTTTTAATCCTTCTGCAATTATTGTGCCTCCACCTGCCACAAACACATTGATTCATTTTAATTTGGTACTGGATGTCATTTTGATTTGTGTGTCTGGATAGTCCAAAGCCTGGCGGTGGTCATAGTTAGTCATCATATTCAGCTATGCACAGACTCATGACCTCATGAGAAAATTAGTTGAGGTCAGTCTACAGGGGGCGAGTGAAATACTTAGGTATACTGTCGATGAAATTGATATGACACTATATTATCACTCAACAGTTTTCTATGGGCCTTTTCTGCTTCCTGTGGAGGTCAGGTCACACATACAATATCTCTCCTAGCATCCAGTAGCCATGAGCCGCATGTGTCTTAACCCGCCACGTATGTCGGAGTCGTGAGTCTTAACCGGCCACGTATGTCGGACTATTGGTACGTCGGACTAACGTATGCCCCCCCATACACACATACACGTACGGTATGCTATACCAAATGCAAAAATGATAACCTATTAAGCCAGGACTTGCCAACTTGGAAGCCTCATCTATGTGCTAGGTCCAAGGCCTCACTGTCAGCATGCCTGTCTTTGATTGAAAAGAGCCTGTATTTGTTTGTAAACCTTGCACATACACACAGTACATGCAGACATGAACCAAAACCAAAACCTCAAAAGAATTGGCTTCGGAATAATGTGTACACATTTGTACCGTTAGCATTTTTGTTACACGAAGTTGGATGCTGTTCCCTTTTTGATGATGCATGATGGGGAGTGGATAACTGAACGGTATTTTCCATTTCCCCCCAACTGTGATTTCCGTTGAAAAGTGGGTGTGGATATTCCAATGCCTGTGCATTGACATCACTGCAGGGCCACTATGGCAACAGATATGGAGTGCAACAAAACACTTCTAGGACACTTCACAAGACTATAAACAGCTGGCCACCTTTCTACAAATATAGCTCTGACACACTTGCACTTGCACTTACCGTATACAGGACGCACATACATACAGTATATGAGGGCTTACAAACACACAGTAACAAAGTTATGAACACACACATGTACACACTGCTACAATACACACTCAGACATACACACTCTTTTGGGCAACTGAGCACGTGTCTTTCCATATACTGGGACACATTATTAATAGCACAACCATAAGGCCTGCAGTCACTATTATTATTATCTTGGCACAGTTATATGCAGTTATATGTTGTTAAATGATGTGAACCCTTTTCATTGAGACAACTGCGGAAACTTCTAGTCATTGACTTAAAAATCGCTGGCAGCGTGACAAATTCTATGGAGGAGTTATTGATTATTGTCACTCTGCCCCCCAACATTTGTATTATCAACTATAATATTATAATTTTAACCACTTTCAACCTGGCGTCCCTACATATCATTATTTGAAATGAGCGAACATGGGAGATCTATACCATCTCACAACACGTCACATTGTATATGCTTGTTGATTAGCTATTTTAGCTACTTTGTCATATACTGTAGGATGGTTAATACTTCCCAAACCTTTGACTCTTAAAGAGGTTATGCAGTGATTTTTACTCCCTAAAACATGATCATCAGGTATTAAGATTATACTAGGAGAAAGAGTTTTTGGCTCCTGTTTTTGGCTATATAGAAGTGTATATTTGTACGTCTGTAAATATTTTTGATGAATTGAAAACGGTGGGCCCTATTGTAAACAAGTGTAATGCTTTTATGGTGTCGTCCACTCACAGTTAACAGTTTTTGTATTGAGTTGTGCTTGAAATGTACTGTAATTCTGCAAACTGTTAATAAATACTTCAATCAATCAATCAAAACAGTGAGGGGAAAAAGGGGTGGGTGGGGGATTCTACGGGGGCCAGTTTCGAATTGCAGCCGTCCATAGTGCCCTTTGGGAGCGGATTTGAAGGAGTCAAGGGATTCGCATGTCTTAATGACTGTTGGTAGTGCGTTCCACATTTTGGTGGCATAGGAGCGAAATTAATTTCGTCCCTTGTTTGTGCTATTCTATCATAATTTCAAGTGTTGCTTTTGATAAAGGTCTGCAACACCATGAAAAACCGATTAGTTGCGCAAATAAAAGTACTTGAGAGGAATTCACTACTGTAGCCTATAGGCCTTAACATTGCAGGACCTGGTCTTGATCTCTAAAGCTTAAGCTTTAAAACCTGTATCAAAATACATTTTAAGCACACAGAGTTGGCCTTCCTTCCTTCCTTCCTCCTTATATTATGTATCCCTGTCACTCTCTCCATGTTTTCCACTTCTCCCTGCTTTTCTACCCTTCATCCTCTCTCTCTCTCTCTCTCTCTCTCTCTCTCTTCCACTGTTGTGATGTCGTGATACACATCTAACTGACAGGAAATTCCTCCAATGTAAAGTCCTGCCTGGGCTTCCTGCACTTCAGACTACTGTGCACACATGCACATAACTTCTCTCACGCATTCTTTCTTTCTTTCTTTCTTTCTTTCTTTCTTTCTTTCTTTCTTTCTTTCTTTCTTTCTTTCTCTCTCTCTCTCTCTCTCTCTCTCTCTCTCTGTCTCTCTCTCTCTCAATTCAATTCAAAGGAGCTTTATTGACATGAGAAAGCATACCTTTATTGCCAAAGCAAACAAACAAAACAATCAAAACAAAACAATGTATGTACAAATAAATATTGAATAAATATAGGAATAAAATAAAAGTGTAAACAGAGCTGTGATAAATTGCAACTTATAAAATCTTTGTGACAAGTAGCAGCAATTTATTCAAATGTAATTGAATTAAAGTTAGTTGCTCTGTATATACCAATATGTGGTGTAAACAAATCTCTCTCTCTCTCTCTCTCTCTCTCTCTCTCTCTCTCTCTCTCTCTCTCTCACACACACACACACACACACACACACACACACTCTCTCTCTCTCTCTCTCTCTCTCTCTCTCTCTCTCTCTCTCTCTCTCTCTCTATCTCCTCTCTCTCTCACACACACTCTCTCTCTCTCTCTCTCTCTCTCTCTCTCTCAGCACAAATACCAGTCCACTTCTCCCTGTAACTTTGTGCATGTACAGTAGAAAGAGGAAGGGTGGTGGCGTGTTGTGTTGTTGATCTCTCTGGTACGTTTAATACTGGACGACAGATTTGTCATGAAGGAGTGGAACTCCTGAGTTTGGCTGTCCCTTGTTTTCAACACATTCTCTTAGCAACGTAGAGGTTGAGTGAATCATACCATTGTTTTAGACAGGGGACTCGATCGTCTCTGGAGGACTCCTTACAAGGCAAAATCCTCCCCTTAATACTAACACAAGCATGGTCCTTCTGTATTTCGTCGCCATCTCTTATTGTTGAGAATGAGATTTTATTGTGGAACCCCCCATGAACTTCAGGCGATGTGGGCGAGCAGCAACATGATCCTAAGAGTGTCCATTGTTCAATTACCTTGTTAAAGTGGCCACAAACCATCTGAAAATGAGCAGTTGAGTTTTATGCACATCCGCTAATCTGTCTGAGGGAGCAGAGCAGTAAAGCAGCAGTGTGTGTGCTGATGGGGGGTACAAACTCTGCCAGAGACATTCCACATCCCATAACACATAACTATCTCCTAATACCAACCCTGACCTGTCTGCATTTACAATGTGTCTGTGAGCCTTCACAATGTGGATCACACACACTCTCACCCCTGTCTCTTTTAAAGACGCGTTTGATGTTTCACAAACTTTGTGTAATGACACAAATTTTGATTAACAACGTAGTATGAGGACATATTTACACAGTACGTTCTCTAAATATAAATATAAAGATGAACATTGGACTTAAAGGAGCATTCAGTGATTTGGGTGATTTGGAAAAACCCCCGGTCCGCCCCGGTAACAAGATGTGCACATATACTACAGTGGGGGGGGACACGACAGGCCAACAGCACACACACCAAGGTCCACCCCCGCTCGATCATGATTGGTGGAAGGCCCCTCTCTATCATGACTGATCATGGGCCACCTAGACAAAAACGAAACCTAAGGTTTTTTGACCCCCAGGGGTTAACTGGGGACAGGGAGGAACTCCTTATATGGTCAGCACACTCTATAGTATTGAGGATTATCACAACAAAACAAAAAAATAAGTGATATTTGAATTAAGTGAAATCACTGAATATACCTTTAAGATTCAATATGGGTAAATAAGTACATTCACTTCAATATAAAAGTAATATAGATATCAGATAATTAATCACAATCAGATGAAGCTAAGGGATATAAGATGTTAAACCAACTATGAATGAACTAAATATCTCACAAAGAGCCTATGGAAGAAAAAAAAAAGTTGAAAACATTTGAACAAGCTGATTGGTTGATGGTTCAATTGAAAAAGACACGTCCCCATTCTCATCCTCCATGGTACGGGTGTCATGTTTTATTTGCATGGCCTATTTGTCTCTCAGAATAATGTGCGCCCCCTGACCCCCTTGTGTGTTTTCTTATTGGGGCGGCTGTGCTGTGGGGCTGCTGGTGTGCGAGGCCTTGCAGTGAAGGAATGCAGTTGTAAAGCGTGTATCTGGGGGTACAGCAGGAGAGGGCAGTGAATCAGTGTGACCACTGCATAGCCTGAGGGTATTGTTTCATTCTCACAAACATGCACACATGTGCACACATGTGCATGTGCATGTACGTATGTAATTATACACATTCGATCCGCGTTCACTGCACTGCTGTAGTGACAATTTCACTCCATGAAGGGGAACGAAAAATGCCAAATATACTGTAAGTTTGTAGAATTTGTAGTTTAAGACTAAAGATCAGATTAATAGAGCTTTGTAAATGTGCAAATATCTTCACACATTTACAACCTTACTGTCCATACAGTTGTTTTATTCTTTTTTGTTTCATTTTTTTTCAACAAAAATGTGACATGAAGAAAAATACTCATTGCATCATATCTCTGAATCCCCTCATACAATCTTTGAAGCTGGTGTAAGTTGGCGTGTAAGTCACTAGACCAGCTGTGACATCTAAATCTCTTTGTTATTAACGGCGGATGGCACTAGCAGACACAACACTATTGTGCACACTCTCATCACTCCATTGACAAAGAAGATCCTAGCAGAGATTGATGGAACAAGACGAATTGAATGTGCCCAGCTCCTCTTTTCCAAAAGAAAGCTTCATTATGATTATGAATTATCACTTTTATTTTGTAGATTGCATTAGCAAACTTTGCGCTAGCACAGGAATGTTTAAAAAAACAATGTTGTCTTGCTATCTACCATAATTATGCTCTGCCAATTTCCTTTGTTTTCCAAAGGCATTTGTTTACCAGGCTGTGTCTTCCTGCCTGCAACATGGACAGGAAGCACATGTATTACATAAATATTCCTTTCATTTTCATTTTTCCAATGATGCAGTGTCATTCGATATATAGTCCACAACATTTAAATATTGCAGTTGTTCCATGCTGATAAAGGTTTCATTATTTCTACCCTATCGAACAACTAAGTATTTCCTGACATATTGTGTTCTATGTCCTGTCCAGACTGCAGCAGAGGCCAGCGTACAGCATGGCTATGTAGAGCTTTCATAAGAATGTAGGCCTACCGTACTTCAGCAGGAGTGTGCGTCACTGTCACCTTCTGTAAATATAAAAAAAAATGTTTATGAGGGTGAGTCACAATGTTTCCCATTAAGACCATACACATACCCCCCTGCACGGCACGCTCCTCCTTATAAGTCAATGTTGATGCTAATGCAATCCAGATCACTGAGGTGTCACACAGACCCACACAGCCTTATATAGAAGCTAACAGAAGTGTAGCCCATGATCGGCGCATTAGAGTATCTGCAGGCGGGGGGCATGGTCATGTGTGAACCAACATACAAAAGGGATTCTGTCATCGCTCTAATCATGTAAAAGTCACAGGCAGGTCATGTCTCGTGGTGGACTGGAGAAGCTGCCTGGGAGTAGCTGATATCCTCCTATGAGTCAGGGTCTCTCAACCTCAGCGGAAACACCGGAGGAAGGGGTCTTGGGAATGATTGGCGTATTAATATCTGTTTGTTTGGGGGGCAGGCTCTAGGAGAGGAGTCAGCGGAGGCGTGACACACATCATGTCCTCCTTCGGGATGGGGTTACATCCCAAACAAACCAAAGCATGGTCACAAGTAAACTGCAGAGGGAATGAAGTGTCCACTCAAATGAAAAGGTCCAGGGTCAGGAACATTATTGTGGTTCCAACGCTAAGGTTATCCCACTGCTTGAAATCTGATACATCCTGAACTTGAATAATATTGATCCAGTCTTTGATATCCCGGCAGAGCTAACATACACTCTCCACCTGTTCTCAGAGTTAGACTGAGCCTATGCCATGCTATGCCTACTGTTTGGTTCGATTACAATGTGTTGTTTAAGTGTTGTTTAATGCAGTCTTAAGGGTATGGTTTATACATGCACAATCATTTAATTCTGAGAGTGTACAAATAGACCTAAATGGAAACGTTTCTGTTAGGAATTTGGGCAACATGTAACGTAAAAAGAGAAAAACTAGAAAAAGTGCCCTTCTGGGCACAGGTCTCCACCAGGAGTGTGTGTGATGTTTGGCAAAATGTTTAGGAGTAATATAAACATGTTTATTTGGGGGGGGAGTGTGTGTGTGACGCGACTTGGCCTGTTGTAGTGCCACCATGAGGCTGATTTGAAAACTGTCAAGTGGCATTTCTTCCTCAGCCTAGTGGGAATAGGCATGCACAGTTTCACCGCAATCGGACGCTGCGATTTGTACAAAACGGGTACAAAACGGGCTACTCCTGAAACCTTTAGAAGCAAATCGTAGCCAATCAGGATGGATAATTATGAGAAATCAAACGATCACATGACTATGGAGAGCATGTGTACCGATTTGCGTGAAATTTGGATAAAATCTGAAGGAGTAATATTAGAAAATGTGTTTTACATATGTCGGCCTCCTGGTGGCGCTATAAAGAGCATGTGAAAAATTCCAGGCAAAGGTTTTTCCTTGGCCTCTAGGGAGTGTGCATATACACAGATCGGTGCAGTTATAGGTAAAAACACAAATCGGCCAGTTATAGCACCACCATGAGGCTGAGTTGAAAATATTCAAGTGGCATTTCTTCCTCGGCCTAGTGGGAATGTGCGTGTAATATTTCACGGAAATCACACAATGTGTTCATGATTTGCAGCATTTTGTTTGAAACGGAGCACTCCTGCGAACTTTGGAAGCCAATCTTAGCCAATCAGGATGGAGTCTGAAAAATCTGAAAGACCTGTTTAGTTGAATGGCTCTGGAGAGACTGTGTACCAATTTGCGTAATGTTTGTTCAAAATATGTAGGTGTACTGTCAAGAAATGTGTCCTCCTGGTGGCGCTATAACAGGCCAATGTGAAAACTTTGGGGCAGAGGTTCAGCTCTGGCATTCAGGGAGTGTGTGTGCAGAGTATGGCTGCGATCAAGCGAACAGTGCCAGAGATTAGCTGTTCACAGACGGACAGACGGACACACGGACGGACTCACAGACGGAGTGCAAAACATACTCTCTCCCCATGCCTTCGGCCTGGAGGAGACAATAATAATAACACAGAAATAAAACAGAATTGCTGTTAGAGCAGTGATGCGCTCTGGGACATCTCTATGGAAAATGTTTCAGCAGCCCTTTCAGATTTTGGACAATAGTTAATAGTAATCTGCTCCAGCATACTCCAGCTATAAGAAATGCCAAATTTAAATAGCGTGTTCCAGGCTACAATATTCTCTTCTGTCTAACAGTTCCTATTACAGGAAAGGCAGGTTTATCCATACTGAGTGGAATACCAAAACCATTCCCCCTCTCACACCCCCATGTTTTTGGATACCACATTGGCTGGATGACCTTGGCATGTTTTATCAAAGAACACACACGCACACACACACACGCACGCACGCGCACACGCAAGGCACGCACGCACGTGCACGCACGCACGCACGCACGCACGCACGCACACACACACACACACACACACACACACACACACACACACACACACACACACACACCAGTGCCACGTCTCCATAGCTCAGTCATTTATTATAGTTGGTAGGCCTATTACCACTCAACGCAGTCTAACAATCCCAGTCTTCCTGCTTTTGTGTTCTGGAATGTTATGTTTTGTTACTGCTAATGCGCTGCCAGTGCTTCAAATCAAATCCACAGCTGACGTCTTAAGGACATGTGTTGCCATGTCGCCTGCAAAACAAACTTGTGACTTGTTGTGACAACACAACACTGTCCGTCGAATGCATGTTGGAGAATGTATCATAATCAGGCACAGAAAAGCATGTTAAGGCACCATTATCCGCTGGGCTACCATGTCCCGCAATAAAATTCCATTAACTCGTCATTATAATAATAAAGACAAAATACCCCTTCCTGCAGGCTACATGATTACGACAAGCAGAGCAACTGGTACTAATAATGTAATGCAGCTGAAGAGGAGCATGTGAAGGACCACCTACACACACCAGAGCAGCCGACAAGAAGGTGCTCCTGTGGGAAAAGAAAATGACAACCAATAGGGCCTGGCCTCCCCTCTCTCACTGAAATAATTTTGATAGTGGAACACCCAGGCAGAGAACAACAGGAACAAATATTTTCCTTTCCAGTGGCTGTCTGCCCATAAAACCACAGGGGTTAGATGGTGCCTGAGAATACCTCAGATTGGGTCGGAAACAGGTTAAAATGCCAAATAACTTTAGAATCACTGACCACTAGAATCTGGGAGATGTGTTTTGATATCCTCCCTTCTATGTTTGATAGAGGCAGAACATCTCTGACAGGATGATAAGAAAACCAGTGAAAAGTTCCAGCTGAATTGTGAGGTATAATTCGGTTTGAAATGTTACTCAATAATGCCCCATCATGATCAGTATTACTGCACTTCCACAATAATTCAATAAAACAACAACGGCATAATAATATATAACATACTTTTGAGGGGCGCACATTAAATTCCCATTGACAATGAATGGAGAATTTACGTCATATGTGGATGAGCAAATCGGCTATTTTTGTCATATACAAAATTCCCATTGACAATGAATGGATGATGTACGATCATAAGAGCACCCCTCACTTCACACGGGTATAATTTTTTAAGTGAAACATAATAATTACACTTTACTTTGAACCTCTTGTCAGGAAGTGACACAGCCATTCTGAATACTGATTCACCCCCCAGTCTAGCTTCACTTGGGAGCTAAATATCTCACCCAAGGAGGAATTGACCATTCAAGGCTATACCTATCTCACTGTTTAATGACCCTGGGGATCAACGTTAGTAGCCTAATGTTTGTGTTAGAATGCTGATTCACTCTCACTAATGGAGAGTCCTTTGGAAAGTCTGTGCACAGGATGTCTTGTGACACAACATTTCTCTAACTGTGACTCTAAATAAGGCAGTGTATGTCTTTGTATGGTTTATCGATGCCTTTCCAAGTCACCAGAAGCACTCACTGTTCTTGCATGACCTGGCACACACACAAGCAATGAGAGACTGAAGTGGAGCTCTGTTCTTTATCCCTAGATGCCTCACACATGACCGGCACAGGGCACTCCCAGCAGAGAGAGAGAGAGAGAGAAGATAGTGGAGACTACTCAACAGGGGCAGAGAGGAGAGGCCCTGAAGGTCTCTAAGGAGCGTCTGAGTCACAAAATATGATTATGAATCATCTGATCCAATATCCCAAGGTCCCATATTATACACATGCAGTAATCCTCCCCTCCCTGATGATGGCCAGTAATCTACCACCATCTACCATCATGCTTCACTCGTCCCAGTTCCTCTTTTCATGTCTCTGCGACTTTCATTCTAAAGGCTCATTTACTTTGTCTCACAACGAGGGTCTTGGGATAAAGTCATAAAAGAATGAATGAAACCTGAAATTGAAATTTAATGTTGTCAGTCAGTCATCTTTAAATGGATAGTGCGCTCTGTCAAACGTTTTGTGTTTGTCTTCGCTTTTGAGTATGCATGTGTGCGCGCACACACACACACACACACACACACACACACACACACACACACACACACACACACACACACACACACACACACACACACACAGATAGACCCAAGTCTATCTGTGTCTAGCATCTGTGGGTGAGTAAGTACTGTATGTGTATCATGATGACACATTGATTTGGTGCAGTTTGGGTATTCTATAGTTACTAATTAAATTCTGGAAAAACAGATCACTGAACTGCTACATTGGACGAACTCCTATAAATATGTAATTCCTATCTGGCCAGGGAACCACATGTCTATCCACATGTGGATAGAGGGAGGGAGACTGACAGACAGACAGACGGACACCTGATAAAAGCTGCCAATTGAAATATTTCTTTTCTTTTCTTTGTTTAATTTTTCATTTCTCCTCTCTCGTTCTTCCACCTCTCCGCTTCTCCCTTACCTTTCCCCACTGCAGCAACATAGGTTCGTTGTTTGGAACTGTGTTCTGAAAACATCAGTCCTCATGTGCCTGGTTTTTATTAGTGACTTGGCACAGAACAGTGTGCGTTCTGCCTAGCTACGGGAGCTGTCAGTGTAGAGATTTCCTTTTTACAACGTATCACACACACACACACACACACACACACACACACACACACACACACACACACACACACACACACACACACACACACACACACACACACACACACACACACACACACACACACACACACACACACACACACACACACACACTCACCTAACCCACCCCCAACCCTCCGCCAGGGGACCAGAGCAACCCGGAACATTTGAGTCCACCATGCAGTCAACTCTTGCTTGTGTGGATGTGTGGGTTGCCATTGGAAACAAGCAGGGGTGGGGTCTCCCACTCCGAGGAGACTTCGTCATGGGTGCGTCCAGACTCCAGCCGCACCATATGGACCCAGTTCAACTTGCTGTGTTCTGTTCTGGCCTAACGGAGGCTGCTGGGGAGTTGAGTAAGTATGGGAATAAACAGCCTTTTGCCTTTTAATAACCCCGCTCATGTGAATGCTGGTAACCTCGTCCCCAGCAGAGGTTCCACATGAACTGAAATAGTACTGGTGTGATGGGAGGATCAGACAGAATGTTGGATGAGAGTGTGAGGTGTGGTGAGAAAAATTAACATTTGGATTCAGAAATGATTACACCAACCTTGTGAGAATCCAAGTCGTTGGTGGTGCTCCAGTATTCGAAAAACAAAATTTGTTTTGCGCAAGTCGCATACCAGCAGTCAAAGAATGTTATAATTTATTGATGCTCATGTCTTATTGGTATATACATGTACTGCATGAGCTGCCTGTGCTGCTTTCAGGCCTACAACAGTCTTCTCCTTTCTGACTGTCTTGTAAAACTCCCAAAGCCCTGATCAATGCCCTGGCACTCTGACACAAACCCTGAGCTTTGATTTCTTTGGTTTGCTGTGATTTGAGATCAGCCTGCTTAAACGTTCCCGTGCCTCCCTCTCCATGCTGTAATTGCTTCCATGTCTCTCAGTTGTGGTGCAGCAGGCTGTGCTGACGACGTTGGTAAGAGAGGTGGAGGAGAGAGCTTCTCAATAAGGCCAGCAGGGTGGGTGGGGTCATGTACTCACAGTGGCTGCATGAAGCTCACTCTCTCAGCTCAGCTGAGAGAGTCACTGCTGCGCGCTAGCAGTGTGACACTGCTATGGAGACGTCTCACTGTGAGCTAAACACTTATTCATGTTATGAGTAAGGCTTTCCCTCACTCCCAATGTACTTTTCTATTTCCATGTCGGTGACGTAGTCGTAGAGTATCCCTTAAATACCCCACGTCCTGAACCACAACCTCCTACAGCAAATTAAATTCACCACAAGGTTAGCATAAAAGGAATGTGGTATATTCAACACATAAGCAAAGTTTCTTACAGGTTCTCCTGTTTGCTCCAGGGGCCCTCTGATGTGAAATGGAGATATGCTGATTTAAAACACATTGAGGCGCGTTTAGAAAGCACAAGTTCTCACTTCTTCTATGCTTGCAACTGGAGGCCTCTGAAGATGTCATCTCTCATTAACACATGTGGCCTAGCCAAGCCTTCATATTACAGATTTAATACAATAGCCTACAAGAAAGCACCCAGGGGTGGATGAGGACAGATACAATTAGATAGATTATGTATTTATAATATCTCTGCTGTCGGGAAGAAACCACTTAACTCCAAAATATACCATTTTCAGGACATTTTTAAAACCTTATATTTTTAAAACAAAGCAATACTACCTCATCAAAGTCGGTGTTGTGACTTCATATATTGTCAATTACTTGCATGAGAGTGGGGTGGAGTTAGTTGCTTTATAAGTTTGGGGGTCCAATGGAGTTAATAGGTTTTGTCCAAAGCATTTTTTGTATGTGTGTGTGTGTGTGTGTGTGTGTGTGTGTGTGTGTGTGTGTGTGTGTGTGTGTGTGTGTGTGTGTGTGTGTGTGTGTGTGTGTGTGTGTGTGTGTGTGTGTGTGTATGTGTGTGTGTGTGTGTGTGTGTGTGTGTGTGTGTGTGCATTTGTGTGTGCGTGCAGTCAGACACAGAGACAGGCAAGGCCGGCCATATTGACAGAAAGCTAGATATTCTATAGAGGCAGAGCGAGAGAGACAAAGGGAGAAAGAATCCATGTCCAGACTGCATCCAGGTGTTCTCCACGCTGCACATCCTAACAGTAGGACTGAATTCCACAGAATTCCACAGGTGCGAAGTGGTTTTTTTGACCGCCGTCTGCCAGGTGTTCCTACATCTCATGTCTTCTGAAGATCCCTTTGATACACCAAACAGGAGGTGATGCCAGGACATCCAACAGGCAAAAATCCACATGTGCTTAACGTTTTTCTTTTGCGTGGAGAAGAGAAAGAAAACGCAGGGATCAATTTGCATGATGAACAGATATTAATACACCCACGTCCCACGTCATAGAGGAGCTCCACTTTGACAAGAGTGATGATTGTGCAGCTCGGTTTGAGGATCAAACTGAAATCTTTCATGGGGGAACAGCGACCAATTGTTCCCCTGGGATTCATGAGATATCCATTGTCCCTTATTAGCATACTCCATTAATCTGAGGATAACATGGGGTTTCTCTGCTTTCCCCCCACATAACAGGGAATATACATTATACATATGCAATAAAAAAGCAATCTAGTTAGTAGATGGGTTACTCTGCTCCCTGTGAGAGTCTACAGAATGAGGTATTGTTATAGTCCAGAGGAGCAGGACCTCAGTCTGTGACTCCTCTACTACTCACTTCCACTGTCTGAGAGCAGAGTTTAGTGGCTGAGCAAGGAAACAGATGTCTATTAATCAGTGGGGTCCTGGTGAGTCGCACCCACCAGGGTGACACAATACCCGTTCAGTACAGTGCTGACTGGTAGGTACGTATGAGTAGGCTATGTGAATAATACTAATAGGAGTCAGGCACAATTTACAAAGTGTTAGTGTTTTATGTGTGAAATAATCTTTATGAAAGGACCATAGTCTAGTTGGAAGCCTATAGCCATTGTGAACCCGGAAATGTTGAGTAACACAAAGTTCTATGAAATGATTTGTCTATTGATGTTTTCAAATTAGATAGCTAGCTAATAATATGGTCAGAGACAAAATATTTAGTTTATACGTAATTTCTTTCCCTTTTCTTCTCTTTCTATTTTCTATATCTATAAACGTACCAAGTCTCTGTACGTGTGTTCGTCTGTAATCCACGTAACCCAAGAACCGTTTGCCCCACCGACAGTGCAGTGCCCGGTGTCGAGTCAGTCAGACCCACCGCCCACGGTTGTCCAGAACCGCCACAAAAGGGCTCTTCCCGGATTCTAGACAGGGCCCCTGACCAGGCTCCATATATGGAGATGGCCTGTTCTGACATCACAACACTCCATATTTGGGCATACTTGACACAGAACGGAATAAAGGGACACAGAGAGACAGATACAGAAATCTCCATATATGGGCATAAAAGGGACACAGACAGATGGGTGGAACGGGTACTCGGACACAGGTACAACGGGTATTACATAGCCGGGTGGGTCATGGATATCCAACTTCCATTGTTACGGACTCGGTGCTCTACAGCCGGGCACCAGTCTAGTTGTGTTAATGCCAGAACAGAATAACAGCCGGATGGAAAGACACATCGTTTAACACACTATATGCTGCCCTCACACCTACGTTGCATCGCCAATCTAACTGATACGCTCACATAGATCTCTGTATCTGTCATTCCTAGTTGTCCGCCCACCGGCCAGTCAATTTTAATATAAGATGTTTGGTAGGTTGACTTCTATATGGTTGGTTGGTCTGCAGTTTGACGTCGTTACTGCATCAGATAGTGTAAGTATTACGTAAGTGAGCATTACGGTATGTAACATTGTCACATGCAATAATATAATTTCTGCCATGATCCAATGCTGCTACAACAAACAGTTAATTTAATCCACTTTACTCAGACAATGATATCATAGTTAGAGAGCTTTATACCCCAGTATTATACATAATCTAAAAACACATTATCAACACATACTGTATAAAGCCTACACAAAACATCCTGCTTCATACTACTTCCTGCCATGAGATACTTGATCATTTTACCCACACAATGTTTACTATGCAAGTGCATGCATCCAATAACATACATGCGTTTTGGGTTGACTGCAATGCCGTACATATCCTTGCCAATGTCAGATTATGCCTCTTACACAGCCCTGGGTAGGCCACCCAGCCTGGTGGAGATATACGCTCCCTTAACCCAGTAACCCCCCTTAATGTGGTTAGTTGACTGGTTATAAGTGATGGGTGCATTTGGGATTGTTAATATGATTATATGATTAGGACTGACATTTCACTGCTTGAACAGTAAATGTGTTGATTCACTTTCTGATACTTGATGCCATGAATCATGGCCCATGATGACCATCAACTGAGTTATCAGACTCGCCAGTGCACGATGATACGAGACGCATCTATTGTTATCTCATTCTCGTTATCTCATTCTGTTCTTTTCCATTTCTTATATGTGTCCCGTACTGTATATTGTGGTGAACTGAACAACATCAAACATGATGACAAAATGCGTGTGCGCGTGCGTGTGTGTGCGTGTGCGCACGTGTGTATGTGTGTGTGTGTGTGTGTGTGTGTGTGTGTGTGTGTGTGTGTGTGTGTGTGTGTGTGAGTACGTGCACACGTGTGCTTACGCATATATATATACGTGTATGTGTGGTAGGATCACAACTTCCCCTCAATCATGGTTCCTGTCTTTCTTGGAAACCTGCACGTAGTATTATTTCTGAGAAAAGAGTTATATGTCAACTTTTGCTTCAACCAGCCCTCATGGTCTGCAGATGGCAGCTCGCCCCCTTTCTGCCAGAAAGGGACGTACTGAGATAGGAGAATAGTCTATTCTAGACTTTTTCAATGCGTTTCCCCAGGCTTTCATTTTTGAGCCGAATGTGAACGAAAATAAAAGCCTGGGTACAGAGGCTAGGAGAAGGTGTGTGAAATTTCCTCCCATGGGATGTACACAATTGATGAACATATATCTATCAGATCTACAGGCTCACATGTTAATGTGTGTTAAAGGTTTTATACTTTTTTACAATTCTGAAACTATACATCTCAAATGGCCTATTATGCTATAGGGCTAGGGATATTCACAATGCTGCTCGGCAAAATCACGAGTATTAATTCAATTTGCAGTACCATAATACAGTCAAGTTTCAGGACTCTATCCATCAAATGCTACATGGCCTATTTTAATTAGTCACATGCCAATTTAATGAAACATTTTTACAGTCTAGGTGCTTTTGGAGTGTGTTATAATATTCACAGATAACAGAGGGTTTATTTTGTTGTGGTTATTCAAAAGACCTGTCTTGATGTTTACGTGCATCTGGCATGAGTGGTCTAGTCATTGTAAATCCATGAATTTATTTTCCTTTTGAGGAATTGAAAAGGGGATGAAAGGGTCTCAGACAGACAGATTGTAGGGCGTAATGGACTATACACTAATGTATGAAACCCCTGCAATGTAAACTGTGATGTAACAAATGACAGAGCTTAGCTGCAGAGTGCTATAGTAAACACAGAGACCAATGTTCCGCAGCTCTCTCTTTGTAAGTAGCATAAAGTGCATAGCTGTAGAAATGACAAGGCAGGGCACTCCACAGACAACGAACACAAAGATGAATTAATGCCTATGAGCTTTGTTTGATTATACTACGAACCAGATAAAAGAAAGGCAGATTTATTTACAGGTTTATCCTGAGATAAACCTTCTGCATATAGCTTAATGTAGGATACGTGGATACTTTTGATGTCAGTGTTTCTGGTAAAGTTAAAGCTTGTCGGCTCCTCCCAGACCCATGCCATGCTGGGAGGCCAGCGGGGCTCCTCATTAACACAGCGTGGGCCCCAATTCTAACTTGCATCATTCTCTATTAGGCAGGGACACACCCTGTACCTGCAATGAATAAAGACAACAAGTCAAAGGCACAGATTCCCAAACCTTTTAGCTCGAGATCCAAAAGAGAAATTCGCCGTTGGCCCAGGAGGTCGGGACCCAAACTAGTGAAAACAGCAGATCTACAAGCTCACAAGGCATTGCAATGTGACTTTTAGATCGCCTATTTTCACTACTTCTGTTTTGGAATATATGGTTATTTATTCATGAATTGATTTAGAAATGTTGTTTTTAATGAATGGAAAAAAAATTAAGGGGAAAAATGTAAAAGTCTTTTGAAATAAATAAAAACAAATGTAGGAAATGGAAAAAATAATAATAAAGGGGATATTTACTCTACCCATAAAAATGGTCCTGTGACCGACAAATAGACCCGACCCACTGGGTCGGGTTATAGCATGCAGCATCCTTAAGGCTGCTGCATGCTATAACCTCTGTCACCCCCACGTCCCAAAAAAGCCCCCAATCCCCTCCTTCCGCTGCTCCTCTCCACTAAATTGGTTCATCCTTTACCCCTCATCCTCACCTCTAGGCCCTTCAGTATATCATTCCCTGCCCTGTCCGTCCCAAGTAACTCTCCCCAACATCATGAGGTATTGGTCCAGGATTACGCAGGTGAAGACATATACGGAGACAGCCGGCAGGTGACCAGAAACCTCTAATTACACATCCACCTGTTAAAGATGACTATAATAATAATCCAAACAACCTTTCACAAAGAGTTAGCCTCGCACTGATAACAAAGAAAGAAAGGAAGCAAGAACATTGACGTAATGAATAAGCGGCAGCTGTAAGGAAAGAGCACGTCTCTGACTCACTGTTTTTCCACTTCAAAACCCCCTAATCAGTAAAAAGAGGGGGGAGGGGCCTTCAGGTGCCTCCACAAAGACTGCGTTGACTCACCTTGCTGCTGCCGCTGCAGAGGGAGTCAGCTGGAAAGAGCTGTGATTAGAAAATGGCATGGGGATGACCTCTCCTCCCCGGGTGACTGGACACACTCTGCAGGGGCCCTAATGAAGGGGCCAGCACTCAGGGAGCGGCCCCAGGGTCATAGGCTGATGTTATAGAGAGGCCTCTAATCTGGTCACACCCAACACAGTGGAGTGGAGTCGACGTGTGTGTGTGCGTGTGTGCGTGCGTGCGTGCGTGTGTGTGTGTGCGTGCGTGCGTGCGTGCATGTGTGTGCAACCGTGTGTGCGACCGTGTGCGTGCAAGTATGTAGGCTATATGTTCATATAAATTAGTATTATCTTAAAAAGGGCAGGAAACAACGCTCATGGAACACCACGTTACTGTTAAAGATATGAATGGGAGGCAAACCCAGTATTGCTCAGTGGTTTAGGGAGCTGTCATTGTGTCTGCCTCTGGAAAGAATCACTTATACTTTGAAAAATAAACAAGAGATGTTTGATAAGATATGGGGACGGTTTATCCAATATATTACGGTTAATGATTTATCTTATTTAATGGTGGAAACTGAAAATGTCTAATTGTATTCTCTGCAGCTATTTGGTCTTGTGGCCGTATGTTGTTGTTACCAGTAAAGTGCCCTTATTTTGATATACTGTATTTATATGTATGTACTGTATGTTTGTTTTGTTTTTTGTTTTGTTTTTTTAATTTTAAGTAATTGTATTGTCTGATGTATTATGTATTGTTCTGTTGTATTGTCTGTTTGTACAAAAAAAGAAAAATGCAATAAATATATTGTTTAAAAAAAAAAAAAAAAAAAGATATGAATGGGGAACACAGGGATTAGTGATAATAGAGACTTCAGTTGTCCTCTCTGCTTGTTGTCATGAGCGGTGCGTCAGCTCTCCAAAAAGACTCAACCATAGTAAATGCAACCTCTCTAAATGGAAATAAAAATCACACTTTTATCATTTTATCATGATAATCATGTATGATGATGTTCCATAAAAAGTCCATAGACTTTGCTGCCACATGACATCACGCAGGGGGGGGGGTCACACACAAAGCCATGCGTTGGAGTGGCTAGCGCCGCTCAAAAAGGAGACGATCTAATCATTTATATATTATATTAATTTGCAGACAGTTGCAACAGCAGCCATTCTCAACACTACACAGTTGTTGTTTTGTTTTTGTTTGTTATTTTGTTCCTAGGAATAGAGGGATTACTCGAGAACCCACTGGGCCCCTCTGTCTGTTGAGAGAAGAGGGTGGGAGCGAAACGAAAGTGCTTCCGCTCACATAGCCAAAACATCCCTGGGAAGTCCATACCAACCTCCTAAAGCTTCAAATTCCTAAAGTCCTGCATTGCTAGATGGATCATACAGCCATGATGACAATGGTGTGTCGGGGGCCTGGAAGACACTGCTGGTCAGATCCACGTTAAGCTTGAACAATGAGCTTTCAACAATAAAGGTCTCAAAACCTCTAGGAACTGACCTCTTCTCAGAAGTGGCGGCTTGCTTAGATCATGAAAGCGATTTCCACCAAGTAGAGGATGAAATGTGGCACGTACAGGTCAAAATTGAATCATTTACCAAACAACAGGCCTCCAGATCACTTTACCTCCCCAATAATTTATGGCTGTTTGAATTCCTCAGCTCTCCCTCCCCTGGAGCCTAATCCCAGGGGGTGAGGTCAGGGTTAGGATTGAAATCATTTGATCAGCTCTCAGGATGTAGTCTGACAGGGAGGTGTGTACATTTTGTGTGGAGGTTCGAGGCCAGCCGAGTTAAGCCTGATTTATATTGTTATACAATGGTGTTGCACACAGAAAATGCAAATAAATGGAAAGAGTACATAGTTCTTCACACCCAGATGAATGACAACCACTGGACTTGGTACCGACACCATGATATGGTGCTATGGGATGCTCTATCCGACACACATGTGGGAAGTCAAACCAGATTGTTCTTCATGGAAGACATTCTCACATCCCTTCCCAGAACAACATCCCTTCATTCTCACATCCATTCCCAGAACAGGAATTGACCATGCTGCACCCAATTGACACATTGCATTAGACTTTGACTCAACCGTACAGTATCTTCCCTGCAGCATCGCATGTTGGCGAGGATGGATGATCGGTATGTAACTCAAACTGTGCTAAGACAGCAGAAGCAGACTTCCGACTGCTCGGCACGGCCACTTGCATGCCTAAAGGTTTGCTCACAGGTTCAGAAGGTGTCAGAAGTCAATATGAGCTCATGTTGACTTCTGACAGTGCGTCTGTCTTGTTTGAAATGTTCTTAGCAGATGTGTCAACCTATTACAATTAACTTGCAAGTGAGAATGGCACTTCTGCATTCCAGTCAAGGTAATTAAAAAGAGGGACTGACTACCTTCATCAATTACCTTGATTCCAGTTTCGGCAGAGTGTGGATTGGACGACCGGTAGCATTGAAAAATTATTATGATTTGAGAGTGAGAATATGTTGATTTTGGGAGTGTCTGGCCACCATGAGGAACTTGATGGAGATCAAGATATTGCAATGAGACAGGTGCTGATCTTCTCTGAAAATTAGAAATAAATCACTGTACAAAAGAAAAAAAGGTCATGTGTTAGTGCTTGAGGTAAGGCAGGAAAACACTTTCTGTGGTAGGGTATCCTGTTGGATTTTGAGTGATTTATTGGGAACACTAATGAAAGTTCATGGAATGGTGGTTGGGACTCGGGAGGAAAGAAGGTGGTATAGCAGGTAACCCTAAATGTAGGCTATACCGGTAGTTTTTTGTATTTGGGATGAACGTCATCCCAACTTAGAAAAAAGGTTCTGAAAGGGGAAGGTAGGAACTTATCAATTAGCTTAATACATAAAAACTAAACTTTTGTTTCATAACTAAACTGGATCATTATAGAAATGTATTTAATTTTCATCTAATTAAACTGGCCATGTCATTTTTGATTTATTGATTGTAAAAATAAAAATAAAAGACTCTAGCCTTACACTTGGATGGAGACCAGAATCTTTAAAGAGACAAACGGTTAACTCTCCTCACATTACTTCCCTGAATCCAGTGAGCGGAAGGCGAGTTGTCCCATGTCATGACGAGAGGTTTATTCTTGGACCAAAGCCTTATACCTCCATTCTCTCTCAGGGGATCCCCTTTCCCTAAACCCCAAAGAGAGCCTATAAATAATCGTCTGAGGTCATCTCCAATGTGTAATTAATTTTGATCAGTATAGTTCCCTGGGTGGAGAAGTGGCTGGAGTGTTATGACAACCCCCTCCATCACCTGTTGGACTCATGCTATGGCTGTTTTCCCAGCAGTAATCTGAGCCTGGGCCAGAGTCCTGGCACGCATGGGCACCACTGAGATACCAGACAAAGGAGGCCCCACAGTGCATGTGAATCCAAAACTCCCTCACATTAACCATGCACTGCTTCAATCCTACATACTTTGTTGACCGGGGTCCCGCAGGGCTCTATCCATGCCTAATTTGTCCCCTGTAGTCTACCCCAACATCTATTAGCCGTAAATAGCCTGTCTACAAGCTCGTAAAGTGCCGCACTGTGACGCTTTGTGAACTTGAAGATTGCCTGTGTTTGGTGAATGGGTGCCAATTTTTCAGAATTGTCGTCTATTATGTTCTAATATGTTATAACTTATATGTTCTGCAGTGCCTTTTTATTAAGAAAACGAATCATCAATTCATGTGTCTTTTATTATCTTTTTCATCATTTTCATAAATATTGTAATGCATTGTATGACTTGTGCATGTCTTTTTAATGCCTTTGGTAAAGCATAATGAATTGCCTGTGTATGAAATATGGTATACAAATAAACTTGCTTGGCTTTGCAATGCCTTGCATTGCAGGTTTAAAGAGGTTGTGTCAAAACACAATTTAAGACTTAAGCCCTATATTGCATCCACGCTTCCAACAAACCTTTTCACATATGTTGAGGGGCGCTAGCCCCTCCTATGTCCAGCTTTGAGGGTTTGTGTAAACACAAATATTGTCCTAACACAAACATTGAATGCTGTTGACAATAAATGGCCAGCTTTGAGCATTTGTGTAAACACAAACATTGTCCTAACACAAACATTGAATGCCATTGACAATAAATGGCCAGCTTTGAGTGTTTGTGTAAACACAAACATTGTCCGAACACAAACATTGAATGCCATTGACAATGAATGGCCATCTTTTTTTTTTAAGATTTGTTTTTGGCTTTTCTGCCTTTATTGATAGGCAAGTGAAGACGGACAGGAAAGAGGGAGAGAGAGAAGGGGAGATACAAGCAGCAAAGGTCGTCATGAACGGGACTCAAACACGCAACGCGCTGTCAGGCCAAAGCCTATATGTGGCATGTGACCACTTGGCCAGCAGGCGCCCAATTTGTACACACAAACATTGCATAAACACAAACATTGAAGATGAAGGAGGGGACGCAAATTGTGATTGGCCGGAATCAGCGGAATGAGATGATGTATGATGATGTGTGATGATAAGAGCGCCCCTCACTTCACCCGTGTGACACGGGTGTGATTTTTTTCTAAATATCCCCCCCCCAAAAAATATAACCTATAGTGATGATAGACTATGCCTAGAATAGGTACAGTATTTCAGTGTTAAAGTGATTAATGAAAGTGGTTGGTGATTGTATCAGACCTGCATGCATGCATATTGGTCTCTATTAACCCAACCAGCAGAAGCAGCCGCAGCAGTATACACCATAGATATACATGCAGTAGATGGAATATAATTCACTCACTAACCATGAACTCTCCAAAACAGGAACCTGCCTGCAGTACCTTGCTGTGGCACTACACTACTAAAACGAACAAACTAAATGTAGAAAATCATGTAGTGGCTTGTAGTCCCTAACTCTAACTTTATGCTTTCTCTCTCTCTCTCTTTGTGGAAACAACGCAGGTAGTCTAGTCTGTAAGTCTCAAAGATGGCAAATAATCAGGTTCCAGCAAAACCTCACATGTGCCCTTCCTTTGTGCCTTTTCCTAATCAAACTCCACCCGTGCAGATTATTCCATGAATGGAAAGAGCCCGCGTCTCCCATGCCAAAAAAGACTGCCTCTGGATGCATGTTTCCATGACACCACAAGAGGTGGGGGAAAGGCCTAGCCCGTTGAGAACAGTATGTGGAAACTCTTACTCGTGTAGAGGATAGGGCAAAGTATTGTTTTCACAGGTATACTTGTGAACCCCTGTGTAACAGGAAATGAGGTCATTTGGATACAAAAATCATTTAATGAGGTTGTGTACCAAAAGCCGAACTGCTATAAACAGCACATCCCCTGCTTCCGCTGAGAATGGCTTTCAAGGCTACCGTTACACTAGCAAGAGAAAAAGAAAAACGGCTGTAAAAATAGGGCATTAATTAGGATGAGGAGTGACCTGTCTGAACTGTCTGTGTCCAGCAAGCCTGGTCTTTTACATGATTCACTTAATTGTCTATCAGGGAATAGGGGCACACACAGAGAGGAAGTTCCCATATTTACAAAAACACATCTCTCAAATTCCCATCGCTTCGGTAATACAGATCTCACGAAGTTCCACCCCCACACTTGAGTTCTCAAGTCCCTCTTGACCACATTGGCCTGATGTGACCGGGGTCACATGCAGTGATGTCTTTTTAGCCAACCCCATATACGTATACTTGGTAATCATGGTCGAATCGGTAGCCTACTTGGTCCTCTGTAGCCTAATTTGTTTCCCTCTACACCAAACCTACTCGCTGAAAATAGCCAATCTACGAGCTTGTAGATCTGCTATGTTATTGCTGTCAGGACAGCATCTGACAGTATGTGACCCAGGAGA
Organism: Electrona antarctica; assembly: GCF_951216825.1. Classification (NCBI taxonomy): domain Eukaryota; kingdom Metazoa; phylum Chordata; class Actinopteri; order Myctophiformes; family Myctophidae; genus Electrona; species Electrona antarctica. The sequence goes on along the minus strand of NC_136807.1, from coordinate 18,749,304 downwards.
TCTAAATATTGATTTCAGTTAGGCTTGCTTCTTGTAAATAAGCAGCATTGTATGTAATAATATTATTGTTTTACTTAGTCCTTGTAAATATATGGCTGGGGTTCTTGAAGTAAATGTAATCACTTTTTGTGTTTTCTTTCCCCCACACATCTACACACAAGCTGAGGAATACGCAGGGCTGAAACATTTGTGTGTTTAGTTGGCTGTTGCCAAAGATATGATAAATCAAACAAGTGAGTGGTGCAATATCAATATTTAAGACACAATAGGGTTAGGTGATATGGACATCAAATATCACAATACAAACATTCAAACGAAAATATCAGATCTAGTATATTGATATATGACATGTCGTATGTCATATATTACTATTTTTATCTATATATAAATGCACCAAATCTCTGTGTGTACGTCTGTAATCCACGTAACTCTAAACCTGTTCGACACACGCGTTCCACACCACCACAGGGAGTGCAGTGCCCGGTGTCGAGTCCGTTGTATACCCGATTGTCCAGAACCAGCACAAAAGCCTCTGCCCGGGCTCTGGACATGCCTGTTCTGGCATCACAACACAAGCATGCCCATATTTGGGCATGCTTGACACAGAACTCCATATATAGGAATAAAGGGACACATCGTTACCGACTCGGTGCTCTACAGCCGGAACCAATCTAGTGTGATTCATATTGGGTAGAGAGCACGAGTATGACTAAATGCAAGAATGGACAGTGGATAGGCCTACACACAAAGTATACCTGTAGGAGGCATCTGGTTTCATTCATTCAACGTGATAACATATATTTTGCTGTGTGAGAT